>NC_133231.1:18264409-18570971 GCF_040436345.1 Pagrus major | reverse complement strand
TTTATTTATCCAATAGATTGTTTCGATGTGTGTTGCCGAGTTTTGAGGACATTGGCCGTAGAGATGTGTTACTTCTTCATGAACATAATCAAACTAGATGGCAATCGGCTTGTGGTGCTCAAAGGTCCAAACAAATACATTTTAAAAAACTAGAAAACTGATCACAACAAGGTTTGTGGATTATCTTGAGTCACAGGTTTCTGGAAGGAAACATTACTGTTCAAATTCATTTTTTGGTGCTTTGAGCCACACAAGCCGAGTGCCATGTGGTTTCATTATAGACAAGATATCTCTATGGTGGATATCTCCAAAACTCAGCAACTCACACGTGAACTATCTAGATGGATAAACAGCGCTTCAGGTAAGAGGTGAAATCTCTGTTTTGATATTGGGGTGAGGTGTCCCTTTAAAACAAAGCGTGTGTATCACCAGTGTTTGCTTCAGATTCAATTCCATATAACCGACATCCACAACTCATTAAATCCATTATCATCAAGAGCATTTTTTTCAACTTCTTACAGGATGTAACCAGAAAACATTTACGCCATCGACTCAAGGCTTTTAGCATTCAGTGACATGTTTCTGTAGATTCTGTTGAATGCATTAAAATTCTGTTCACCATGGAAATGTTTCATCAGTTCTCAAAGGATGAGCACAACATAAACATAATAGAATGAAACCATGAATTTAGCCACCATTTAAAGCTTATTGATCAGTTTTGTGACATCTCTGAAATAAATTTACATGCCGCTAAAATGTGGGGAAACAAAACATGTCTCTTCTCTTAACTGGCACTGGAATGTGAATTTGTAACCAAGTACATTTTATGATTGATTAATGAATACATTTACCAATTATGTCCAGTACTTTAAACCATCGAACAGAATCGCTGAGATGCACGTGGCCCCTTGAATATAACATGAACAGGAAATGACAAACATTCGGGTTAAAGACTACGACCAGAGGCCCACTGTGTGTGTGTGTGCTGTATGTCAATCTAAACATTTCCCATCAAACTCCTCTTTTGCCACTGAGCTCCTAAAAGCTGTATGTGCTCACACATAAGAAATGGTTCCATCAAGCTGAGTTGTTTCTTATATTGCTAACCAGCTGGAAAAAAGATTTTAAAACATAGTTCTTTTAAGACATAAAGCAGTGACTGTTGCAGGGGTGATATGGTGGTGATAAGCCAGAGAAATACAGGGTGGAAAAGTATATCTTAACTACACATGGTGGGAACTACTTGCTGAAATGCTGTCTAAGTTTCCCATTTAGAATCATCTAGGACGCCCACTTTGCAGCATATTCATGATCAAGGTGAAATACAATCCCCTCAACAATTTTTCAGCTCAAAGGGGGAATCTATAAATTATTTTTTCTGGCACAATTCATTTTTAAAGGTTCAAACACTTATAAAGGGGATACCGGTAATTTAGGTTTAAAAACATACTCTTTGTACCTGCATGTGACATTTGAGCCCACCAGATGGAGACAGAAAACCTGCTGGCCTGCATTTCTCCACAGTAATACTGATGTTTTCTTTATTTTGTATGCCGCTTTCTTATGCGTGCTGGCCAGTGTCTTATCTAGAGAAGAACACACTTGGAAGATTTTTTCTCTGAACTGCTCGTGATTTTCACCTCTCGACCTGTGGGGCCCTGCGAACAAGGAAATACAGACAAAGACAGGAAATCACAGACAAAGTATGACATGAATGTCTTACATTCAAGGGAGAAAAAAATGCTTCAGTTTCGTATTATTTGGTTTAACAAGTCTGTTGGGACTTACTGGTTTCTTGCTGGATTTCTGTAGTATGTCACGGGCCAAAGCCAGAAAAGACTAAAGGAAACAAAGACAAGAAGAGTGAGAGAAAATGAAAGTCAAGGCATTGGTAGCACAGTAACACATAACCAAAGAAATATGCTCATGAGCTAAAGATTAATGAGGTATGAAGACATTGTTTTGTTGTTCCAGCTCACCTCCTCCACGTTGATGCTGGACTTTGCACTGGTCTCAAAGAACCTGATGCCGTGATCCTTTGCCAGCTGTCAACAATAGACACGGACCTGATTACACGAGGTCAGGAGCTGGGTAATAATCACTTCCTGCTTCTTATCTAAAGTAAATGGAAGCGTGTGCATCAAAATCATGCGTGACACACTCAGTCCTTCCTCAAACAACCACTCCCTCTTCTATTAACAAAGTCATTTCTATCGTCTCTTTCTCACAATGAAACAACCGACTATTACTGTATGATTACACTTTTTCAAAACTAAAATAATACTGTAATTGTTATGAATCATCTCACCTTTTCTCCTGTCTCCTTGGTAACTTTCCGCTTTGCTTCTATGTCGCACTTATTTCCTAGCAGCATTCGACTGACCCCAGCCGATGCATTCTGGGAAAGAAGGAATGCAGGTAATTGATTAGGGAAAGTTATGTTTGCATAGCAGAAAGTACATTTATGAAGAGATCAAACATGATTAGAGCAGATTAAACTGCACAAGACAGTTACTGTGCAGCAGCTGCTCTGCAGGAATCCTGCCTCTATATTGAAGACCAAGATATCCTTAGAGAAATGATTTGATAAAATGACTTATTGAAGTGAAATTGGGTGAGTGGGTTGTTGATTTTTATTTAACAACGATCTAGGGACAGACGCATTTGCAATTTTTGTTTCAGTTTTGATGAGACGGCAGGTGGTTGTATGTGCAGGGAGGATTCTCTGTATGAATTCAAACAAATAACTTTTATATTACGTCCTTGCCTTTGGACCAAATAGAACAGAATCAAAAGTTTAATGAAGTTTTATGAAATCCTCTCAGTTAAAGGGTCCGTCTGGCAGTATCTAAGTTTGCTGCACACATCTTTAAGTCGTGTACAATCTAAAGCCTTTTAATGAGAAAGAACCAAAGACTCACACACCCTGATGGTCAATGATGGTACTCATTCTATTAATGACATTTTAATTCTTAAACTTTGATCAGGAAAATGTTATTTTACCTGACAAGACATGATTTAGCCTGTTAAGCCCGAGCGGAGCCAGATTGGGCTATTATTTGAGCACCTAAGGTAACATATAAATTAAATATACAGTATAGTTTCCCCTTGTCTCTCTCAACTGTCTGCTATCGACTGAAGCCAAAAACACATTTAAAATACTTAATAAACATAATAAAGAGGGTGCAATTAACAGACAGTGTGAGGGATTATTTGGTTCGCTCTTAGCCAAGTGATGTCTCTCCTGGAACTTCTGCTGCCACTAAAATACAATAGAGATTATTGCTGGGCAATATATCAATCTTATATACTAGATTTTGGATATTGTTATATCGTGAAAAGTCTTTCCTGGCTTTAAAGGCTGCATTACAGTAAACTGATGCAATTTTCTGAACTTGCCCGACTGTTCTACTTGTTCTAATACTTGCCTTCACCCACAAGTTTATTAGTCATTATATCCACATTACTGATGACTATTCATCAATAATCTCATTGTGTCAATATTTTGTCAAAGTACAATTAGAAGTACAAATTACAGCCCCAGAGACAACTCGAGATAAGAGGGGAAAAGTGCTTTTCATGTGATTTGGGTGAACTAACCCTTTAAAATCACTACTTGTTGGCCCATGCTAGAGACTCACACGCATCCAAACAACTAAGCACTAATTTTAAGTCTTTTCTGGCGTTCTTTGCCGTGGCCAAGCGGAAATAGTCTCACTTCTTTGATGCTCTTCATCCAGTTCTGAATGTTTTCGAAGGACTTGTCGTCCGTGATGTCGTACACCAGGATGATGCCCTGCCACAGAGCGAAGGGGGAGAGACAAAGAGAGGGGATTTAAGGAGTCAGTGAAAGGTACAGAGCGAGCACAAAGGGGCAATGATGTCAGCCTGATTATCCAGTCTGCTTGTTCCGCAGGCATCCTGCGCTCACCATGGCTCCTCTGTAGTAGGCTGTTGTGATGGTCTTGAACCTCTCCTGCCCTGCTGTGTCCCTGCACAAAGCACACACACATACAAAGTGAGAGAATGTGCACTGACGCGTGCACATCATGCATACAACTGTAGTAAAAAAGGATGCATTTCATGTGATTTTACACTGCGATAGCAAGCTAAATTCACGTTGCTGTAACAACACCCTTATATAACATGAAGTGACCTTGTGGCAGCCATGTGCGATGGATTCTTGGGCAATAAACCCTGTCATAAAGTCCTGATTTGGGGAACAAGAGGGAGGTTCCTCTTCCCTTCTCCGGAACGTGACTCAACGCATCACTCAGCGTTATCTGCTTCCAGAAAATCAAACAACAAAACACCTCTTACCACACTTGTAGTTTCACTTTCTTTCCATCCACTTCAATGGTTTTCACTTTAAAGTCGATGCCTGAGAGGACAGGAAAGAGACAGATAATGAGTTAAATACCTCGGATATGAACTCAAAACACACCCACCCACATAGCAGGATATATAGGTCACCCCTCACACAGGGTGGAGACCTATTCATGGTCAGTCCCACTGGGATTTTGACCCCTTAGTGCGCAGACATTAAGGAAAGACCCTGAAGGACGCTGTGTTTTTGAGTCTTCCTGCTGGATGGACAGGCTGACAGACGGATAGACAGCGAGGAGGAAGATGGAGGGGGGGTTGTCATGTGAAAAAAAAAAAAAAAAAAAAAAAAAGTGCATGCCAGACAGCCAACCATTCTTCTGGGAACGTAGAGATGGTAAAAAAGATAGGAATGAGGGTGGGTGGACCTTCTGAGAGCAGAGTGAGAGGAATGAGATCTGAGGGAGAGATGGGGGAGAGGGTCAGGGGGAGAGACACATTCAACAAGAGAGAGAGAGAAAAAGCAAAGATAGGAGACAGAATGAAGAGAAAGAAGAAGAAATGAGAGAGAGCACAGACTAGTTCAGACATGAAACAAAAAAAAAACTGTCTGAGGAACCAGTCTGTGCAGTGTTGGGCATCAAATAGAGGAAGAATGACATGTCAGCATTCAGTAAACACTGGCATGTCCCAAGTTTCACACACACAGAGGACAATCATGAGCTGGTGGAGACATGTTAAACATTTCACTCGAACAACGTACCGATGGTGGAAATGTACGTGGAGTTGAAGTTGTCCTCAGCAAAGCGAATGATCAGACATGTTTTGCCAACTCCGCTGTCCCCGATGAGCAACAATTTGAAGAGGAAATCATACTTCTTCGCCATGATTGGAGCTGTTCTTCACAGTTAAAGCACACTAAAGGGGGAAAAGCTGGGGTTGTCTCTTTCTGGAAGCACTTTTCATCCAGTCTTCACTGCTTGGTTGTGATGAAAATGGAGCAGGCTTTAAAAAAAAGGTTATTCCATGTAAAGAGTGGATCCTCTTTTCCTTTTTTTCCTTCCCTCTCAGACTTGTCACCGGTAAATTCCGATCCCCCTCAGTGCCTCTGCGCTGTGTTTGGATAAAGACTACACTCCATCCAAAGTTAGCTAAACCGACCGCGGATCAGTCTCCATCAACAAATCTATTCCAGATCCATTTTTGCTTTCCTTTTCCTTTAAAAGTCAATATCAGTCCGTTTACACACTCACCGCAGTGGCTACGTGTTTTTCCTGCCACCTAAAAAAACTTCGGCCCGGATCCCAGATCCGCTGAGAGGCTACGTAGTGTGGGAGTGCTTCATGGGAGTAGCGGCTCAGACCCGCAGGAGCCCGGAGAGGACACAAGATGGCGCCGTTTGATCACAGACCGCACTTCAAAACAGCTGAGAGGACGTGACCCTGACTACACACTGGCAGATTATATCACACACGATGGTTGTATACACAATACAGTCACTGTTGTCACAATGGTAGCTTATACCACTGCATATGTGAAACAAGTCCAGAGGAAGCTGCATTTGATCTAATAAACTGCCTGGCGCCTACATTACCCACAATGCAACATAGCCAGAGTGACATCACTGGAGGCAACATATCAGATTACAAGCAGCTTCCAGCCAGTTACAGAGTTACAGTTTAAACTAAGTTACTTACAAAAAAACTGAAGTCAAGGGGATTTTTTTTTGCCTTTCTTATTATTTCTGGTTCATGTTTACTCTTACATTAAAAGTAACCTAACCTTTTAATGGAAAGTTTGTATAACCTGGACCCTTTTTGCCAGCTAGTTAGCATGTTCAATGTTAGCGCATCAATTTTCTGAAAGGAAAAGTTCACCCACAAATGAAAATGCAGTCATTTTCTACTCACCCAATGCTGATGGAGAACCTTGGGAAGTTTCTTGGTCCTTAAAGAAAATTCTGAAACTTGTTTCAAAACTTAAAGAATGAAACTGAAAGAAAATATAAAATGGCTACATACAGCTTGTCCGGTGTAATCCAAGTCTCTGGAAGCCACAAGATCCCAAATTGATTTGAAAAAGATGTTATGTACACCCATTTTTAAGCAGAAATCTTTACTTGTCTTTAACTACTAAGCTAACAGTGTTAGCCTGCATCTGAAGTGGGTGCACGAGTTCGACTGTGCGTTGAGGGTGTTAAAAACATCCTTTCAAATCAATTTGGGATCTCAGGACTTCGATTACGCTGGATGGTCTGTATGGAGCCATTTCATTTTTAATTTTTTTGTTTTGGGTGTTTTTCGTTGTTTTTTTTTTTTTTCTTTTTTACATTTTAAAACAAATTTCCATCTACTCAAGGTTTTTAGGATAATGCTACAACACTCTTTTGCAGTGAAGCTCCAGAAATGTTTTGAGCACTTGGAAACTTCATGTTACTTTCCATCGTCATGGGACAGAGTAGATAAAGACTGGATTTTGAATGAATGACTTTATTTTTAACCAATTTATACAATTATACAATTTATATATCCCTATCACTTTTCTACATTTAATTCATATATTATTTTAACAAATTCTTAAATTTACTTACAACTAATATACAAACGACTATCCCCTTTATTTGCCAGTAAATTACATAAATAAATGTAAGTAAATAGATAAATAACAATCCCAGATTATACAATCCAAATATCCACCCGGTGATACAAAATAAATAGGAACATGTTTAATTTGGGTAAACTTTTCCTTTAACTGGATTGTATTTTCTGATGAACTTAAACTAAATACAGTAGTTTACACTGGCTAATTTGCTATGGATTTCATTATAAAATGTTTTATTGTTGAAATGCTGTCTGAACAAGTTGCTCTGGATAAAATTTTACATGAAAATAAGATAAATTCACCGTTAAAATATTTAAAAGCTACCGTCTTGTGTTTTATAACCATTATTATTTATTCATGTATTACCACTATTATTTTTTAGAAAAAGAGAAATATCTCCTCTGTCTCTTCCGCCGGGTCTCTGCCGCTCGTCAGCCTGAAGTTTCCGGTGCGTTAGCAGTGTGATCTTCCGGTGAGCGTCCAGACACGCAGACATGCCTGTGAGTAACACTACGGCTTTTATATTCGCCATCAATCGTTAAAAAGTATTTCAGTGGGGGTGATTTAACGCGATGTAACACCGTGTTTAGTCTCTGCGGGGATCGGCGTGTTTTTGTCGCTGTAATGTGAATGTAAAGATGAGAAAACGAGCTCAATATGGCGAAACACGTGTACAACAAAGCAGCCCACGCTGTTCCCTTCTCACCACCAGTCACATGTTGGTTTCTTTTGGAGGCTAAAAATCAACTTTTTAGGATAGTTTGGGTCGTGACTGCTCTAAAATACTCGATCAGTTTCTTCTCGGCACGTTTACTTTCCTTTTATCACGTTTCCTGTCGTCTGAAAGCGCTGACTTATATTATGTATCGACCTTTGCCTCGTGTCATCATGTGACAAAGTTGGGAGCTGTGAAAAGAAATGAAACTTGTCCTTTTATTACAGTAATTTGAAGACTGTGTAGAAGATTTTTACTGAATGTCGATGAAGAATCAGCTAAATTGTTTAATTATTTTTTTCACTGTCCTTTCAGCTTGCAAAGGATCTGCTGCACCCAACTCCCGAGGAGGAGAAGAGGAGACACAAGAAAAAACGACTAGTACAGTGTCCTAACTCTTATTTTATGGATGTCAAATGTCCAGGTACGTAAAGTAACACAAAAAAATACCACACAACTACTGAGACGCATTGCAGCTTCCTGTTAAAATAGTAGCACTTGAGTTTTGAGACATCAAACTTTTTTGAGGGGAATTTACTTTTATGTAAAAAAATAAATAAAATATTTATCAGTCCTTTTAGGTTTATGATTGGCATTAAATTTATTCTGACATAAGCTTAAATAATATTTGAATTTTAAGTTAAAGCCTTAACTATAATTATAACTTTTGGAATTGTGATTTATTTTATTAATATAATTGATGGAAGTACTTCTCACATCTACATTACTTATATTATCATTGTTTGCCTTTATGTGTTGCCCTTTCATTGTTCCCCTAATGATCGGGGTGTCAAATAAGGCATACAGCGACACTTGCGGCTGCCTGTTGAATGAGTTTGAAGTGACTCTTTTAAGCAAACAGCTGCAAGGACACATCTGTAATCATAATTTGGGCTTAACTGTATGTGTGTAATTAGTAAGGGATATTGGGATATGGGTGCATGTGGTGGATATGCAATAGAAGTCAAATTAAATGTGTCATTATTTCTGGGGGCCAAAAATATCCTCAAAATACATACTCAGATATGTCACTGAATAAACAATCAAGTGAAACACTAAAATATATTCCTAACTCATTTTTAGTAGTATATGATCATACCATGTTTGCTATGTGTAACAGTTCGTGGCTGCTCCATCCAACGGTTTGTTTGTGTGTGTTGTCCGCAGGTTGCTACAAGATCACCACAGTGTTCAGTCACGCTCAGACTGTAGTGCTGTGTGTCGGGTGCTCCACAGTGCTCTGCCAGCCGACAGGAGGGAAAGCTCGCCTCACAGAAGGTACAGGAAATATAACATGCATAGAGAAGAAACTGTCTGACCTGTTTTTTTTAAATGAGTCGTTCAATGCTAACTCACCCAGAATTCAGAGCTTTACCCTGTTCAGGTCATGAATTTTACTGGAAAAAAATGTATGTAAAAACTTCTATTTAATTAAATGGGACCTTTTGAAAAAAATCCAATAACTGCACTTTTGTAGTTATGAAATTTTTGACGTTCAGCCTTCTGAACTAAATTTGTTTGAACCCAATATATTTAGTTGGGGTTAGGTAATGGATCTTTGCTGTGCACTACATCTCTAGATATTGCCTTTGTGTTGCCCTTTCAGTGTATTCGTCATGAATGGGGTGTCAACTAAGGCATACAGTGACTCTTGTAGTTGTGACAGAAATTCATCATCATTGATTCATTTCTACACAGTCGACTGCGAGCACATTATTTCTCATTCAAATTTGTTTGGACATATTGTGGGTGATCTGTTGTTTCTGATGAAAGATGGGTTGGAATACATTTCAGAAATGATGATGCATCGTGTACAACATGTCAGTGAATTGTTTGCGCTTCAGGTCAAGGTTTGTTTTTACCCACTCTATCCTGGGCTCTGCTGCCGTGGCAACCAAGGGCTTCTCAATGCGCTCAGCTTTGAGTTACTATGGGTGCAGCTGCAACTGTTGTCACTAAAACCACACTTGTTTGGAGGTGATTCAGTCTTTGAAAAGGCAGAAAGCAACATGACTGTGCTCTTTTCTGTTATCTGCCTGTCAGTGACGCACCATCCCCGTTCTGTTGACTGGCTTTATACTGTTAATCCCTCCTAAAGACTGTTGATGCTTCCTCGCCTGATATCGGACTGAACTGTAAACTTGTAACACACCGTTTCCATCTTCAGGCTGACATTGCCTCCGCTCTAACGATTTCTGTGAGGGAGAGGGGTTCAATTTTCTGTAACCAATCACTAGAGACTATACGCCTGAATATAGAGTTATTTTAGTTTGACACTGTGTGTTGCTATGGGTGTTTTCACAATTCTGACATAAACTTGACAAATTAAGCAATAATGAAAATAATTTAGTCACACCCCCAATTGTATTGTTTCAATGAGATGCTATCCTAATATTTAGCCTATCCAGGTTGATAGAAACAGGGTTAATGAAATATTAGTTACAATACAGCCAACAGCACCATCAGTAAACGCACACTAAACATCCATCCATTTCTCTCCATCTCTCCTCAGGATGCTCATTCAGGAGGAAACAGCACTAGTTTGACCAGACGTGGTTGGACACAGTTGAGGAGGATGACCAGAGCTTGATGGACATCAAGTAACACTGCCATGGAGCTGATGCACCAACGTAGACATGGAGAGCAGGAATAAATAATGTAATATAAGACGTCTTATCTACAGAATATGCACAGAGATGCTTGGCATTGTTAAAAGCCCACCAACACCAATATCCATTAATTCTTGTCTCTTAATAAACTTAGGTTGTTTTTTTGGTAAAATAATCTTGCATGTTTGTCATCAAGTTTGTTCTCTTTATCTCTTGAAGGTTCTTAGTTGTCATTTGTCTGGTAAAAGACATGTCAGCTCAGGACCCCTTTAAAAACTTGCTGGTAAAGATCAGGGAACTCGAGGCATTTGTACAGATGTATGGCCTCAATAGTAGTTGTGGTGAGTGATTTGCATTTGTTTGCATTACACCTTTTAATGATCAAACACAAACAGTGAGAGGAAGGTGAGGGTATACAATGAGCCTTGCAGGTATTGCCCAACAGTTGCTCAGCACTATAGATTTATGCAAATTTCCTTAAACACTAGAGCAGTTCTAGGAAAGCAGCCACACTGTGGGTGAAATTGAAAATTAACTTTGAGTTTTACCATGTAAAAGCTGCACTCTGCCTAACTGAATGTTGACTGATGTGTATTAAAGCTGGTAATAAATCCAGACACTATATCTCTTCCAAGTTAATGCCACAGTGAAGTCAACATTTTCTGTCCAAAGCCGGTGGTGTTGGTTCAGGGCCCGCTCTCAGTATAAAGGAGAGTTGATTCAGGGAAAGTCATCACTGGTTCTGCTTCTGTTTTCTGATGCTTGTAAAACACAGTTACACAGCGATGTGGCGCTAAATGACATCATAATGAACAATGAGGTTGCGAATGTACATGTGCTTGCAAGCTTCCTGTGAAATGAAAATGTGAGATGAATTCTTGTGAAGTTGCAAAAAAGAATCACACTAGCGTGGGGGATAGCGCGAGTTTAATCAGATAAAATCATGTTTCCTATAATGTCCAACAGCTTTGTGGGCATGTAGGCCATTTGCACAGTCTCTGTGACAGCATTGAGTTGTACACTGAATAAAGAAACTAAATCAGGAGCGGGAGTGAATGATAACTTTCTTGTTGCTATGGTGACATTTTTCTTGTGTCTTGCTTGTATATTGGACACGGCTTACAAATAAAATCATGGTACATGGGAATGTGATTTCGATGTGCATTCTGATTACTGAATGACTTATACAGGATAAACATGCATTCTTCTTTTTATCCATACTATATTCTTCCACAGCCATTTTAAACCACAATTTACCCTGTAGTTCTGACTTGTGCTTTCAACTAAAGCTGTTCTGAAAAGATAAATGGTTATATTCATGTAGGCATCTTGCTGAACAATCTTGTTTTCATGGCTGGGCAACTTCAGAAGCTGGATATTTTTTCTTGTTTGCTGTAGACAAGTGTTAATCTTTAGCATCATTGGACCTGCAGCAAACACTGTCTCTACTGTTAGCTAGCTAGGAAGCGTATTGTCATAATAGGAAAATTCGAATGCATTAATCTTTTTTAATTGGTTAATCCATCTGTTAATTTCTTGCTGCTTATCCTGGTCCACATCGCTCTAATTCAATTATATCATTAGGAATTATTCTGACAAGTGGGAAGGACTGAAACAATTAGATATAATGGTAAACAATTGAAGGCCACATCATCCCTACGACAGTTTTTCTGTGATAATTTAGCTAGTAGGACCATGAAAAAGGTAATGAGTTGGATTCTATGTGGTCTGAACCCCGTCCAGTGAGGTGGTGGCTTGCAGGGCTATTGAAAAGCTCTCCACTAATGTTGCGTTCCATGTGCACGATGCCAAACGTTAACAAAAAACTTGGCTGATGGTAACAAAATGATCTTTTGTCTCTTTGGGAAGTGTGTAGTCAATTCAGAAAACTGCTCCCTTGTGAAGTCAGGGTAGATGGATGTGTCCTGAGTTTACCAGTAGGAGTTCTGACTTTAAATGGCGTTCCGTTGTAGTTTTTCTAGTTGGAGGTCGGACATTTTTAGATTCTGAGTTGTCTGGAACGCAGCGTCAGGGGTCAGACAGCAAATTGTTCAGGCTACAGCTGTGGGAATAAACAAACAGACATTCAGCGGTCGATGCATGGTCATCACCAAACATGAATTTTCAAACCAAGAATTCAAAAACGTATTCAAATCTATGCATAGATAATTGGCCAGGCCAGGCCATACATGTAAATATATGTATAATTTACTTGTACTTTTAATACTTAAGTACATATAATATGGGATACTTTTAGACTTTTACTGCAGTACTATTCATATGGGTGACTTTCACTTTTACCAAAGTAATATTTTAACATGATATCTTTACTTTTACTCAACTATGACTTTTAAGTACTTTATACAACACTCCTGATACCAACTGGTTCAATTCCAGCCAGGACCCTTTGTTGCTTTCTTGCCATACTGTCAACTGTCCAATAAAAACATTTTAAAAACATCTTGAAAGCGGCAGGCAGGACAGTGTCTCTGGGACACCTGAGAGCATCTGTGACAGAGTGGAGTCTGACCCCGCAAAGAGGCTCAGAGAGGAGAAATGAGAGGGTCAGTGGAGAGCGGCTGGGACACAGATTCCTCCTGAGAGTGGACAGAAACTCGACATCTGGACACACCTGCAGGGAATGTTTGTTACTAGTGTTGTGATCACAGTGTGGCGACACTTTAAGCACTGACTGGTTGTAGGTAGGGGGTGCTATAGTGCAACGTCTCAGGGTGCTGCCTTTCTGCCTGTAATGTCCCCCTTTGATAAGGTGCACATTGAGAGCAAGAGGAAGACAAAAGATGCATGTGGCTGAGATTTCAGGTTTATTCTGCTCCTCACATACTTAAGTTAAAGTGTATACAATTTTGATCTGAGTCTTTGCACAAAGACAGAAGCACTGACTTATGTCTGTGTTTTATTCAGGTATCAGGGGTGGGAATCACAGAGTAACTCACAATGTGATTCAATTCCTGATGAAGGCCAAACTGCCAGAAAGCAGAACAGTTCCTTTAAAGGAAGGATACTCACTAAATTCTTTTAAATATGTGTAAATTAAGATTACACACCAAAGAATTATAAAGTAGTGACTCTTTTAAATCAAACTGTCAGGGGAATCTGTTTAAAGCATCTGCATGGTTGACAAAAATATTGATATTTAGCGCCAGTGTATCCATAAATATTTTGTCCCACCACTATTCAAGGTTGGTGCTGAATGGAGTAGTGGGCTGTTAGGTCAAATAATTTATCTATTTGTGCATTTATCCATACATCTACAAATGAGCCTTTCTTCCCTCAGGGCTGGCTGTTCTCCCTCTAGCCTGGAGTAGACCATCACTGTCCCAAGATGCTTTAGGCCTGCCCTGAAACACCAGCCCATCTGAGCGACAGTTTGGTTTTGTGTGGTACATGAGCACAGTGCATTTCTCTGCCTGAATAAATGCAGAGAGACAGGAATAGCAGGAGGGGCAGTGTAGTCACCAAGAGGGGTGTTGGTGGGATCCACTGGCACAGCCAAAACTCTTTGTCCTGCAGACAAAGCCTGGATGCCAAAAAATGTCAGAATCTGAAGTCATCCGTGTCAGGTTATAACTGAGTGGGAGGCAGGATGGGACGGGAGGATCAATAGTGAAGGGCAGAAAAATCATTCACAGACATGGCCAGATGGGTTTTTACAGTATTGATCTGAACAGTTTGCATTCTCATCCCAGCTTTAAACTCGGCAAAATGAAAGTTGTAGAATGAAAAAGTGATTTAAAAGAGGATTGGGGAGAAAGACAAAATGAAGGACCAGAAACTGAAGAGATTACAAGAGTTTACAGGAGTTGGTGTGGGACTGAGGGAGTGTGTATGTGTGTGTGTGAAGTGAGTGTGGAAGTTTTGTACAAGGTTGTCACAGAAGAGAGCACCCTATGACACACGAAAGACAGGCTGACCTGGCCCTCCCAGCTGTACAGGGATGCACAAAGCACATTGGACAGACCTGGAGTTCAATGCACACACATGCACATACACACATAGCATTTTGTTTATTTGAGTTTCTCCTCTGCCAAGGACGGAGCCATTACACATCATAAGCACCCAGTGCACAATTAACTGACCTGAACACAGATGAGCAGAGTCTGGCTGACCTCCAGCAGAGCAGAGCCGGTGTCTCGGCCGCTTGTCAGACCCCCCTGGGAGTCCACAGTGACGAGTCGTGTCCTGTCACACACTGACACAGAGAGCAGTGCACAGGGCAGATGGCATCTCTGGTACACAAGACAGCAACACACAGTTGTCATGACAAACAGACTCTTGATTTTCTGGGTAGAATTTATATTCCATTGCTAGAATGTATTAAATCCTTTAGGATAAAGTGTCAAGGACATTTCAGATGTGTATTCAGAGTCTTCCAACTCGATGCTCTGTTGCATTTAGCCTTACACAAATACACACCGACACACACACAAATGAGCACATGTGCAAACATTAGGGCTTCATGATATTGGAAAACATTGCAATATTTTGGTTTTCTGCATAATTTATTAATAATATAATAATAATAATAAAATAATAATAATAATAATATATGAAAAAAGACAGGAAAGGAAATTTCACCAGATAACTTGAAAAGCTCAACAGACCATATTCACAAGGTGGCTATTTTCCTCTGATATTATGCTCAGGTTCTGGAATCTCAATTGTCATGCTGATGTGTTTCAGTCCCTTTAAGTCCCTTAAAGGTAGGAAATCTGCCAAATTGTTATCATTTCACCGCATCAACAGCTAACATTAGCATTCAACCACTCCCTAGCTAACATTATTGTTTGATAGTGTTACACAATAAGATAGGAAAGGCGTAAACTAATTCTGAAATATCAATGCACATCTTGGAGGGTTAGGGGTTTTACGTTTAAACCTAAAAGGGGAACGGACTTGAATCCCCCCAGAATATCACCATAAATCATCTTTTTCAGTTGCCGATCAATCACAAAGTGGTGAAATGATAACAATTTGTCATATTTCTTGCATTTACAACTTGCAATCTGGAACACAGCCTCGTAAAATTATCCCACCATTTGAGCTTCCCACCCTGCAGAGTGTGACATCAGAGGAAAACAGCTGCCTTGTAAATATGGTCAATAGAAGAAGTCACCACGGTTACAACCAATGAGCGGCAGCTTTGGTAGTATTTTATCAAGTGCTGCAATCTTAACATTCAGCTTTTATGCTGTGAAAACATATTGAAGATATGAGGGTGGAGTTGATTCACCTTACTTGACATTGCACGTACTCATTGTAACTATTGCACATGGGCTCATTGCAATGTTGATGCTGAAACGATTTTTTGTGAAGTCCTAGCACACATGGAATCTATTGGTATTCAATTTGTAGGATTAAAAACAATTGAAAATTGGATAAAAAAATATGAATGTGAATATGCAGGTGGTAATTGGATTGTTAAAACACCATTTGCAGCTCACTCACAGTTTAATTGCACACTGTATTGGTAATGGCTTTGATGACTCTGCTTGATCTGTAGCATAATCAGCAGGCCATTTGCATCGTCTCCCCATTTTCCCCACAGTTGATTATCCTTAACTGCCGTTGCTTTATGACAGGATACTGTCTACCCTAAACTGTGTTAAACAATGTCTTACCTCGAAAAGGTATCTTTCCACTACAGGGAAACATTAAATATGAGTGAAAATCAGTTTAAACCAACCTTTAGTCACATTATACTGCATAGAGACAGACTAAGGAAAAGACAGACAGCAAAAGAAAGATATTTAGCTTGGAAAGGTTTACATCTACCATGTCTAGGTAAAAGGAGATAAATATGATGAAATGTGAGTGTAAGTGTGTGTCCCATGTGGGTTACATCAGGGTGTTTGTTAATGTTTAAGGTGGGTCTGCATTGCTTTCTTTCACAGAGGCAGTCGGAGTCATGGCCCCTGAGCTCTACAGTCAGAGTTGATAAATTAGTAAACATATGCTTAAAAGACACACATAGACATTTGCACCGCGCACCTGCACACACACTTGCACACAAGCTTGCGTGCACGCACATAGAAACAGACAGGAACACACACACTACGCGCACCTCTGCAGGAGTGAGGGTCACTGTGATGGATGCTCTCCCTGAACGGCCGTGAGTATTAAAAGCCCGGCGACCTGGTAAAAACAATCAGTCATGTCACTTTGTCACAGCTCCAAATTAATCATTCCTGTGTCTGTGATAATTTCCTGCATTAATTATTCTGACCATGTAGCTTAAATAGTCTGCGAGTGGTGAGTGTGTCTGCCAGCACCATGTGTGAAAGAACATTTAGGGAGATGAAGGGGAGTTAGAGGAGTCACTGAGAGGTAAGTGAGGTTGTGAAACTGCACCCCCTTCTGGTAAAGCGCTGCTAGCTGCAACTCCACACCCTTTGACACAGAGGAGAGGAAAGGGGGGACAGCTACAATATGAGGGTGAGGATGGACCTAGGAATAAATAATTTCTAGTGTGGCTCTTTTGGTGGTGAAAATACAAAAGTGCTGATTGTTTGTTCAGATCATTCAGCAAAGCAGTGAATAGAGTGATGTGACTGGAGGGAGAAAAACAGGGTGGCAGAGAGAAGATGTAAACACAGGCTGTTTCAACCTACTGAGAATGTTTGAGCACACTGCTTTGTGTTGGCTAATTGCAGCCTAACTCCTAATGGAGGAGAGAGATAATGTGCTAGGACTGCTGTCAATAGACTGCGTGACAGAAGCTCAGAAAATGTAGATTTATAATCACTAGCCAGATGCCACTCAGTTGTTTTGGTTAGCCAAGTTGTCACTGAGTGTGTTTGCACAAATGGATTATTTCCCCTGTCAGAACAGTTCTGCAGTCAGAAAAACGCATTTGATTAGTGTACTCATACATATTTCAACTGGATGTTTACATAAAAAAAAAAGCAGATAAATTATGTATTTGAGCAATAATTTATAAAGGTTGCACTTCAAAAGTACACAGACAATACTTGCAAAAAATGATGAAATTGAGTACCTGCGCTACAGTATGTTATATAGAGCTGATGCAAAGCTCCATTCATTCATTCAACTGATCCATTGCCTCAACCCATTCATTCATATTACAGATTATGGCGATCTCTATTGGTGCATGCATTTGATGGAAGGCAGGGAACACACAAACACGCTCACAAAAGGCTATTTACAGTCTCCTGTCCACCTGACCTACATTCTTCTGGAAAGTGAGGAGCACCACACCAACACAAAGAGACAAAACAGGTCAGGGAACATAAAAACAAAAAAAGAAAACCTAATATCTGCCACAATTGTCAGGGACCAAACAGCTACAAAGTTAATTATCAAATTGTAGAATAAGAGACATCATGCAAAGATGGAGATACACTGAATGCATGTATGGATTCATTCTTAAATGTAGAACTGCTGATCGATACAGAACAGTTCATCTCAAAACCCACAACAATCAGTGCAATCATTGATGATAAAAAAATAAATGATTAGGGATTCATATGTTTTTTTCACGTCATGTCCCACAAAATCAGTCCGACTTGAATGTCCAATTTGTAATATACTCAAGCCTATTCCTGTTGGAATCACCCAATCAACAGCTTTCTCTGAGCTCATTAAAAATAAACAGCCAGTGTGAAGTGCAGGCTGATTGCTAATCAACAGTTTCACAAATGCACGCATTTGAGTGTGTTTGTGTATTTTTGTGACTCCCCCTGCTCGCCATCCTTTCTAGTCCGTGTAAGGAAACTCCCGTCTGATACAGACACAAATGGTTGCTATGGAAACCACCATCACTTTCCTGGCAAGTAACTGGGGAGGGATCTAGGGAGGTAGAGGGAGGGGGGCGGGCAAAAGCTGAGAGTTCAAATGAATCTGAAATTCTAATGGGATCCTCTCTGTGTATGTGTGTGTGTGTGCGCACAGTGTCAGCATCTGTCTGCGAGTGCATAAGTGTGATAAGCAGAAGGTATGGCGCTACCAGCGGGGAGGCAAGATGGAAAAGAGCAGAGGAAATATAACTGAATGAAGAAACTTGCTGTTCATGTGGGACTGAGGGCAAGGTTTGGACGGGATGGAGAAGGAGGGGGAGGGGTGAACAAAGAAAGAAGCAGGGGAGCTACAGCCCAATTTTCAGTCTCTTCTCCTCATTTGATGGCAGACAAACACTAGCCACTGAGAAGACACACATGCACAAAGTTAATATAATAATGCACCCAGAGTACTGATGTCAAGAGACAACTCTAAAGTTGGACTACGATGCTAAAAATATCTCATTTGACTTGAACCAAATACCAGAGTCCCACCTGGATGCTGAGAGCAAGACGAGTAACACTGCCGGCATGTTGCTGCTGACCGTTCCTAGGCTCTAATTGGCTGACTGCCCCCACCTTCAGCCTGCCACATCCTCATACAAGGGGCCAGAGGCCAAAACTTCAGACCTGTCTCATATACAATGAGGTGTGACATTCTGACAGAGGGCGCCGCCCCAGAAGCCTGAAAAGAAAGAGAAAATGGAAGCGTGGACTTGGAATTAAATGCATAAGTGGCACTGGGCCCTGGCTGTGAGTATAGTATGCAGAGGAGTTACAGGTAGCAGGGGAAATGGCAACAGTTGAAGTCCTGTCAGGGGAGGAAGCAAAGCACAACTCCCTGGTGGCATCATTAAAAAACCCCATCGTCTTTCCCTTCATCCCAATTCAACTGAACAGTCTGAAAAATAGGTCAATTAACAACCTCTGCTCTCTTACTCCTTCTCTCTCTCTCTCTCTCTCTCACACACACACACACACACATACACACACACACACACACACACACACACACACACACACACACACACACACACGTCCCCTGCACGCAGTCTAAGGGGAGTGTGGGCGGTCAGTGTTGCCATGGAGCTAAAATTGTACCGGTCTCCTTCTGTGGTGCTGGTGACATGGGTATGGGACATGGGACCCACTGCCTTAACCTGAAACGTCATCAACAAGGTTTACCAACACTTACACATGCGGAGTACGCAGCTGACAAAAATGAAAACAAAAGTCTTTCATGCATCGTGGAAAAAGCACAATGATTTATTCTTGTATAGCAGCAAGCTCCCTCGGGACAACATGAGTAGCACTTCACCAACGGTATCAGTTCTTTCTCAGAATGATAATCCTGTTTTATCAATCTGCCAGGCTGGAAATATATGTACAGTCCACTTAACTGTATAAATTCCTGTTTGGGTGCTGGCCAACCTTCTTAGGTCTTGGCATTAAAACTACATAAAACATTTATGGATTTCAAAAATTTAAGGGGCTGCAGCACAGTGAGGGTGTGTTAGATTTTAATGCCCTGAAAGCTGACTGCACACTAAACTATAGCTTGAATGGATCAGGTGAACATCTAAGAGCCTCTAATCTGATCTGTTATACCAACAAACACATACTTTAATAATTTTATCCAGTATCGCTAATGGAATGATTGTGTATGTGTTAAGAGTGCTACTCCAATCGAGTCTCTAATGGACTTGAGAAAAGTTAATTGAACAGAAAAGGCAGAAAGCATATTGCCATAACCTACAGAGCCATTTAATGTGTTCATCCAGCCCCATTAAATAGAAATGTCTACGTAGGTGTTTATGAAAGGAGGAGTTGGCAGTAATTAAGTGAGGTATAGTAATGTGTTTTCACAACTTTTTGACTTACTAAGGCCAGAGACGACCAGCCATCCACATGCATGCGCCTGCCTATGCACACGCACAAATGCGCACACAATCACTAATGCAACATGTTAAAGTGCTGAGGTACAGAAAAGTGCTGTACTGAAGATGTGGAGAAGTTAGGCAAGCACTGATACCTCCATTAAAGTGCACCCAGTATCTGATATACACAAAATCACCACCTAATGCGTTTTTTAAGTAATGTAATGATAACTGTGACCATTACTACAACTTGGACTGTAATTATAACACCTGAAAACCAAATAATGGTATGGGGATTTATCAGGAAGCAGTATGTGGCCTCCAACTACAAAGACCTACAAGGTGATACAGACTGAGGGAGAAGGCCTGGCCCTGGATATGGGGAGGAGAAGTCGAGATCCCCTGAAATCCCAGATTGGTAAACTGGACAGCATGATGTTCTCTCTTCCAGCAAAGTGCATGACCTGGACTCACAACACAACAAATTCATCTGGACAGACAAGAGAAGAGAAGAACAATTTACAACTAAGAGGAAGTGTGAAAGTGAACAAGTCAAAATGTCATTGTTCAAGTACAGGACAACAGGAAAGATGACCTAACTCCCTTCAGCTGCTCTTTCCTGTTATCCTGGAAACACAAAGGCAGAGCAGGATGAATTAAAGGCGCTTTGCATGAAACTATGTTCAATATAGAGGCTTACTCTGGGACTGAATGAGAGACAGGTGTGGAGGGAGGAACTGCTTTATGTAGATAGTAACTGCTGGAGAACACAGAAAAAGGCAGGAAAGAGAGAGATGATTACATGCAGCAGGCAGAATCAAACCAAGGCTGCTGCGGTAAGGACTCAGCCTTAATACACGGCATGCACTCTACTAGGTGAGGGTGGGGAACTTCTGAAGACATCTGGTTGAGACATGGGGACTGACAGTAGTATTCAGATCTATTACTCACATGAAAGTACAAATGCCACACTGTACAAATGCTTTGGACTGATATTACTGCTGCATTAAAGTGTATGTTGCATTTTACTACTGTAGTTGTTTAATGTCAAGCTAATTTGAGCTATTATATACAATATTGTGTAGCTTAATTACAGCAATGCATCATGTTCTATAAGATCATCAAATGTTTGTAGCATTCCTGTTCCCATCCCTGTGAGAAAATTAACTTGTAAATAAAGCTGTCAGATAAATGCAGTAGAGTAGAAGGTACATTATTTCCCTCTGAGATGTAGGGGAGTAGAAGTATAAAGTGGCATAAAATAAAAATACTCAAGTAAAGTACCTAAAATTTATACTTAAGTACAACACTTGAGTAGATGTTCTCAGTTGCATTCCATCACTTTAATGTATGCATTGGGTGATGCATGAGGGTTAAGTGTATCCCGTCTGTGAATCATAGTCTCTTTCCCACTATTATTTCTCCTTTTATCATTACCACAGCAACATCACTGTCACTCTCTGACCAGCTCTACCTGAATCAACATGCACGAGCAAATACAATCTGAATTCAATACTGCCTCTAATCCTTCTCATCATACATATATAAACACACACACACACACGCAGACGTACAGACCTGTATGTGTTAAAGGGCCTGTCCCTCTGGTTGCCAGGGAAACACCAGGACATAAGGCATCAGAATGAGGGGTTCATAGATCTCCACTTCCTGGTGAACTGTGAATGGTGGAGTCATCAGAGGGGTTTTACTGTTATGAAAAGAATGGAGAGGAAGCAATAGTGTGTGTGTTTGTGTATGTGTGTGCACTTGCTCCTGTGTTGTTTGTGCAACAATGGGGAAGAGCTACACATGTTCACAACATAATATTTAGTTGACAGAAGCTCCCAGTACACCACTCATCTCTACTGTCAGCACAAAGAGAAATTAGAGATAAAAGACCCTGTTGCGATGGGAACAGCCTCCTGCTGACAGAGCCTGGTGACATTTGGGCCAGTTGTTATGATGATGACATTACAGTTGACGGGTGCATCACATGATCGCGGACCAGCACAAGAAGGTGACAATGGTGGCCGACCTCCAGCATCTATCTGTCTGCCTTATCCTCCACTAACAGAGCTACGTGCGCACACACACATGCACAAAAACACATGAGCCATCCTCCCCAGTAATGAAGTCTCTGCTTTTAAGTGTAATGAGGCAGCTGGACTCCACCATGCAGACAGAGCAGCAGGGCACACAGAGTTCAGCAAAATCAACAAGGCATGAAGAAAAAGATACAGGAGGAAACAACAAACATACAATACATCTGTGTTGTTCTATGCTTTGTGTGAAGGCACACATGATCAAACTTTTCTCAAACATTAAGCAAAAACTCTCTTTTGTGAGGTTTGAGAGATAAGAGAGAGGATTAGAATTCTAAATTATATTAAGTCACCTTAATAAAGTTGGGATGAAGGGTCAACTCTTAGCGAAGAGGGATGCGTTCTTTAATAATTCCTTAAGGACTATCTGGGCAGTAGTTCATGAGAATCCCTATACCACAAAAAGAGCAAAAATGAGTGTTGTGAAAAAAGTAAGTATGGCATATCTTGTCTAGACAGCTGTCAGTGTGACTGTGTCTTGGTTCACACTGATGACATCATAATCTCTGTCTGGATGTCTCTGCTCTAAGGGTAACTGGTAACCTTTAAAAGCAAGGGTCACATCTGGGCAGGCTGAGGGAAGGAGAGTCAAATAAGGAAAAGAAAGTTATTATTAACTGATTGCATTTATGCCTTATAACATACTGTAGCTTCCCATTCGTTACAGTCTAATCATACACACCTCACTTTTGAAAGCGGTCTGCTGTAATGTTAAGTGTCATATATTATAATAAATGACTGAAAACATGTGAAAATATAATCATTGTTCACTCAACTAATGCATCTTATATCCATATCCATATATCCACTCGAGACTGCAACTGTTTTGGTCGCACTGGTGTGCCCAAAATTTAGAAGGTCTGATTAAAGAAAAAAAAAAGTAGCCTATAAACATAAAAAATGTAGACAGTTGCCTGTGAACAAATATTAGCCTCTAAACATATTTGTTGATAATATTTGCCAGCATATAGCTGTATTTTTAAAAATGTCTCGGTGCACCTTAATGAAAAAGTTATGTGCACCAGTGCAAAATACTAGTCTGGAGCCCCGGTTACATTTTGGCCATTTCTCTGGATTGGCCTTTTTTCTTGGATTTTGTCAAATGTTCTGGAGTAATAAATGTTCCTGCAGTCATATTCTTGTCATTCTTTCTGCTAAGCCTGGTTTAATATGAATAAAAACATTTCCCAATTTCCATTTTCTCTGGGTCCTTTGCTATCCTTGGCTCAAACTGCAATCCTGAATAACTAAATGGGTTTCCTGTAAAATGAAGAGACAGCTGGAGAGAGAAAGAGAGAAGCAGAAAAACTAGGCTATGGACATTACCTTGGCCTGATAATTATAGAGCACAATCATGACAATGAACATGGCCTGAGAGAGATGATGAACGCCGGGGCAGCATAAGAGCCTTTCAGTAAATAACATAGATAACAAGCTCATCACATCTGGGTATGTGCTGTGCCCAGGGCAGAGCAGTGCCTCAGGCTGCCTGGCTTTCACACCTCTGTTACTCTGTTTTACTTTCACCACAGGCTAGACACACATGGGCTGGGTTCATATGATTCCTGTTTTCTGACAAAATGGAAATCAATTTCCTCTGTTAAGGAGAGATTGTTTAAATGCCGAGACTGCCTTCAGGCTCAAGTAAATTTACTTACACATGATAAGCCCTGAAAATTTAGTGTGTGACCATATCTGGGACAAGCATTCATGTTTAATTTAAAATAGTTATGACTAGGGATGCACAATTAATAAAATTGTTACCCAAATTGCAATATCCGAATTAAAGGAGCTGCCATTCTTTATTAGGATAAAATGTGTGACAACATACCATTAATAATGATGCTTTGTAGTGATACAGAGATGCCCCAGCCTAAAAAATAATAATCTCCAGACGTAAGGGAACATGTTTTTTTGGTACAAGACCCAGCAAACACCACATCATATTTTTTTTTATAGATTTTTCAGTGAAAATGAAATGCAAAAATGACCATTACTACTAAAATTGTGACTCATATTGCAATATCTATCAAAAATAATCGCATTATGACTTCTTTGCATATCCTTCAGCCATAGTTTTGACTCAACTATCATTCATCAGTAAGACCTAAATATAAGGAAGGTGCTGTTGTTAGGATCTCAATATATTGCATGTTACTCATTATTTCACACCATGCAGTATGGCCAGTGAGCAATTATAGAAACCAGTTGGTATGTTTTTTTGTTTGACACATTTTGACAATCCACACTCAAATAATGCATTATTACAAATAACAAATACTTAGTGTGTGGTCCTTTTCCAGGATATTCTGAACAGTGACGCCATCACTACCCTTTCAATGAATGTAGGCTTCCCATTTGTAGTCACAGTAATTGAAAACGTTGTATTCTAAAGATAATAGTTGGAGAAATCTGCATGGTCTATTCCATTTACAAAGACCAGACAAGTGAAAAAAAAGGTAAATTGAACGACTTAAAACCCAAAGAGACAAGAGAAAATCAATGTCACCCTATTGCAATGCCTGCCTGCCTATTGTGAGCATTATTTATTTCTAAAACTTTACTTCCTCACCCACACTTTGCTAGACCTGCTCTGGAAGATTATAAACCTAACAAAGGGATTACACCAATTAGAATGACGACGTCTGACAAACATGCAAATCCTAAAACTAACAATGTTGTGTTGTAAAATGCATCTCTCACTGCAAGAGACACTTTCAAACATGATTTGAATAACAGGAAAAGTGAAAAACAGGACAAACAATCTTGCAGAATGACTGAATAAGTGACCGGTAAGGTTGTTACCACAGCCATTATAATCAGTTAAGCAAGGGACTTAATTGAATCTGTAACACATCAGCCAGTGTGAGCACAAAATGGCATTTTTTCCAGTTTTTATGTGTGTTTGTTATTTATTTTGCCACAGTTACATTTCATTATTATTGCTGGCTTTAGTCTAATAAAGTTTTAGGAATATTATGTTTCATTCTTTTTGATTATTATACTCAGTTTGACTATTAATTCTCTGTACCAGCACAGAGGTCACCTGCTAATTGTAATTTATATTCATTGTTACACTGACTCATTTCAGATAAAGGTTGCAGGAGGTTTACTGCAAACTTAATCATAACCAACACATGCCTGATACAACCATGACATTTTCCCTAATTATAACTTCATTTAAATTAAAACACAAATCATTTTTGCTTTTCATGAATGCAAATGCACTGAAAACAAATTCAGCATACCTACTTAGACAGCCATGCCTAATTAGCCTGATTAAAATGTGAAACTGGTCCCCAGTTTTGACAAAGGTAAAATCAGACAAATGCATACCCACATGGCCATCCAAATGTCTAACACGTGTCTCCACTTCCACTCGCTCATGCTCATGCTGTATGATGTTAGCAGTGAGGACACTGATGGACCAGAAACTAGGACCTGCTGGCTGCAGGTAGGGCACGGATGAACAGAGGCAGGCTTTGAAATAGACTGAGGCTGGACACAGACTGACTCAGTTCTGGATGCTTTCCTGGAGTTGCACACATGGATTAACACAACCACAGACACACACGCCAGCATGTACCAGACTACACTGACTTTCCTCTATGTTGAAAATAAGTTTAAACAAAAGGTAATTAATCCCAACTACAATTACCATTAAGCGCTGATAGACTTTGCAGTCTTAACACCTGTTAATATTTGCACTTTGCTACTTCCGGCTTAACCAAACTTAAACCATATTAATCTCCTTTTTTTTACTCAATGTTTTAGTTCAATGTGTGCACTGTTCTTACTTGTGAGTTCTTACTTAATTGCCTACATACTTAGTTCATAACCTTGTGAGACAATGATAACCTCCCCTTGGCTACAAAAAAGATGAAAAACGCCCATGACAGAAAACTTTGTATACTTAATTCAACATCTAATCTATGCCCGCCCCTTGCTGTTTTCCATATGTTCATCATTATTTTGTAATTTAGCCTTCTTACTTATGTTTTCTTTGATACTGTGCCTTTATAACCATGTATGCTTTGTTTATTTTTTGTGCTTTATTTCTTGTTGTCTTTTTCATTCACCTTGTTCATAATAACCATCATATTATTACGTTTCCCAATTCATAAGTACTTGAGGTTCCCTGTATATAGTTGGTGTCATTTTGTTGCTTGTACAAGTAACTCAAGTTGCACAGCTTTGAGTTTGTCACTGTCCTTTTTTATTTAATAAATAAAGTTATTAAAAACAGATAGCTAACAGCACATTGCTACTCATCTTGGCAAACATGTATTTGGATACTAAAGCTTCATTAAGCCTTGCTGACTAACATTAGCTCAAAGAAGCAAAAGTTATTGCAATAGACTGGAATTTGAAGTGTTTTCGGTTTACCATGTGTACTTAGCAATATCTTCATTATTTAGTAACGTGAGGTTAACTAGCTAACATTACCTTATTGTAGCTAAGTTTTCC
Source organism: Pagrus major (assembly GCF_040436345.1). Lineage (NCBI taxonomy): Eukaryota > Metazoa > Chordata > Actinopteri > Spariformes > Sparidae > Pagrus > Pagrus major. Next base: position 18,544,460 of record NC_133231.1, on the reverse strand, counting down.
AACTGTTCATCAAGTTTTCCCATTCAGCTAAGAATAAGAGTTAACTAATTTAAACATAAAGGGCTCGAAACTCCAACACCTAACAGTTTTACGCTCAAAGACAAAAAGTAATTAAGTCTTTGAAATATTATTGAAGAAACAAAACCTACTCACTTGCAAATCCGCGACAGGTAGCTGTTAGCTAACTCATCAACCGCTGAGTCGCTGTCCATGGTGCCGTCTCCAAATATCGCGAGAGGATGAGCAGTGAAACGGGAGAGAGTCCTTTTACAGCAGGGCATGTGAGGAAGTTGGCCAGCATTTGACTGATAATATATGTAAATAACAACTCTAAAATGTATTTGTTACTGTATGTGGTATCCAGATTGTATTTCTTCTGTGGAGACGCACAAAATTAACCGCGAAATATGCTCATTATTGTCCCACTTTGATGGAAATAGATTAGGCTAAGCTGAATACAAAGATAGCCAATCTGTACCACGTGAATTGGTTCAAGCCACCGCACAGTATAATTAAATATATATATATATATACAAAATAAAAAAAAAAACAGCGACACAGAAAACATGGAAGCTGTGATGTTATAGATATATACTTTATTAATTCTCTCTGATAAAATAAAATTACAAAATAATTTCAACCTCAAACGGCACTTTCCTTGTTCATAATTATTTAACGTATTGTTAATACATATATCATAATTGTCATGACGAATGAGAAGAATACTATAGTTTAGTAATATTAGATATCAGCTATAACTGCGTTTAATCATAATGGTAGAAAAGACTAAGCAATACAAAGCTAGGTTTCGTTAACAGCATACTATACAATATTCCAAGCGTATGTAATTCAGTATTCCGGCCACAGCGTGTCGCTATAAGACAGTTTTCAATATTGTCTCCATTGCAAGGGTAGGCTTGTCTCTTCTCCCATCACACCATTATAATTCCTCAGATACACCTTAGTCTCTCTTTCTATGTTTTATTTATGTCATAAACAACTGCTCCTTCATGGCCATTCATCCTTTATAAGGTTTATTTGTGTTCCCTTGTGTTCATCCGTAGTCCACCTGGGTCTGTTTTAAAGCAGTGAAGAGCAGTCCATGTACAGCACTGTAACAAGTCCATGCCCAGATTTTCACAGTTATTCCCTCAGAAATATTGTCAAGATATCTGCAACGCCTCCTGCTATCTTTTGTCCCCAGTGACAGCAGCGTTCCCTGCCTCTTATTGAAGTCCATTTAGGAGAGAGCACTTTGGTTGTCGAGGTGTGTGTGTATCTGTGTGTACGTGCGTGTGGGTGTCTGTTCCTGTGTCTGCATGGCAGTTTAAGTGATCGAGCAAGCAAAGAGTGTTTTGAGTGTATTTCTTTACACGGAATACATTCATGATAACAGTGCGTTGTTTTGGGACTGCAAGCTTGAAAAAGAATGGCAGTAAGTAAGGTCTTCCCCTCAGAGAGGGTCACAGACACAACCATACACTGTGAAAAAATATTAATCACATCAACTTATAATCACACAGCTAACTAATGATTGGATTTTTTTTATAAAGTCAATTAAACTACTAATGCAAAAAATCTATATTTTTGTAATTCTACGTTTTATCAGAGAATGAAAGCAAACAAACACTACAGCATCCCAGTCAATCTGACTCCTCTTTCGTCGGCCACCTTTCAGTAAGAGAATAAGCAGATCATTTATTATTGATGGACAACGTTTTGACTGTTATTTTAACTGTCTGCAGCAGACCTCTGGGCAGATAGTCTCCAGTTAATTTAATAACATAAAATGTGGAGCATTAAGTTTGTGCAGGGCTCTGTCAGCTGTGATATCATCTTCAAAATCAAAACAGATTGAAATGCCAGTTCAACAAATGCTTGTGTTGCAAAAAAATATTTCACTTTGTTGTCAATTTTCTGAGGTTTTCATAAGAAACGTTCACAGAAATGAAACAAAACCAAACCCACAAATACATTTAAACATCAACTCAATCTGTAATTCAATTAATGCAGTAATAAAGTCTTGTTGTAGTTGTGTTGGACTATCATCTGCTATTGTCTTCATCACAAACAGACGTTATGATGACTCACACCCTTCAGTGTCATAATGACTTATTTCAGCATGATTTGTGGTTTGTGTTGTTCAGTGAACACTTACGATTCTCCCAACCGAGTAGTTAAAATGTCACAACTCTGCATTGTAAGCCTAAACTACTGCATTAGCTCACAGCCACAAAAGATAAGTCGTTTGGATGAACATTTTTTACAGTGTGTCTACATTGCTTGGCAGTGCTCTGTGGAGATTGACAGTGCATCGAGTGCTTGGCAGTATAGGCTTTAGTATTACGTTGTGGGCTACTACATTAATGTATTTGTGTGAGTGTAAATAGGGCCTGCATTGTGAAAAGTATTTACGTTTGTGCTGTGTTAACTTGTATTGCGTGGATGGTGTGGGTTATAAGTTGTGTGTGCATGTGTGTGTGCGGTGCATGCCACTAGTTTTTTTTTTTTTTTAAATCATGGTCGTATTGATCGAACCTTCTGTTAAAGGGATGCTCGTTGACACACAATTAGCATTCAGATAGAAAATACATCATAAGGATAAAAAGTCATGGTCATTAATTCCTGATGAAGGGAGAGAGAGATTGGGAGAGGGGGGAGGAAGGAGAGAGAGAGAGAGAGGAAGAGGGAGAGAGAGATAGAGAATTAAAAGGCCTTTTTTCAGTAATTGGAGTGGATTCCATTTAGGAGCTCTGAGTTCATATAATTATTCCTCGTTATTTCTCCTCCTCTCTCCTTCCCCCTCCTCGTCCTCTCTACCTCCATATCTCACCCTCTTGACATTCTTCCTCCCCCTCGCACCTTTTAGAGTCTCCATTTTATCTCCATTCTTCTTCTCCTTCCCTCGTCAAGGAAAGAGCCCCAAAGTCCCTAACATGTCTCATCATTCACACAGGCCCTCCATCTTAATCCCATTATTTCTCCTCATAGTCCCGTCTTCATCCCTCTCTCATGGAGCGCTAGTTTCTGAGGATCACCTCACATATTCTCTCCTCTCTCTCTCTCTCTCTCTCTCTCTCTCTCTCTCTCTCTCTCTCTCTCTCTCTCTCCTGTTTTCTCTTCTTATTTGTCCACTCCTGCTCCTTAGAGCTGTCTTCAGCAGCTAGAAGTGCAGGTGTTGAGGTTGGGACTAGCCTCCAGGCTCCCCTCTGGGCTCAGTGGTGGGGGTGAGAGAGGGGACTCCAAGGCCAAAGAAGGGGCCTGGGATAGAGGCGGTGCTGGAGATGTGACCTGGACTGGAGAAACTGAAGCTGGAGCAGTGGTTAAAGAGGAAGCTGGGGACAGTGGGACCACAGCACCTCCTCCTCCTCCCCCACCACCTCCTCTACCATCCCTTGAGTCCCTCTCTCGGAGCAAGTGGACCAGGGCGGCGTGCTGGGCACTGAGGGTGGCCGAGAGGTGGGCAGGCAGGGTGTTGAAGCCGGCGGTGAGCTGCTCCACCCGCGCCTCCAGGGACAGCATCTGGCGCTCCAAGTCCTCGCTGCGGTCATTGAGCTCCGACATGAGCTCATACATTACGCTCTGCATCTGTGAGAGGAGAGGAGAGAGGAGAGGAGAGGAGAGGAGAGGAGAAGAGAGGAGAGGAGAGTGGGAGATGACTCAGTGCACACAGAGTACTTCGAAGAAGGGAGACAGCTTGCAAATACGTAAACAGGAGTATAATAAGGCTCGCTTTAGTAAAGCTTGTTTAAAGAAAATTCTTTTGTATTGAATAAGCAGTCAGTGAAAGTAAAAGAGAGTGAAGTAAATGTGGAAAGAGGGCAAGCGCGAGGCTGGGGATGAGTGAGTAAGACACTGTGCAAGAGGAAAAAATGTCCAAGAGGGAGTAGAAGCTGGAGTGAAGAGGAGGCTGGAGGGAAATCTCTGTGTGGGCGTTATAACATTGTGAAGAAAGAGAGAATAAGAGACAGGAGAGAGAGGCTGAAAGGAAGGCCTTGTCCCTGCCTTGCACATCCCGGCCTCCGTAACCATGGTAAACGCACAAGTGGCCAATTGAGATGGAGTCATTGAGATGGCATAATTGCAAAATATTTGGTGCTAAAGGCAGTGCTTCTTGGAAAGAGACACACACACACACCCTCGCTCGATCGTTTTCCACCCTCTTATTCAAGTCTCCATCTCACTCCCTCTCCTCTCTCCTCTCTCTCTCTTTCACAATCACATACACACTCACACGCAGACACACACACACACACACACGTGTGCACTCACATTCTCACTCAGACACCCACACGGTAACAGAAAAACATGAGCACTCCCCTCCCTCCTCTCATTTCCTCCTCGCTCTCTCACTCAGTCATCCCTGTTTTAACACTTGTTCCGTTTGTTGCTAGGAGACACAAAGCCACATAAACGGGCAGGTCAGAACTGAAACGGAGGAATGTTTTGCTATATTTTGGGGGGCAAAGGCATGCTAGGTATGAAATACTAATCTGTACGATGTGTCTCACAAGTGTGTGTGTGTCTCACCTTTGAGAGGTCCACTAGTGTGTTGGCCTGATCGCTGAGTTTCCTCTGCTCCATTTTCACACTGCGTAATCTGCAAACACATACACACACGTTAAATACACACACACATAGACAGTTAAAACCCAGTAAATACACAGTAGCCGGTCCAGAGAGCTAATCCCCTCGGGTGTAGACAACAACAATGTGGAGCGGTCACCTTGCCTATTTCAGCTTTATTTCTACCTGCAGTGTGTCGCTTGATTTGAATGTCCACACACAGCGAGCACACAGTGTGCTGCTCTGAAACACTGTAATTTTGTATTGAAGGTGAAAGTGTACATACATTTAAAAGGTGCAATGTCTACAATATGGCCACCTGTCCGCTTACTGCTGCTCAATAAACTGTTCCAGCAATCTGCAGCTGCCGTTAGGCCATGCAGCTAGTAGCTCTATTAGCTGACTTGAGTCTGCCTGGAGTAGACCTGACATCATGACGGGAGTCACCGCAGCCAGGGCAATGGGGCTAACTGTGAACATGGCTGGACACCGGTCTCGGACTGGCAACAGCCTCTGAGACCAAAGGATGCTAGCTTGATGACAGGGGATAGAGTATGGAGGTGATTGTCAGTGTTACTGATGGAGACAGGCTGGGACATGAGAGGTGTGAAGTGGAAAAGAAGCGAGCAGGGGGCGAGGAGCAGGAATATTTTCTTACTTTTCTTACTCAGTGAATTGAGGATTTATTTTGACTAAATCAGAGGTGATTGTGGAAAGATTTATTTAGTGTCTCTTGACTTTGAAGGGAGTGTTTTTTACGATGAGGTAATAAGGCAATTAAGCTCGACATAGTTCAGTCAAAGAGATAAACTTGAATTCAGACAGTGTGCAGTTGTATTTTCTGTTTATAAGGAAATACGCCTAGAAATATTTACTTTCATGACATTTTGTGAGTTTATGTTGTTTATTTATTAGAGATAAAACTGGAATTGTGAAATGTAGCAAACTAGCCACCCCCATACATCCCCCAGCCGAAACTAAGGGGGCTATCGGAGTGGTATCACAAGACAGGATGGACCGAGGAAAGCTGGTTCGCATGCTAACTTCAGCAGACATCTCTGCGACACACTGTCGCTTCTTCACATTCTGTTGATGACTGAAATTCTGGCCATATCTTACACATTGTGCCTTCCGTGTTGAAATAAGACAGAGACCTTAAAGGTGCATTATGCAGTTTTGGGGGAAACATTTTAATCAGAAGAGAAAGATCTTTATTTACAGATTTTGTTATGCCTAACCAAATTAAATGAACAAAGTCTCTTCATTTCCATGACTGAATAAACTGAATGAAGAAAATGACAATTACATAATGTTTTACTTTGTTTATATGTTGCGGACCCTGCCAACTTTCTCTACACTTACTTCAAGCTAATTTTCCTCTGAGAACAGCTTGTTTATTCACTTATGGAAAAAATAAATATTTCTGAGTTGCAAATATTTAAATTCTGACTTTGAATTTCTTCTCCAAAAACTACAAAGCGCTCCTTTAAGATCTAGACTGTAAAGAACAGGATAGTTTTAATACCAAGAAACCTTCTCTTCTCTCCTACGGGGAAACAAACTTACAGGAACAAAATTTGACAAGATAAAATAAATCGTCTTTCTTCAGTCCAATTAAAAATAGAACCTGCCTGAATCTCAAACCACAATACAATAATTAGTGAACTGAAGGTCTAATCTGTGTTTTCATAAAACAAACCCGGTGGCTTCCGCCATTATAATGAAGCACAGACTGATTTTATGAGGCTGCAGACTCAGATGAACTTGTCTCCTTGTTACACGAACAGGTTTGGCCCAGGTTAAAAAGTACTCATATGCCCTAAAATGACCCTGCTACTGTGTTCACAGAGTCTCATCGACAGTCTTTATGTAACAATTAAAACAGCCTTAGGTCTCTTGACTCTCTTGGCTTTTGAAGGCACTTGTTAATGTTCTCCAGTCTAGACCGAATTGTTAAAAGATCAAAGAAGCAAGCAACAAAGACGAGCCACTTAATTGTAATGCTAGACAGTGGATATGCAAACATCTTAGAGTCAAACAACCTTTAACAAGACAGGCACCCTATTAAAATATAACTAAACAATGCATGATTAAGTTGTGCTGTATGTATCAACAACACTCCTCAGCAGAGATAATATGATGATCAGAGTCTCTAATAGTACACAATGCACTGATTATCCAGTCCCACAACTGTATTTGCCTGGTGTGAACTTGCCCTTTAGTAGATGATGATTCATTTTATGTGTGTGTGTGTGTGTGTGTGTGTGTGTGTGTGTGTGTGTATGTGTATGTGTGTGTGTGTGTGTGTGTAGGGATTCATGCACTTTATCCGATTATCAATCTGATTCAAACTGTGGGTGGATAGAAAGTACAGCTGATTTCAAAGGATAAGCTCAACTGCACTGTTTTGTACATGTGTGTGTGCTTGTGTGTGTGTGTGCGTGCGTGAGTGCAAGGTGTGGTCTCACTGATGTATAGCCTGGAGGAACTTCCGCTGGTGTTTGCGGACCCTGGAGTGGTCGATCTTCTTCATCAGCTTGGTGTGTTTGTAGATGAGCCAGGTTTCCCTCAGCACGTTAGCCGCTGCGTTCTTTATCTGCTCCCAGACGATCAACACACGCACAGACACACACACACACACACATTGTTAGCAACAGGTAGCCCTTGGCAACTGAAGCAGGCAACAGGTTTACCCACCCCTGTTCTCTTTCTCTTATTCCCTCCGTTCGCTATTGTCTCCCTGCAAAAGGAAAAACCAAACCATCGTTCTCTTCTTAGAGGCTGCCCTCATTCTCTCTGTCTTCTCCCTTCACACACCGGCTTGCTTGCCAGTGCCTTTCATAAACAGCTCGCTCCTTAGGGAGATTTGGCAATGAGAACCAACAGGAGTCTGTCCCTCATGCACACTCCTCTCTATTCTCTCTGTCTGTCTATAGGCTATGCCACATTATATCGTAGACCGACTCAAATGGACTGCATTATCTTGGCTGGTGGGAAGGAAGTCATTTACTTCAGTACCATTGCGGTTCATTAAAACCAGTGATATTCCATTTAATTATGACATTAACTGAAAGAAACAATGGCAGCGTTACTTGCTGCACTTAAACTAGCTGTCAAAAACAATCCTCATCCCGGCAGAAGAGACGTTGGGAGAACAAGCCATGGTAATGATGCTCAGCGCAGTCAATGGCAAGATGGTTATTTTTCTTCATCTTACTGGTCAGACAGGCTTCAGTTGTCTTTGTGGCTGCTGCGATTTAATAAAAAAAATCGTTCAAAATGTCAGGCTCCAGATTGATTTATGTGACACGGATCAGGCTTCTACTATATCAGTGTATTTCCATATCTGCATCTGTATGTTTCGTGCACTGTATATGCTTATAGGTTGCTATGTAATTACGACACAGGGGTATGACACCCAGCAAAAAAAAAAAAAGCGCGGGTGGATACCATAGAGAAGGCAGAAGGGAGAGAGAATCTGTAAGGACATAAATTGAATGAGAGACTTCAAAGAGATGCTGAGCACTGAACAAAGAACAATTATACCCCCGTCTGAGGAGCACAAAAGACCCCGGCAGCTTGGCTAATCAGCACCTATCCACCGCAGTCAAGGACTGCTCGCACGCATACACGCCTACACATACACACACGCAGACAAACACACTATTGGCTACAGATGAAGAGAGTAGGAGGCTCTGGGCCTTGCAGATGTGTTTTCAATGACACCGAGGAAGTCAAACCGAAATGAGCTAATCCAACATACTATGGATAATATACAAGACCCCTCGAGGAGATTGAGCCACACAGCCAACCAATCACTCTTAATGACAGTTAGCATCACAAATTTACGATTTCTTACCTTTATACAGCTTGTGAGCTGATAAGATATTCAAATATAGCACGCAAATCTCATGTGAATAAAGTTTAAAAAATATTAATGTTGAGTTCACACGCCATGACAAATGGGATTTGGATGTTATAGGGCTGGAGTGTGAGGTAAACCCTGCTATCCCATGTTTCTCCCTCTGAGCCTCATCTCCCAGTGTGTATCAATAGGATTACAGAACTCCCATCCATGTGGCTGGGACAGCACTGACAGAGCTGCAGAGATCCTGAAGAGGCATCGTCAAAATAAAGACAAGCTAGTACAGCAACCACTGCCACATTAATGTCAACATCACTCCTAATTTCTTGATTAGATAGCTTTTTAACCCTCCTGTTATCTTCAAATTTACTAAGTTTATGTGTTAGGTACTTTATGTCCCTTTGTTGACAACTTATATACGCTGCATGCATCCAAAATACCTCTTACACGGCTGGTAAAATGTGCAAATCAACATAAAATTGCACTGATTGGCCTGAAATCGGAAAGAAAGATCTTATTAATGTTTCAGTGGCTTCATTACAGAGCCCCAGGGTGGCGGGAGAAAGAGAGAAAACAAATATCCGGGCCACGTTTTACTACATCGAGTGCTGGAAATGCAATAGCAATGCACAGTACGAGAGATACAATTTGTTCCCAACTTTTTGAACCAGCTTTGTTTATCAGAGCATTGAGAAATGGGAAATGCTAATTCTGAAAGACTATGAGTTTTCAAACATTAACTACTGAGCAAAAAAATCTTTTAGGGAGGTTAAACATTAAAAATAACAGGAGGGTTACCATCAAATTTAATTCACAGGTACTTACATTGTTGGATATTTGCAACCAAGTGTCAGTGACAGTCAGGAAAAAGTTAATTTGTCCTGATTATGTGAGAACAAAACACACTTTCTCAAGTTCTAATCATGAGCCAGGTTACTGAAGAGCACATTTAATACCCCTCATATCTACAGGCCCACTGGTAAATTGATATGTCAAATGCTATTTATCGGCTGATTAATCATTGCAGGCTGAGTGAAATATGATGAACGATGGCATCTTGTGTCTGCCTGGCCGGCTCGCCGAGGAAGTTTTCACACAAACTTCCTGTCCAGCAGTGCAGAGGGAGCCTGTTGCACTGCTTCGGGCCATTTAATTAGATGATGCGAACGCTTCAGCCTTCATTCAAATCCTGGGAGCTGCTCCACATGCAAATAACAGGGAGTGGTGATACCACACTGTTTGTATCTTGCAGTTAATTCCCCACAACACCACTCAGTATTTTTCTTTCTCTCTCCTCCTGGGAGTTAATGTAGAAAACGGCGGCAAAGACGGCAACTCAACGTGAAGTGCAAAGAATACTCCACAAGAAACCAAACGACGGCAGCAGCAGCCATCCGCGGACCATATGGCTTGTACTTGGGTAATCATGTTGGGGCCATATGGCTGGTTTGGGTCAAATATCTGTTCTGGCTGCTCCCCTACATGGCACACCTTATGGCAGGTACAAGAGAAATCTGTTAAGGCAAGGGGTTCCCACACCTCAGCATGTTGGGTGGTTGATGACATATTGCTGAGTATGAATCAATCAGTATAAATAGATATATTTTTGAAATGTCATCACAGTTAATACGACCACATTATTAAAATAGCAGTAACAGCTCTTTTCAAATAAGCATGGACTCGAATATTAACATTTTGGTATCTAGAAAAACCAAAAAAATAGAATTGATTAGGCTCTGACACTTCATTTGTTGCTCGTAGAAGAAAAAAACGGCATTATTTCCATTCATTTTCCGTAGTGATGGAGACATTCGTCAGAGGATCAGCATCAGAGGGAAGAGCCGAGACGCCTGACCCCTGCCAACCCAGGAGAGCATTAATGACCTATGTATGCAATTGGTAATTATATGCTGTGGTGCTAGAGATTCAATGGTGTTTTCAAGGAGAGCACAAAACATAAACAAACAGGCCAATTACCTTGGCAACAACCTCCCATGTGGCAGCAGTGACACGTGGCCTAACCTGCTCTGACCTTCCCTTCACAGCCGGGGTGACAAAAGGAAAAGAGACAAGTCACACACACACACACGCACATGCGCGTGCACACACACACTAACATGGTCGCACATCCACGGATGCCCAAAAACAGAGACAGGACAGGAGAGGGATCACAGGACACTTCATCAAATTAAAATAATAACTGTCTTCTATTACTTGTATTCATTTTTTTGTCTCCTGAATGAGGTCATTTGTGAGAAAACATTCACAGCACACCACAGAGAACCTCTCATGAATGTAGACAGTGCACTCTGGTTAAATTGGTAAAAAAAAAAGTGAAAAACATCAGAGAGATGTGTAAATGCATTCAGTGAGTGTCAAATCAATTTCTGTCGCTGTCACAATACGTCCACACTAATAATGACGTGTCGGAGAATCAGTTATTTTTACCGTGCGGAGTGAAAGCTAGCTGCGTGGAAATCTTCGGGGGTCTAGATTGCTCCCATTTGGCTAGTGGTGTAAACATTGGAAGGCATTGCAGCACCTCCTCCTTGGCCGGAGCCCAGAGTGTACTCTCTGAATATTCAGGGCGGGTGAAGCTCTGAATATGCCACAGGGACTTATAAAAGTGCTCTGAATTAACCAATGGTCCGGAGTGGAGGCAGAATACACAGTCGGAGTGCAAATTTATAGAAATACCTCACATTTTCAACTATGGAACCCGACTTGAAAAGCTTGAAATAAGAGTACTGACCTCAGAAACACAAAGTTAGCCACATTCACAAGGTCAAGCCACTTTCTGCTTCAGCGAGTGGCATTTAATTGACATGGTAGTGCCATCCAAAGGAAGGAGACACCACTTAGCCTACTGTACAGTAAGTGTGTCCACTTTTTTCAGCGTCGAGGGCGCTCTTTGAATGTTCACGGCGACGTTCTGACTAGATAGACTTCAACAGTGCTCTGAAATAACCAATACTTCAGTATGGAGCCATGCACGCATGACAGCCTTTAAAACACACGTTGGATGGCCTGCATCAGGACAACAAGCCCTGATATCAAACATGAGCACTCACAACCTCACACACACCATCGACTAGGGGCTATGTCAACGGTTATTTAATTAACATCCGTGTTAATCCTATCAAAGGGTGGGGAACACTTCACTTCACTGAACACTGCATGAAAATGAACCCTGTGCATTGAACTTTGAATGATGATTTTAAAGCACATGATAAGGCTATAAGGACCTCGGCACCCAATCTGCACCACACAAGATTTCGACTTCAGTCCTGTCGGGCGTGTCTGAAAATCAGATCTGAGGATGAAAGCAGAGAAGACTCAAATGACGCAAAGTGAATATATTTTGAAGTATGTGTCAGACAGTGTCAACAACACCGCACGTATTCGGACTCAAAATGATCTGTCGAAGGAAATGTTTATTTTCCTGCGTGCTGGTGCAGAAGTTTGTTTGGTACTGCGTTGGGCACTGGTGAACAACCACACCCAACACATTTTCTTTACGACACGACACATGTAAAGATAAAGACAATGACATCAAACACAGATATTACCAGGAACACGGTTCACTGGCTGAGAGCTCTGCTGATTGACATTTAATTGACATTCTTGTTAAGACTTCAAAGGGAAGGAATCACCAATTCACTAATGTAGAAAGCCAGTGTATGTGCTTTAGTGTCTATATGTGTGTGTGCGCACACATATGAAGATGGCCGGATATAAAGTCTGTCGTTGCATTATTCATTACCAAGCCTTGAGTGATCGTACTCTCTTGTTACGATGATATGGCAGAGAATGGCCCCCGCCATGTAAATCAATGTGGATACAACAACTTCAATCACTGGTCTCTTAGTAATAGAGGGCAGGAGACAATTACCATCGCATAAACCGAAGACCCTTTGAAGGAAATGTCACCAAGCAGCATGCTGCATTGAGCTGAATGGAGCTGCTGTTTGGCACCTCCCTTACCTGACGACTGGCTTTGTTAAGACTGTGATTTATTGAATTTTGGAGGACAGTCACATTAAAATGTTTGGTATTCTTTTTTATCTAGATATGAATAAAATATGAAACGCAACAGTTTTTATCTATCTCAATGAATGGCGTTGCAATGGCTTATAAAGTTACAAAAAAACATTACTTTCAATTAGATTTTCAGGAACATGAGACTACAATTGCCAGGGGTTATGTGGAAAGATTGCAGAGTAGCTCAATTAATTTCAAAATCTAATTATGAGTTGATTTTGAATATATTCACATACTGTGGGCTATGTGTTTAACAGCAGAATTAACATACAAATAGGATTGCAAATTAATGTGAGGCTGAATCTTTAGTTTATTTACAGTCACAATAACCAGCTACGGTAATAAAACTGCACAGTGCAACCCTTCAACCAACCCGAGTCAGTTTTAGCAACACCATGAGCTAAAACTAATAAATAAATGCATTAACCATATGGCTTTTCCCACTGCAAATGGCACAAATATGACAGAAATGACTCCGTTTGTATGAGTAGCTTGAATGCAAAAGCTCAGGCTCGTTTTTCTTTGAGGCTACATGCTAATGCGAGCTCGCTGATATGCTAACGTACTAACATGTTCCTAACAATGCTTACATGCATTACATTAGGCCTTGACGTAAGTCCGAGACATTATAAGACAGGAGAGAAACCACTAAAAGCATTTTGAATGGAAAAGTGTGTAACGCCAGAGACGGCAATTGTAGGACACGATTCCCACCCCTCTGCAAAAGCTAATCATCTGTTTTACATCAGCCAAAAGCCAAGATTGCTGCCTAAAAGGACTTTGGCATAATGTTTAATGTGCTAACCATAGCATGCTAACATTTACTGAGGTGAATATCTGTACAAAATTCAACGGCAATCCATCCATCAGTCAAGATATTTAACTAAAAGCCAAAGATGTCAACTTGTTGGTGGTGCTATTGAAAAAGTCAGGGGATCACTGAAGTGATTAGATATGGTACATGCTCTGGGGAACAAAAAATAGCTTAATAAATGTCATGGCAATCAATCTAAAAGTTGTAGAAATGTTTAAGTCTAGTCCAAAGTGTCCGATGATTCAAGTTCACTTGGGGGTACATCAAACACAAAAGCCTGGGAACAACCACTTTACATGGCCAGCTGAATTCAAGATCTTTTCTACATCTACACACACACACACACACACACACACACACACACACACACACACACACACACACACACACACACACACACGATCACACTGTTCAAGGTGCTAAATGTCTTGTGAAAACAGACTGTCTCTGACCTGGTCAGAGCCTTTCAGGAAGACAAGGTGAGAGCCCGGCTCCGATAGAGTCTGTTTGGCGTCTCTGTCCATATTTTATCCACACTGAAATTATTGATCTTTCCACCCCATTCAGTCACCCAGATACCCTGCTGCCATAATGTACCCTACATATTTGATATGGGAGCTATTTTTAAAACTTGCAGTCTTTCAACTGTATGAAAAATTGAAAAGGAGCGATGGAGGGAGGGTATGAAAGATGGAGGGAAGAAGACATGGAGGTGGCAAGGACGAAGTGAAAGAGGGGGGAGAAGAGGGACGGTGACAGAAAGACAGAGAGAGGGAAAGGGATTTACTGTAAGAGAGACAAATGTCAGAGGAGAGGGGCGGTGGGCGGGTTGGAGGGGAGGCCATGAGGCAGGAGAAAGATCGGAGTGGAGAGAAAGAGAGAGACGGTAAGTGAGGGAGCAGAACAGAGAGGGCGAGAAAGAGATGACCTTTTATTGCCTTCGCTCAGTCAAATAACATGGCACACTGTCACAACAATACAGGGTGATAATGTTGGGGAGGGTAAAGGAGGGGCAGTGAAAGGACAAGCTGTTTTACCGGCCTCTCAACAACCTTGTCTTCAACCCCAAAGCAATATGAAAAATATAGTACAAAATCACCCAAAGGAGGACAAAACATCAAACCTGTGTTTTTTATAAATTACAGGTCTGTTAGGGTAAGAACCTTGGCGCATGCAAAAAATTTGTGCTCCCCTTTAGGAATTACAGTTTTGCTTGTTTTACACTCATTCACACCACACAAGCCTACACACCCTCTTGGTGAGCTGCGTGTCCATCATGAAGTTGTGTACGTGTTTCTCGGCCTTGGTCAGCTCCAGCTTCCTGGCTACCACAGCAACCACCAGCGCCGTACAGCCTGCACCCTGAGAGAGAAGAGGGAGGGAAGGAGGGAGGGAGGGTGGAGGAGGAGGAGGAGAAAACAGAGCACTGAGTGAGTCAGTAAAGAGGAGGAATTGGTAAATCGGTGGCTTTTTGGCCGGGGAATTAGCCCAGATGATTGAAGGGAGCGAGGACAAATATGAGGATGGGAGACGCGCGACAGAAGGAGAAGTGAATGGGAGAGAGGAGAGGATTAAGAGGGATAGCTCTGTTCCAGATCCACATTTCCTCATGTCGAGAGGAAAGCCAAGTCTATTTTCACTTCCAATCCATCTGGTGTGAGATCCGTTCTATATCGCTTCTATATGTAGCCGAAAAATATTCCCCCTTATAGATGAGAAAAACATCAGAGATTGGCACTACCTAATTTCATTTAATTAGATGCTGTCAATCTGAATTACATGGTGTCAGTCTTCTTCTGTCACAGGAGGCTCCAGGCCTGCAGGAAGTGTAAAAGTGTAAAACACAGACCGGTTTGTCTGTATTCCAGCTCGGCCCACATGGGACATATGGCAAATTCATTTGGGGGAGAGTGACGGCAGTCTCTCAACCAGGAAGACATGCTTGAGAAGAGAAGAAGAGCAGGAACACAGGGAGGAAGACAGACTTAATTAACTTTCAGATTAGACACTGTCTTCAATGGGGCTGCTGAGTGCTCGCAGGTTCCTCTGAAGGGGCAGGAAAAAAGGGAGAGAAAGGAAGAGAAGATAAAGGGAGTGCAGAGCTATGAGTAAATATAAATGGGAGAGGAAGGAAACACAGAGAGGGATGAATGAAGGCGAGGCGCGGGTGTGTGCGCAGGCTGGGAGGAGAGAAAGATGGAGAAGAAGGCAATGTTAATGAGGTCACATATCTCCTGATAAGTAATGAATTAAGATTAAGAGTGTTTAATGAAAATGTATGAGTGCTCTTCCTTCCTGCTTTGCGAGCGTGTGCATCTCACAGTGGGAGAGGACGAGAGAGTAAAAGAGATATAACATGAGTGAGTTCGAGAGCGAGAGCGAGGGAGCATGCAACATTTTCTGAAGCGTGTAGGAAATAGCCAAGACTCCGTCGTGCACGCTCCGGGACGATAAGACAGGTTTGCCGAAAATAACTTTGGCTGGACTCAGTAAAATGTAACGCACTAACACAGCATTAGTGCCCACGTCTATACACTCATCCACTCTATTTGTGTTTATTCAACAACTATGAATAAAATATGATGAAAACCGATGGAAAACCCTTAGAGCATTCATACATGTCTGTGCTTTAGGAAGAAGAGCCCTCGACGAACAGTACAGTATGTACAAGTGCAGCGCAGAAGTGCACGTACCCAGCTGTGTGTATGTGTGAGCTGGTGTGTTCAAAATTGTCCTCTTCGGTCAGAAACAGTGGGGTGCTGATTGGTTTGTCAAGGCAGGCGATGTGCTGGTGAGTGAGTGTGTGTGTGTGTATGTGAGTTTGTTTGTGTATACGCCTGCATCCATTTGATTTCAGCAGGGTTCCCTGTGCAATCTCCACAGAGTGACACGGCTGATGATGGCTGCGCCGCTGTGATTTGTTTCATACGCCTGGGTGTTTCCCTCGCTTCCTCCACCACAGCGCAGCCATCAACGTAGCTGTCAGAGAAAAGGGGGGAATCACCCATCTGTGCCTCTGTGCAACATCCTCACACACTCCAGGTTAAAACAACGACATCTCCTCAGCTTCATGTACGGGCAGAGGAAAACAGTTCCCCCCGAGCGGGTCAGCAGGAGGAATTGGGGGACGATGTTCAACACACAAAAAATGATAAATTTAATTTGCTCAATTAGTGCGCACAACACAAGCACTTAGAGACAGACAAAAACACATAATAGGTTTGAAATGGCAGCTACTTTGCATCTCTTTAACCCGACGACCCATCCAGAGCTACAGTATATCAAGAGGCTGCAGTAGATGGAAGGCAAACAAAAACACAAACTCACATGGGCACCACAACACTTTAACCCCCTCCCTTCTCCATTTGACACTTCTATGCATCACGTAAACATTTGAGTTTATAACGCAATATAATGTAGTTAAATCCAGATATAAGAATATATAAATTCAAAATCGGCTTTTATTGGCCAAAGAATTTGACTCTGGTTTACAAAGCACTCAGTGTACTACACAGAAACAGACATACGACGAGAAACAAGGACAGAAAGAACTGAACAAATAATTCAAAGGTACAGAATAAAGGATGGTGAATGGTACAGGACAGAAATGTACAGTAGTATGTGCAAAGAAAGTGTATATACAGTATATTAAAAACACCATTGGCCAACACTGTAAAAAGAAGAAATATATGTGATTTTACTTAAGTATAGTGTGGGATCATGGGAGTTGTTGTCTTCACAGTTAAACAACCATCACTGCAGATGAAAATCTATCTGACTTGACGCCGGCACGGATGAGGTCATGTATTAAAGTTATGTTTAGTCACGTTGGCCGACTTTTGCAGTCAAAGCTCCTCAGTTTTGGAGCTCCCTGCCAAGGGGCTTGAAGAACCAGTGACGTATTTTGAATCAGTTTTTTTAAAAATGTACCTTTACACAAAAACCTTTTTCAAATTCTAGCACCTTGTTCTACTGCCAACACGTCTTATCTGTTTTATTATCAGTATTCATCTTTATTGTTGGGGGTTTTTATTCCACTTTTTGGATTTTCAATTGCTTGTTTTTATTTGCCTCAGTCTGTATGTTTCAAGCTTGTAAGGCACTGTTCAATTTTATTTTAAAACTGCTGTATGAATACAGCAATTTCTTCTTCTTCTTCTTGTTCTTCTTCTACTTTTCCTTGTTGTTGTTGTTGTTGTTCTTTTTTCTTCTTCCTCTGATAATAATAATAATTATTAGATGTATAGGATTCTGTTACAGTGTGTTATAAGCCATTTATTAAATATTTATACAGCTTATATATAGAGGGTTAAAGTAAAGAGCATACTAACATACATGAATGAGGAACTTAAATAGACACATGCATGCATACATTACAACAACATACACCCTTTGCTGTATAGAATAATAAAGACTACACACACACATACAGACTGACACCTGGCACACCCCCAGGTAGCCTCGGGGCAGTGGTATATTCCAACACTGTTGGCCTTCATGTGTTGTCATAGTAACAAAGGCGAGAATTTCTCCTATAGAAACTCATTACAATAATTCTCAACCAAGAAAAATAAATAAATAATAACCCTGTTCTCTGCCCTCCACTTGTCACCCCTGCCACGAGCCTCACCTTTCTGCGTCCACCTGCATACTCACCGTTTCTCTGATGATCAACGAAAAAAATAACCCACTCTGAACACTCTGAAGTGTGTGTTTGTGACAGGAGAGGAGAGTGTGTGTGGGAGTCACACAAAGAGTGTGTGTCAAGCTCTGTGTCAGTGTTTGTGTGGAGGATGCAGTCTGTAACACTGGGCCTGGGACGTTCTGTATCCAACCCCCTGGTTTGCGTCTTTGTGTGTGTGTGTGTTAACATTATAGTAAGAGTTGTACTCTAAAACACAAGTTGGATGATTCACTCAGCAAATGGGGGGTCTGTGTGTGTATGTGTGTGTGTGTGTGTGTGCATGAGTGTGTTTATTCACACATCTAATGGACTATACAGTGAGGAAAGTAGGTGAGCTGGCAGATACAACGAGGCTGGACAGACACAGTGAGGATGAGGTAATACACATGCAGTATCTCAGTTCTACACGGAGAATATTGGACTTGCTCGAGTTTCTCGGAGACGTTTCACCTCTGAGTTTGAAACTCAGGACTAACATGTGACCTGCAGGGTTTAAAGCCCGCGACACCTCACTAGTTGGTTAGAACCGAAGAAGCCTCTTGGACGAGAGGTGAAACATCTTGAAGAAACTCCGTCAAGTCCATTTGCCACTGTGTAGCACTCAGATACACCATGACCTGGATGACTGAGAAGCTTCACCAACAGTACGCATGCAGGTATCTGAAAGTTTTGGGGAAGTAGCTAGTGAGAAATAAAGATGCCAAAATCCTCTGTGTGACCCTAGTAGATGATTCAGATCATGATCTTATTTTCCCGTGTTGGTGTTTGTTCCTGGCTCATAATAATTAATGTTGCTCCGGGCGCATGGGAGAAATTGTCCTTTATAAAACGTGGTTAATGTTGTGAAAGGGTCTATTTGAAAGGACCAGTGTGTAGGATTTAGTATAATCCAAATAATTCAGAAGGCTCTCTCTCAAAACAAGGGTTTGTTTTGTCCATCCTGGGCTACTGTTGGTGGTGCAACATGGCAGACCTGAGAAAGGAAGGTTTACTGGCGATCCAGTAACTTACTGTGGAAAATACTTAAGGACTGTTTTTGAGAGATATGTCTGTAGGCTTTCTAAGTCGCTCTCTTGCATCTTAAGGCACCTTCACACGTCAACACTCAGCCATTGTGGTTGCTGCTTGACTGTGGGCGCACTCAGCTCAGACCTAAATGGAAGATTGCTGCGGTGATGGATATGGAAATGAAATGCTTTTTTAGCAGCTTATTATTTTCTTGATGAAACAAAAACAGTTCAGAAACTCTGCTCTTTGTTTTGCCAGTGGTCCCATTATCTTACCATGTAACTTGACTGTCCTGAGGACTCTTTACGGACGCTTTTTAAAATGTTAAGTGGTGCTCTTATTTTGTATGAGCACACTGGCTCTACATTTCACCCACTTTAACAAGCTCAACTACCCTACTGGCATTATCTCTATGGGTAAAACCTTGTGCACAATTATTCTCTCAGGTTTTAAAATCCATCAAAATCCTCATTCAGGCCTCCTTCATCTTTTTGAGAAACACATTGATAATGTAGTGCTTAATGCATTGCAGGACTCTGTGATATTATTACATAATTTGTTTAAAAAACAGCTTCATCCCCAACTCAGGTGAGCACCCACTGTGCAGTGACTTTCAGCTTTTCATCTGAACATAGTCTACTCTTACTCAAAGTGCTCTCCCCCTTGGCAACAAAAAAAAAAACATGCAGCACACTGTGTCCTATGAGAGAAGTACTCCCAGGTAACACATTATCATATTTTGAGTCCTAATTTCTTATAAAAATCAACCACAGCCACCACACTTATTAGCACATTTAATTTGAGATAACCTGACATTTAGCTGTAGAGCTATTAAGACATTTTCATTTTCTTGCATTTGAAAAGACACTAATTTCCTCCAGTCATTCAGAGCAGCAAATGTTAAAGTGTTAGCATGGTGTCGTGTCTGCATCCAGACTACAAAATGAGTTGAGTAATTGGGCAAATTTAAAAAAAACTTGTAGTTGTTCCTTTAAACAAAAGAACGGTAGAGATGTAGAGGAGAAGGGCCAGTGTGACAAAGCAGAGACAGAAAATGAGACAAAGAAAGAAGAAGAATGACAGAAGAGGAGGGGAGGACACCTGTGAAGTGAAGCAAAGAGAGGAGCAGTCGGCAGCTTAAACACTCATACCAACAGATGGACGGCAGATAGAAATAAACACATGGCCTCGGGGAAGGAGAGACGGACAGAGAGGAAAAGAGAGATGGAGGGATAAATAGAAAGAGAGAGACTGAACGAGAGAGTGAGGTAGATAGTGCTACAAGGAAAAGAGAGAGAGAGAGAGAGAGAGAGAGAGAGAGAGAGTGGGAGGACACGGCACACTGAAAGGTGGGACCTTCATTATGTAATGAGGACAGACATGGGAATAACACACACACACACACACACACACACACACACACACACACACACACACACACACACACACACACACACACACACACAAGCACACAAAAACACTAACATGCTCTTGTTTGCACGCCTACGCACCCAAAACACACAGAGGCACAGATGCAAGCTAATTCAGGGAGGATTGCCCAAATTACACAAATGGCAGAATTTCTCTCGCAAATGACAGAATGCTCTCTAATCTTCTGACCTTTGAACGAGGCGAGGACAGCACCGTGGGGGAGGGAGAGCGAGGGGGGAGAAAGGGGAGAGAGGAGAGGAGGAGGGGGTGTTATCCACTGACCATGATTCCTGTGAGCAGACAGACTCCTTTGCCACAGTAGGTGTGAGGGACCATGTCTCCATAGCCGATGGACAGGAATGTGATGGAGATAAGCCACATGGCTCCCAGGAAGTTACTGGTCACATCCTGGGCATCATGATACCTAAAAAGAAATAGAATCCGTGTTCAGAGGATAAAGCCAGTCAACGGTAAAAGATAAAAATAATAATAAAGAAAATACAAAAAATCATAACGGGCCCACTGGTCCTGTCTGCAAATGTGGGCGTCAAACCGAAAACACGCGTCCTTCAATTTCACCTGACACAGAACATAACACATAACTGCAGCTCTTGCCTCCATCATTCCTGTAATATGCACAACACTGTTGCCATAGCAACCAAACCCGGTGCAGATCTGAAACAAAGTTTCCCCCCCCAAAGAAAAATAACAGAGAAACGGAAATGTATCGCCTCGGATGTTAGCATCAGATATATTTGCTCTCTGTGTTTTAAGCAGTTCAATTGAAATTTTTGATGTTTTTTTCCCCCCATTTGTTAGTTTGGTTTGGAGATGCGGCGAAATACCAGTTAAACTTGGATGGAGACCAAACAACGGCTTTCCAGCAGACAGGCCATGATGCATTTAATCAAGCTTATTAACCAACTGTGATTCTCCCAGATTTCCTTGGTAATCTCGAAAGCATCTGAGCACATCAAAAAGGGATGGCCACTTCTTGCCTTCCTCTTGATCTCACATCAATAACATTACACGACTCACAAAATCAATTAATGTTATCATTATCAATCTTTAAATGTAAGTCGGCAATTTGATTTACACTTTGAAACAGTGAGACCGCAAGGTCAGTGGTTACTTCATATCCTCTCCTGGTTTTATATAATGTCAGATAAATGGCTAAAAAAAAGACCTGCAACGTGTGAAAAAAGGACGGGAACATTGCTGTTTAACCTTGTGTTTAGCATTTATAAGCAGTGAATAAACGATTAATAATAAACAGTTTAAAACACATTATCATATGTATTCAGTATTAATTAATGCACACCTGCGTTTGTCACATCATACATTGATGCCATGATCACCACGGGCACATCACACTGTATACAGTCACATCTTAGGTTAGTTAATTTTAGCAAAACACTGCCTAACTAGCTAGCTAACGTTTAGTGGTTAGCTTACATTATATCAAGAGGAGTTAGCCTAATGCCAGATCACCAACGTCAGCTAGGTTGATAAAGTCTCCTAATTTCTGTGGTAACGTTAAAAGATTTGATAAAGGACAGCTGAGGTTGGTTGCTGACGTATTTTTAAGATGCTTGAATAAGTGATCTTTAAAAGTATTAGTATGTACACTTTATTATCTTTGGACATAAACCAAAGTCAAAGTCAAACTATTCCTTAAAGAATTTTATTTTTTAATTAATTGTAAAAAATTAACTTTCAGGCTCAACATGTCTTTATGAGTTTTTTTTTAGAATTTTTTTAAATGCCTGATAACACACTATCAGGATTTGTTCATGTATAATTTCTCCCGGGCTGCAATTAATGATTATTTCATTGTCAGTTAATCTGTTGATTATTTTCTTGGTTAATCGATTAATTATTTGGTTTATAAAATGTCCAAAAATGGTAAAAATATGTTTCCCAAAGCCAAAGATGACGTCCGTCTTGTTGTTTCCACAACCCAAAGATATTCAGTTTACTGTCATAGATGAGTAAAGAAACCAGAAAATATTCAAATCAAAGAATTTGGGCTTTTAAAAAATGACTCAAACCAATTAATTAGTTATCAAAATAGTTGGTGGTTAACAGTTGACAACTAATCGATTAATAGATTATTCATTGCAGCTTTAGATTTCTGTATTGTAATTTCCAGTATATTATTCGGTGTTATTAATCACTCATTCATGTTTGTACATCATGGGCTTTAACAAAATCTAGTGTTTGTATACTGCTTTTAAATGCTGAATGGGGCAGTTAAAATAAAGTGTCTGAGACAAAAGTGGACAAACGAAGTAACAACTCCATCGCCTGGATCAAATTAAGTGCACAAGTGGTGAGAAAGCCTCATAAACTAGAGTCTAAAGAGGGATTATGTTACACAAATGCCCCAGATTATATTTCCTGCCAATTGAATTTAATTGCTCAGTTGAATTTGTCATCCAATCACAGTCCAGCGCTCTGTCTCATGCACACACAATACAAAACACAAACGACACAGCTTAGTTAAACTGACCTCTCGCACACTCGTACGGTCCAGGCGGCGATGATCCACAGGGAGATGCTGAAGACCAGCAGCACCGTCCCGGGGCAGATAGTCATGAGGGTTTTCATTACAAACCGTGTGTTAAAATGCACCTGCAACACACACAAGTACACACACTCAGTATAGCAGAGCTGATAAATATTGTAAAACACATTTTACTTTGCATTTAGCTGTGAATCCTGAACCTGTACGCAGTTTCCCACACAGACTTGCTGTTTTACTAATTAGTCTTTTGAGTATCTTTTGATAGCAGCAGCACTTGGAGGATCTTCACTGTAATTGGAGTCGAGATCGGGGCTCGCCCTCTAACACGGGGTCAAGCTATACAGTGTCTTTGAGTAATTGGTCCATTTCGGTGCAGTTTTTATCTGTGGCTCGTTTGTCATCAACTACTGTCAGACGGACGATCTGAGAGCCCTGGAAGGGTTAAGCAACTGATAAATGAGTTGTCATGTTAGAGCTGCAGTTCAATGGCAGCTCCACCTCCCCGTCACTGCAGCCAGAGGGTCAGGACAGCGCCACCGCGGATACACTGCTAAATTACTCATCTAAAAATCTACTCCATCTCTCTCGAAGTCCTCCTCTCCTCCTCTTCAAAGTTTGCTTTTTTCCACCGCTCCACGCTACATCTCCACTTCCTGATTTTACAATAATGTTTATCGTTTAAAGTCATTACGAACCTGGCACCAATCATTTATTGCGCGGCTTGTACACGTCTCTCCGTGCTCGTATTGCAATCTCATTCTAGTCTTTTCTTTTCATGCCCCATTTGAGCCGTACGCAATATCTTGTTCCCATTTCACGCTCCCGTCTCATATTGTATTATGAAAGATCCTCCACAGCTTACAACTAAGTCTCTATGCACAGCGACGACAAAAGGAGAGGGTTGAGCTGGTAGATGAAAAGAAACAGGGTGACTAGAAGGACAGAGGAGGGAAGGACTTGAGATAGTCAGAGAGATAGAGGCCGGGATTGAAAGGGGCAGTGTGGACACAGATTTAATTCAGAGAGAGAGCTCTTGACCTTACCTTTACAACTCCCCTCACCTCTTTCCGGCTTTGACGCACACACTCTTGAATGCACACTGCACATGCGCACACACACACACGCCTGCAAGCACAAAACTCTTCTGACCTTATTTAGGGCACCTATACTCCTGGAGGAGGCGTCGGTGAAGAGTTTGCTGTGCAGAAGCATGACTCTGGCGATGAGGTAGAGGCGCAGGAACATGGGCACGCTCAGCACCATGTCCAGGTCAGCCTCGGCCTGTGACGGAGCGTACGAGAAGGCCAGCCGTGCCCGCCACTGAAACTTAAAGTCCCCAGGCACTGGATGCACCGCAGACACCAGCAGCTCCAGAGCGATCAGCAGAACCCTCTCCATGGTCATGGCAATGCGCCAGTCGTCTGCTCCGTTGTCGATGACAAACAGCTGCAGGGACAGGAAGGACATGAAGAGAGTTAAAAGAGGGAAGGAGTTACACTTGTTTTAATGCGTCACTGTGCAAACTTTTCATCAGGATCCTCTGCTGGCACAGACCAATCATCAGTACAGCTGACTGATCTGATGATTAAAGGAACCAGCAGCAATTTAGAGTAAATGTCTCTTTTCCTTTTCATCTAATCAGTAATCTATTCAGACTCCTCGCAGTGCTTTGGCTCATTTTCATATAACCTATAACTCTTACTAAAATTAGATGATGCCGAGTCATCTGAAGTGGCTGCTCTTGAGCAAAACAGGTTCCTAATTATCACAATAACAATATTATTATCTTAAAATAAATACAACCATGTCGGCACTTCTAACAATGGTACTTTAATTGCAGTTTTCCCTCCCTGTATGTTGTTGTCTTTGTGTTGGTAATTGCTGTAGTTGCCCTTAATATCGTCGCCAAAGCCGTTGTTATAAGGAAGCGGTAAGAGCGGGTTTCATTACAAGGGGCACTCCTCCAGACAGTGCTGACAGGAATTGCGGGGGGTGGTGGTGGTGGTGGGTAGGTGGTGTGATGGGAGGAGGAGAGCGGTAGAAAGAGATGGATGAAGTGCAGAGGAAATGATGAGATAAAGATAGGAACAAGGAGGTATGAGGGAAAGGAGGACACGGCAAAAAAACCCCTCTCTTTCAGTCATCTTCTTCTTTTGAGTTCATAAAGGGAATTTTCCAGAGCAGTAAAATGATTTTAACCTGTTTATAGCACAAAGCAGTGGCCAATTCAGGATGTTTGGGGGGGCAGCGGTGAAGAAAAGGGCATGTATTTGGTGGGGCATCAGCACACTGATTCATGATACATTTATAGAGAACTGGAAGGGCTCCCTAGAGGACACTTTTACATGTTTTCTCCACTGGAAAGACAAAGTAGAGGGCACTTTAATACGTTTTTCCACCAGTGGCACAAAGGATGTGTTTCATCAGTTTTATAGAAATGTATGGCTGTAAACAAAACATAATGCCTCACAAAAATCAAGAAAAATTGCACTTTATTGTACAATATTCTTGAGGAATGTTGGAAATAGGCTGAAATCTTGCAATTCAGCAGTGCAGGTACATTTCCTTTTTGGTTAATCAAAATAAAAATATCATTCTTAGGATTCAATTATGAACAAATACATCTTGATAGTAGATTCTTGGACAGAGAAGGTGAAAGAGAGAGACAGGATTACGACATAAAAGAAGTAGTACAGCTTTAAAAGAAAGGTCGGAGCACAGTGAAAGAAATGAGGAACTCCCCTGCTGTAAATCAGCAGAGTTTACCACCAGATGCTGTGCAGCCTCGAGAAACAGCCAGTGCTAACAATTGCTCTTTACCACATGATTCATCTCAAGGGCTTTCAGCCCACACAAACATTTGTTTAGGAAAACAAAAAAAATACAATAACAGGTCAAACATCAGAACGAGCAGGCGTGACAGCCCGCCGCTCTGTGTCACAGCCAACTGGTCACTGACGGAGGCGGACTGCAGCTCTGCCACTTCCTCCACCACCTATGGATACACACACTGCATATTTCATCTCTATCTCTATCTATCTCAGCAGGATGTAAGTGTTTCCCTTGTTCTGCTGCTGTTACATGTATGCACACATGTAGCGAGCACATGTACACACACACACACACACATATGCGTAGCCTACGCACACACCTGAGTCATTGTGTAAGCTATCATTTGAACCGAGGGTCAAACACTGGCTGTAGTCTTTAATGATTTCAGTGAGTGTGTATGTGTGTGTGTACTGTACTTGTGTGTATTTGTGTATGCCTGAGTGAGTTTGAGAGAGAGTGTGCAGACCCAGCCTCGTCATGGTGACTGTTGCCAAGGCGACAACATCAAAGAGCAGCCAAGCTTAATTAGGATCCCCAGCGAGAGAGAGAGAGAGAGAGAGAGAGAGAGGGAGTGAGGGAGGGAGGAAGTCAAAAAAGAGAGGAACGCAGTGAGAGATGAGACAAGAAGAAAGAAAAAGGAGATGCAGGAAAAGAGACGGAGAGCCGTGTGTGACAACGAGTGATGAGGTACGGAGAGGAAAGCACAGACAGGTTGTCTAACACTCATGTTCGCTGCAGCGACTTGCAAAGGTTTATGTATGCGCGCGTGTGTGTGTATGCGTGTGTGTGTGTGTGTGTGCTCGCATTTTAGAGACAAAAATCAAGTCGCACAGTCACATTACAGAGACTCACCTCCAATTCGGGGACAAAAAGCGGGTTCCCGTAAGGTGAACCCACTGAATTTCAGGGTTAAGACGCATTTTTCAGTGAAAGTTTGGCTTAAGATTGGAGTTACGTATGTAGTAGTTACATTTAAGTCTCCAGGGAATGAATGTGAGTCAATGCAATGTTCTCCCAAGTGACAAAAATAAGTTTCTATGTCGGGCACCAAACTCCTTGCACATGTCGTCATTCGATCTTTTTTTTTTATCAGTGTGTGTGTGTCAGACAGACATCTTTCTGCTTTTCTCTGACTTCCTTCCAAAATCCCTCTCTCCCCTTCCTTCTCTCTATGAATGACATCTCTCCAAATCAAAACGGAGGTGATCCAGTTTCTTGCCACTGGAGGAAATGAGCGCCTCTCCCTTCCTCTTCCCCCCACCCTCTTCCCCTCCCATCCTGTCCTCCCTCGTGCTCCTGCTGTCGGTCTTTTCCTGGCTAAATCGCCACGAGGAAGGGATAAATAATTAAATTCCATTAGGAAAGTAATCTGTCAATGGAAGTGAGTGAGTGCCACTGCCCAACATGACCAGGACAGAGGCAGGGAATGACGGAGGAGGGGGCTGGGACGAGGAAAAGTAGGTAGTGATTGTCTATGTGTGTGTGTTCAAACACAAACTGTCAAGAGGGAAACAGGGAGGAAGATCAGAGCAGCACAGCTAAATAAACTTGGACATAAAGAACAGACCCATTGGGACAAATGAACAAGATCATGGGGAGAAAAAGTGTCCTCTGTTGTTTTTTAATTCTAACAAAACATGGCACTGCAGGGCAGAGGGCAAGGGATGAGGAAAGGCGACAGAAAGCAGACAGGACAGAAGGAGGGCAAAGTGAGAGAGGGAAAACAAAGAGCAGACCGGCGGGGAGGGGGAGACAAAGGCAAAATGTGTGAAAATGAGAGCAGCAAAGATAAGCTCTGGTCTCTTCACAGGTGAAGGTGTGAGGTCTGACAGGACACTCTCCACCTCAAGCATCCCCCACTGCTACATCTGCAAACTGCTGGAGGAGTTTATCATCCCTCCATCTTTCCTCCTCAGCCATCCATCCATCTATCCATCCGTCCATCTATCCATCCATCCATCCATGCCTCGACCCCTTCCAGTCCCTGGGGCTACCTCGGTAATTGTGTTAAGTCCCTGATTGCAGATGTCTCTCATCACGGAACCAGACGCAGTGCTGGCCAGACCCTGCTAGGGACAATGTTGCACATGTGCATGCACATACACACATCCAGACGGCGCTATCAAATGTAGCACAGACTCTTAAAAAAAAAAAAGACGTAGATGCAGGCAAATCAGCCTCATGTCGACATTCCCCCACGGGAGGGAAAAAGACTAAACCCCAGTCTGGGACGGAGACGGCCTTAATCAGCGAAGGAGACAGTGACAGAGCGAACACTGAAAAGCGTGCGCGCATACTTTTACACACATAGTCACACCTCTGGGAAATGTCTTGGTCCTACAGCATGGAAATCCCTCAAACAGGCAGAAAATAACTGGGGCGAGCCAAACGCACACGCGCACACGCACAGAGTGTACGTGAATATGCAGAGAGGATAACACGCTTTCCTCGACTGTAATTGCAGCTCTGAGGGAACACCCCCGTGGCTGTTTCTACATAGTCGACACGCGGAAGGAAGGAGAGAGGGTGTCATGGAAGTGCAAAAGGAAGTGTTGAAAAGTGTGAGAGATGAGGAAAGGTTCACAGTGTGTGCACGAGTGTTGTTGCCACTAGAAAAAATAAAAACAGCGACTGGGAGATAGAAAAAAAGAGAGGATTCCACCAGTGCTGCCTTGAGACCAGGAATCTCCTTCGTTCAATATGAAAAACAGCCTTAGTTACTAAAAATGGCCAGAGGCTTGCAGGAGACAGATCTGACAAGCAAACATTTCTTGGAAATGAGAGGGTGAAATGTTTCTTTCATGTCTACTTTCCGAGGAGGACACTGTGTTTTACCTCGCTCTCATTTTCTCCTCCATTATAAATCCCAAGGTGGATGTACATTATGTAGAATCTGCAGAACACGACATCATGAAGGAGTCCGAGGACTTGAAAGCAGACAACCCTTATTGGGAGGAGTTCACTTTATTTTCCTAATGCCGCCTTTCAGCTTTTGAGTGGCTGTGAGTGCCAAGGTTGTGTCTTCTTGATCAATGGACTGCTCCTAAAATCCTCCAAAAGTAACTTAATAACACAGTTCACTAATGCTCAAAGTGCACTAATGGAGTGGAGAAACATCTATTTCTCACACACTCCCTTGGAGTTTCTATTTGATTAATTTCAACAATGCATTTTTTTTTGCCTTTCAAGGCTTCATTTCTCGCAAGTTTGAGAGCTAAAAAGGAATTCTTCTCCTTTACAAGTACTAATTTTTCTTGTTGCTTTGTATGTAAGAGTTTGCTGGTGTGTGTGTGTGTGAAGAAAAGAAAAGAAGGCCACTGGTGAGCTGGCAGATAAGTGAGTCACGCAGCAGACCAGAACTTCAAATATGTGAACATGCATGTGTGGACGTCCCTGGATGCCACATGAAACACATGAAAGACGTGGTGCAAGCCTCCACAAATTGCAATGTTCAATTTTTTAACCAAATGTTAAGCCTGCATTTGGCCCTGTGAATCATTTATCTTTCTGATGTGCCACTGTGGTTCACTTAACAGCTGTCCTGAGAGTTTTTTTTCTTGATTCATAACTGGCTAGACTAATGATATTTCAATCCTCAAGCCTCCATTATTCCTGACCAATCTCAGTCAACGGGTACAACGTTAACTCAAACTAATGGCGTGCAGCTGCACAGATTGGACGGTAAATCACAGCACTCTCAACATGTCTCCTGAGTTCATGCTGGTGATAACAATCTCAGCTCAAATTCTACTATTATCTGTAAGATAATAGTCTTTATCTGTTAAGTAACACAGTTACAAAGACTCAGTGACGAAGTCTGACAAAGGAGCACACAAAAAGCAAGGTTAAACTCAGGCATAGAACAATGACTTTCAATTGATGATAGAAACACATTTTCAAGGGCGGTGATGAGACCATTGCTACAAAATCAAACAAGACTGAGTTCTGTAGATAAAATTCTTGATTTAATAAGAATATTTCCTTTCGTTGGTGTTTAAAAAGAGAAAATGTGACATGACAAATGTGCCTGAAGTGCATACACAATGTATTGCAAAGAAAATGTGATCAGATTTCATCCGAAACAGACACAAATACTGCAAGAAATAATGGGCAAGATAAGGTAAAGGAAAAGTTCACTCCAAAATGAAAATTCAGTCATTATCTACTCACCCTGATTACTGTGTGTTAAAGGAAGAAGAAATGTTAAAAGAAGAACTTAACTTAAGAAGTTGGGTGAAGTTTTGTAGTCCATAAAACATTTCTGGAGCTTCACAGCAAAACAGAGTTGCAGCATTCTCCTAAACAACTGAAGTAGATGGGGACTTAATGGGGGAAATAATAAAAAAGAAAACCAATGTGTCTGAAGAGATGTTTTCAGCTTTGCTTTTAGCTTATCAGCTACAGCAAAAATCTGCTTTAAAAGCAGTGTAAATAACATCTTCTCAAATCAATTTCTGACTTCCGGAGACTTTGATTACCCCGAAGGAGTTGTATGGAGCCATTTCATGTTTTTTTTTTCAGTTGTTTGTCTGCATTTTAAAACAAATCCCCATCTACTTCAGTCGTTTAAGAGAATGCTGCAACGCTGTTTTGCTGTGAATCTCCAGAAATGTTTTGTGGACTATAAAACTTCACCTGACTTTCCATCGGCATGGGGGTGAGCAGATAATGACTTAATTTTCCTTTTTGAGTGAAATTTTCCTTTAAAGATAAAACCTGATTTAGCATTGCATTCCTATAACATCATCAGAGTCCCAATGAAGAGTTAAAAAAAACTTTTTGAAATGAGAACCGGAGATATGATTTTTTTTGCCCCACACATCCTCAAAACTTACATCACCCACAATGCAACTCGATTAGGGTTATGCTAGCTGCGGCTAATGAAGCCTTGAGCAGAGATAAGGAGCAGGCAACAGAGGTCTGGTAAGCTCACCTTCTCATAACTCCACACCTTGAGATTTATTTACTTTTTCAGACAGTTTCATCCAGCTCTCTCTGGAGCAACTGGCACAGCAGGCAGCTAGAACTGTCAACACATTTTCATTTGTAAAATCGATGGAGATGCTCTGCAATTTATGGTTTTCTAGAGAAATCTTAAATATCTTCCTAGAGAAGTATGTTCTTCAGATGCTCTGACCCTGAACTGATCACACCTGAAGGACATTTGTACTTTGGACTGTGGGAACAAACAGTTCTGCTAACAGCTGAAATGATTCCAGACTTCTTTAAGATAAAATGTCAGCACTTTTTCACTCAGCCACTACCAGCAGAGTCTGATGGCCACTTGCAGTCCAATCTTGTGCTTTTATGCAAATTACACAGCAGAGCTGGAAAATACCAGCCATAACACACCAGTAACCACCTGCACAAGCACTTGATGATAGCATACTTTTGCCAAGGTTTGAGACATTATCAGGACAAAGAAAGGCTCCTGCAGAGGAAAAGAAGGGGAAGGAACACAAGGACATTTCTGTAAAAGTGCCTCCTATTTTCAGCAGTTTTCAACTTAACAACCAGCGTTTCAATAGTTTCTATATCTTATTGTCATAAAGCACATGGATTAGTCTAATCATTGTTTTCTGAATGTATGGAATGGATCAAAATGTAGATTTATTAAATAGCTGGCAGAGTATTGGGGATAGTTTGTCCTCAATCAAGACAATTCCCCTGAAACCTCTATGATTCTTATGAATGATAATTCATGATTAAGTGAATGTAATGAGGTTTTAAATGATTTACTAATGGTAAAGATGAATCTATTGTGTGTGATTGTAAATAAATGTAACCGAATCCCCCAAATTAAGATATTTTGGTACAGCTAATGTGTTAAAGAGTCTCAAGCCTGTTTGTGCTGCAAAACTAATCAGTAAAAATCTTCTGAAACTAATAGTTTTTTTTATTTTTTATTTTATTCATTCATTTATTTATTTTTAAGTTTATGTATATATTTTTTTATCTAATCATTTATTTACTTATTTTCCTAACTAATAAGTTACTGGTGCAAAATGTAAGAATTTTAGTTAAAAAAGTTAACTAAGATTATCAGCAGAATGTGAAGAAATAACGAGGTGGTGCGATGCGATGTCAAAAATGTCCCTGGGCCTGAAAACCTCTTTCTTCCAGCGGTCCGAAGCTCCTTGGTAGTTCTGCTAGCTGCACAGCTAACTGAGCTAACAAGCTAACATAAGCGAGAGTCATGGATGTATAAAAAGAATACAGTTAGCAGCAGTTAGCACTCTGGTGATATGCTGCCCATATAAGTGTTGGGAGTATGAATTTGAGGTGACTAATTTGCACGTATGGCACCTTTAATAATAAATGATGATGAGGTGGTATTTCAGGGGCGATATCTTTTTGAGAACCCATCGTTACATTTTGAACAAGTTTATGGAGGATTCTTGCGATGAATTTGCTCAAAGAAGTACATGAGAACAACCAAGAGAACAAGTCAGACTTGACAAAATTTTGGTAAGAATCAAAAGACATCCCAGAAAAATGTTGGAACACGAGTACGAGTAGTGATTGAATGACTGTGAAAATCAAACATTTGCATATCTTAATGGCAAATATCTTTCAGAGAGGTTTCAGAGAATGTGTCAGTGTGCTGATTTGTGCTCCGATGATTTCATCTCAACACACAGGAACCCACTGAAAATCAGTGTAACAACATTTTTGATTATGTTTGCATTTGTTCTAAATTTTTTTTCCAGTTTGCTGGATTAAAAATGAGAACCAAAACCCTGGAGTGTCGATGTGGCTCTGCTGACTAAGCACAACAGGAAACTGCAATGTTCTCACTTCCAATCAAACATTTCTCATGTCAGCTCACTGTCACTGTCATTTTTCACTGTGTCGCCGCAATGACAGCTCAGAAATCACACACACTTTTGCTACACGTTCATGTCGGTTACAGCGTGCTCCCGTTTGTTTTATGCAGTAAACAATTATCTGTCTGCCATAACAAGCTAATTACTGTCAGTAGTTAATAAGAACTCAGACTCTTTTCTTTGATGCCAGTGAAAAAAGGTCGAAATTTGCGATCTGGGATGATTGCCGATGAATTGCACTATAGTGTAAATTGACTGTTTCTCTGTATTTCATGCTGAGTACAATTGGTTTGGGCTGTCCCGTGACAGATTAGAAGAGACAGTGGAGACGGAGAGAGAGGAGGAAGAGGAGAGGAACATCCAAAAGAGGAAGGATGACATGAAAGATGTGACAGAGAAACACAGACTGAAAAAGAGAGAGGGAGAGAAATGCAGGCAAGTGTTAAAGTATGACGGGGGAAGGGTAAATAGGTGAGAAGTTGAATGCTGAGTAATGACGGAAGAGAGGAGTGAGGGAGAAAGGATGTGAAACTCAACAACAAAATTGAATTGAGGCCCAGAGGAGGAGAAGGGAGACACATCTAATCTGATAAGCAGGAGGAGAAAGAAAGAAAAAAGGATAGAAAAAGAGGAGCACGCTGATGGTGGTAAACAAAAAGTCTTTGAGAGTCTGCGATAAAAGACACGAGGAGGGAGAGAGAAATGGAGATCAGTGAGAGAGAGAGAGGGAAAGGCGGTATAAATGCCAGCTAAACCCGATAACATCAGTCTGATCTCGAGCAACTCTCTGCCTCGCCAAGCTTCTTTACACAAATGTATATATATACATGTGTGTGTGTGCGTGTGTGTGTGTGTGTGCACGTGCATGTAATATCCTGTTACATGCAGGGCAAAATGCTCCGGCAGAATTTGACGTAATCTGAGAACGAGATCTTTATTGAACAATGCCTTTCATTTCGCACAGCATTACTTCTCAGTGTGTCTGTGTGTTTATGTTTGAACCATCCAACAACAAAAGACACACTCACGTCGTATGCTGCTCATGTATACTGGCAAACAGGCTGGGCGCCGGCAGAGTATGACTATTAGTTGCATGTAATGAAACATGTATGGTTTCAGGTGTAGCCTACTTACTGTATATGAGAGCAGTTTTGCACACACTGCGCTAAGCTGTTATGGATGTACATCAACGAATGTACGAATTGTTGTTTTAACATTTCTGTTTATGTAAGCGTAAAACAAACATGAGAAAAATGTGCTAATTAGTTAGTTTTAGAGTTGTTAATTAGTTGAATTTTAAATTTGGACAGAGATGTCTCCCGGAACAAATCATGCAACACCACCTCCTCCTCTTCACGCTTGTTGCTGTGGGCATGTCAAACCGCAAAAGCTACAGCAGCATGCAGCTTGCTAACATTGAATAAATAAGAATCCTGTGATGTTCTCCAACAGCTTATGTGACGTTGTGACTAGCAGCCCTTCTTTTTTGTTTGTACCTGTAATCTTGGAAGTAAGGGACATGCAAAAAAGGGATGCTTAATCATCATTGCCTCTGTGTCCTGTCGGGGTTCTTAGATACCTTGTGATTTCGTCTCAATGCAGAAAAGTCAATAATCTGGAATTTAAAACCCACTTCTTGAGATTATGAATGATTGCCTGCAACGATTATATAAAACCGGGCTGTATGTTTCTGGGGCCTGAACCAATTAGATGGTGAAATGTAGCGGATGTAAACATGTGCGTCGTGTTTACATTCTAAGCTTGGCTACTTCTTGAGTTTTGGTTGTTTTGGCTGTGAGCAAAGATCTAAGTAAACTCATCTGTTTACTTTAGTCATGGATCATTACAAATAGGCTACACTATGTTTTATAAACATAGCAAGTAGTCACACAGCGACAAAAAACAAATCATGTATAGAATTTATTTATTTTTGATACATCAAGATGCATCGGTAGTCATTTTATAATTTTACTGTAGCACTCTGAATTGGAATTGAATCGTGAGGTACCTGCCAGTTTTTGGAGACTGTGCAACCAAATTTTATGACTAGGAGCACCGATGCAACTTGCAAACATTCCCCCTGTGATTTAGTTTTGTTTAAAACATTCAAATTTTAACACTATTTAAACACAGTCTGAACTTTTTGTTATCAATTGATGGTTTTTATAATATCCAGTATAAGGAGGTGCTGCAGCTTCCCCTTTAAAAGTTGTGGAAAATGACTTGTTCTTAAAGCACTACTTTGTGACTTTTTCCTTTAAAATAAAACAGAACATTGTTATTTCTGAAATTGTCTATTCATTACCAAAACATTTATCAGTGATTATGGAATTAATATGGAGTTAATATGGAAAAAAAAATGCAATGTACATGTCAATTTTAGTGGTGCCCCCAAAATCTTGTGCTGGTGCTCCAGCATGATCAGTAAGGAGCACCAGATCTACTGGTGGAAGAAGTGTCTGAAGCCCTGTCTCCATTCTCTCTCCTAATCCTGTCCCACTGCTGCATCACTTTCATGTAGTAATTTTTTAGCTAAATAACTGCACTGCCTGCAGGCGAATTTTGCCCTCATTTGAACGTTTGACCTTTCGACTCCTCATGTTTCACATCACCAGTCAGTCCACAATGCCTACTAAGATGATCACTTGTGTCCCTCAGACAGATAGCCCCATTGTGTTGCATCACGCTAAGTTCAATGGGTCGTCATGGTTCATGCTAAGCTAGGCTAAACATGTCCCGACTCCAGCTCCATACAAATAAGCACACACACATTTCTCAAAAAAAAAGAAGATAAAAGTAGCTATAACCAATATTTTGTGTATGAAAGTAGTTGCTCGTAGTCACAAACCCACAGAGAATTATTATGAGCATTTCTCTTCAGCTCTCAGGCGCTTTATAGATTCTTTCAGCTCCTTGTTTTCATTTGCCAGCCAGTAACTTTACTTCTTCTGAGACAGCTGTTTTAATGAAAAAAATAAAAACAAACAAACAAAAAATGCTCTTAAAACCACATGTATGATACCTGCTCATCACCAAACAGCAGAAAGACAAAGTATGCACAAGAATTTAGGTGCTGATGAGCCTAATATTTTCCTTAAGAGCTGACTTAAAACCAAACCAGAGGGAGAATATGAACATTGGACTACAAATGAATGCAGATGTGGCTCCATAACAGCTTGATGTGTAAATTTGCAACTGTTTGCGAACAGGTTCACCATATAAACTTAAAAGATATTATAATATGTCAAAGTTGTGTTTAGAGCTTGTCTGCTGCACCCAAGCAGCCAAATAATTAGTTGCTGCAGGTTTAAGGGACTTTTCCCTTTTTCCGTGATCATTTTCAGGACAATTCCTGTTTAATAACTTGGGATTTATATTTGTATTTTTACCCATCATTCCTACAGGTAATCATAATTGTACTTATACTAAGGTAAATGCCGATTGAATTTTTCAGGGATACTGTACATTGCAGCATTTCAAGGGTGCTCACCTTTGGTTTTACCTCCAAATAAAGTGCTTTTGATAAAATTACTAAAACGCTGGACTGTTTGAAACCTTTGTGATTATGTGACTGCAATTTCACTGTGTTCCCAAATTCAAGCAATTTCAGAGAGTGCAGTGATATAATAACCAATGGAAATGATAGCCCAAACTACCAACATAATACTCAAGTTGTAATAAACTAGGATTATCCTTTAAAGCTGTCAGCTGCTGTGGAGTAAAAATGCTAGTAAATTATCACCATCCTCATTCAAGTTATTATCAAAAGTGATTTGGGTTTAAATCCTAACATCTCCTCCCCCAGCCTGCTGTGATACCTTCCCACTACCCTCCCCGAGCTCCTGATTTCATTTAATCAAAAGGAATGATTTCTCACAGAGATTAACAGAAGACCATTTTCTCTCCCTCGCTCTCATTCGGCCTTACAGTAGCGGTATTAGCGTGCCTGTCACGTGCAGCAGCCACAGTGTGCGTGGGAGTATGTGAATGTGACATCAAACTTGTGAGCAAAGGCGAGGGTTCTTTTATCAATGAATGCTCAGCCACACACACATGCACGTGCACCACATGTGCATACATCGAGTCGGCTCCTTGAATCTTAATACGCAGCGGCTTCCCATTACTGACTGATTACCAGTCTATCAGTGCCCGTGTATGACAGTGAATAAGCAACGGCCGTCTAGTTATTGATCCACAGACGGAGAGTCTGAACCTCAGAGCTGAGTGCATCAGAATCCCTATCACACACCCGCTGCAACTTTAATAGACATTTTCAGCAACATCCAAGCTGTGATGTAATGAAAGAAAGAAAAAAAGTCCCCGCATTAAACTAATATGTGGTGAGATGGATGATTGTTGCTCCGTGGTTTAGCTGGTGGGAGTAATAGCTGGTGTGGGGGCACTCATTGAGTCTGATTCCCGCAAGGCTCCCATAAATAGTCAATGTGCATCGATTGCAAATGGCTTCAGATGAAAACCCCGGCTAAATGACCGTGGTACCATTATATTAGTGAAATGACAAACAGCAAAACAGATATCATGAAGCATGAAAGCATTTCTGATTGATTGTTTCAGCCTTACAAGAGGTTGAGGCTTTGTGTGTCTGTGTGCCTTGCATGTGTGTTTGTATATTAATGTGTGCTCGCTCTCTCTGTCTCTCTCTCTCTTTCTCTATTGAATGACAGGATTGTTATCGGCCGAGTGTGTATTTAACATTCAGTGTGGATCTGCTCGATGCAAAGCCATGCAGACTGTTTGGCCGATCCCACTACGACTCTCATTAATGTCATTAATTGGCTGGAGCGCACACACACCTGGGTCCTTTGGTCTATCTCAGGAGCCTGAGGGACGACAACAGAATGTGTACACTATGGATAGGGCTCAGATGTGACTCTGTTTATATATGAAGGAAACCACTCCTAGGAATGGCTGGTGGCTATTTTGGGAACTCGTGCCAAGAGTTAGATGAGGGGATCGATACAATTTTCATTTCTGTCTCCTAAATATGAGGCTACAGCCAGCATGTGGTTAGCTTAGCTGAGCATTAAGACTGGAAACAAGGGTAAACAGCTAGCCTTGATATGTCCAAAGATAACAGAATCTACCTACCAACACCTCTAAGGATGTAATCACTAGAGACTCGTCGCAGCTTCTTCAGAAATGCCTTGGAAAAGCGTTTCAGGCAAAATAGCGCGACATGGAGCTGCATGAACAGGAGCTCAAATTTAATTAATGGAAAAAGTGGTGCCACTCCATGCCTTGCACCGAAAAGTTACGAATGTTTTAACTTCTAAAAACTACAAAAACGAGACATGCGGCATAAGAAAGGAGTGCACACCAGGCACCAGTAGCTATGCAACTTGCGTTATTATGAATCCCACTGCATTTGAGTGAATAACTGCTCCGGACGATGAGTGATCCCGAAAGGAGGAGCTGAAGACCGGGAAGGAGGCCGAAGAGGTTGGTGTGTTTACCAGGGAAACTACAGCTCATAAACCTTCGTAGTTAATAGCTTGAGTCAAGCAAGCATTTAACTGAAAACATATTCAAGAAAACCTATGGACTTGAGGGAACCGGAAGTGAAAAAATGCTAACTGATTTTCATGTTTTAGGACTCATTACTATAGCACTCTATAGGGCGTCTTGCAGAAGTGCAGTGTGATCCATAATCCCACTCAAGCTAACTAAATATTGAAAAGTTGTGGTTTTATAGTGGGTTATGTGCATGGCTTTTTCTTGCCCAGGTGAAGTGACTTCCTGTAGTCTTAAAATAGTCCCACACAACCTTTCGTAAAACCATAAATGAGTGAGTGTGAGTGTACAGACATGTCTGCCTGTGGATGTATTTGCACGTGTCTTACCTGAACTTCCCGTGCATGGTAGGCTATGATGAGGCCCAGCAGGATGACTGTGGACAGACTGATCAGACACTTCAGGGCCAGAGAGTACATGGAGCTCTGTGGAGACAAAATAGACACACATGCCCTTAGAAACATGCGGCACAAACATGATACCCACATGATCATCTCTGCTATAAGGGTTGTTTTAATAATCATCTACGAGAGATCACAAAATCTTATGATAAACCACATTCGGTCACAAGTCTGGTTCAATTTGGAGCGAGTCCCAGATGTCACAACGTGTCCTCTGTCACTCCTCTGCTAAAAATGGCATGTGTACCGTAGTGGCACTACCTCAGCATGGACAATAAGAACAAACATTTGCAAACAGACTTTCAAACGCTGAGCAGAAGCAGAATGATAGTATTCGACCCGTCAATATCACTCTGCCGCTGAGCTTTAAATCCTCTGCTTGTCTGGTTTCATAGGGCTTATAATCAATGCACTGGGCAACTTCCGATCAATACAACTCATAGCACTTCAGTGGCTTCTTTAACCCCCTCACCTTGCACACTCAAGAGCACAGCAACATTTACTGGGGTTGATATGTATCTGCACACACAGTATATACTCATTTACACAAGAAACACACAGCTGCGCACTCGTCGTCTACATTAAGATAAACAGATCAGATGGAAGATCAAAAGGAAGAAACATATTAGATTGTTTTTGTTAGCTGTTCTCTGTGGAGGAAATGTTACTCCACTTCTTCTTCTTCTTCTTCTTCTTCTTCTTCTTCTTCTTCTTCTTCTCCATGTCAGTCTGTGTTGGTCGGTCTTTCCCCCACTTTGGTCCCGTCTTGAAGTGTTGTGATTAATCGTAATAAAATTTTCTACATATATAATTACAGTATGTCCGTCATAGGATCATAAAATCAAATTTTGGACAGATATTGTTTCCCAGACGATGTTTTATAATGTCTTTGGTGACCCCCTGACTTTCCTGTTGAGCCACCAGCCATTTAAATTTTTATTGATCTCTACAACTATTGGATGGGTCGCTGTGAAATTTTGAGAAATGTTTTCACGGTCGTTAGAGGATGAAAATTAAAAACGTTTATCTTTACGTTTAACACCTTTAAAAACATCTTTTTTTTAAATTTTTTTTTTAAAAACTGTACATAATGAGTCTGACAGTGTCATGGGAGTGCAATGTTAGACCAATCAACTGCTTTTCAAAACCTGGTGCCTACATTACCCAAAATGCAACCTAGTCACTGAGTGACATCACTGGAGGCAGTTTATCAGATTACATGCAGCTTCCTCTGGAGCCACAAAAGGTTTTATACTACTCTTTCACATATGCAGGCAACTCCCCAAGACTCGTAAACACACTTTAACATGTAAATTGGTAAACCCTTCACTGCATAGAGCAAAATGCAATAGGTGCTGTAAACAGAAGCAACAATTATAAGTAAATATAATTACACTACTCTGATTAAAAATGAGGTAACACTTTATAATAACCATCATTAATAAATGGTAAATGTATAGTTATAAGTTCATTCAAAGTTATTTAACGTTTAATAAATATTGTAATAAACCATTTATTAAGCGTGTTACCAATTACTTTTAAGTGCAGCTAATCAATTAAAGTAATCAATAGTTGGGAACTATTTCAGGTGTCAAACAGATCCTGCATATACAGGATAAGGCTGGTGTTATTAATAAATCTAATAATAAGACTAAAAACAACAATACTTTTATTATAATATATATAATATAATATCTATAATATTTTCCGACTTCAACTTCCTACTTCTGTACCATGTTCACTGAAGAAGAAAATACCAATGACTTTTATTTGGGTCACAAATATGTAGTTTATTATAGTTTTAGGGATTTCTCAGCTGGCGGGTCACCGTAGTTTTGAGCCAACATTACTCAAACAGAACAAACAGAACATATTGGTTGGGGATTATTTTCAGCAGTGGATTAATACGCCTCTGGTGAGTATTTCCAGCAGGATGGTGTATGAAGGAACGCAGAACAACTGTGTGGCTCACTGATGGTTGTCAATAGCATGGAGCTCTATGGCCCAGTGGAATAACGTACATCAGGCTTTAATGGTTGTTAGTAGGATCCTCAGTTTTGGCTTTTTACAGGATTTGTTGACTACAAGAAAAATATATAATATTTATTTTATTTTATTTTAATATATATTTTAATATATATATATAATATCCACAATTTCTTTTCAATTCTGATTAAAAGAGGAAAAAGACCTTTTTAAAAATACGTGCCCCTTAGGTTAAACTACGCCGCTCTCACTTTGTCTACTGTATCTATGAGCGTGACTGAGGGTTCGACTGATATTGACTTGCTGACCTTTCATCAGAAATTGGATTTTGTCAGTGTAGTTTACCAGGTATTTTAGTGTCAATATTCTGTTTGAAAAGCTCATCTAGCTTGTGAAATGTTCATAAAAAAGATTATGCAGTCAGCTGCAAAATGTCAGGAATCAGCAGTCAAACAAAACATTTAGTTTGATTCTGGGCTTTAGTAATAAAACCTGCTGCAGTTAGTGCTTCGGTTTTAAAAGCTGCACTCGCCCGCTGAATTGACTCATTTGTCTACATCAACTCAAGGACTATGTTTTGAATTGCAGAGTACAAAACCAAAAAAAAACCCCAGAGTGCATTAATTCTCCTCACATGACGAACACAGCAGCCCACTGTCCTCTTCAAGAGGAACGTTTCGACTGCAGCCTCTCAGATCAGATATCTCAGCTGTTAAGTAGGACGCCGTTAAGCATTCATTGCCAACCACTCTCTTAATTTGACTACGCGCTCCGAGTTTAGACACATATTACTCAGCCTTTCCTCCAATACGTTATTAAGCAGAATCTACATTGCGTTTTAGGTTCATGAATATATATTGCAAGTCAGCCTCCTGGAAAATAGAGTGTGTTAGTGTGTTACTGTGTCTATTCAGGGTCGCTGTAGATGCTTCATGGCCTTAATGGTATTAATTCGACGTCACACAAACACTCACACACACACACACACAGTCTATTTTGTTAATCCTCACTGACACCCTCCTCTGTTGAGTCTTCCTTTTTCACATAATTATCAAAATTTGAGGGATTGAATATGAGATTCGGTGTCCGTTCTGCCATTAAACTCACACAGACATATAGACACACACTCAGAAGGAGAGCATGAAGTAAGTGTTGTTCATTTGTTCCTCATATCAGTGTGGTTATGGGCCACTGCACAACAATGGGAAAATACCATCTAGCTTCGGCTCTCCGTTGATTTCCTCCATCGGTTTGCCCAAAGCTCTAGCTGTCTTTTGGTCTTTATTCGCTCACACTCTCTCCTCCTGACTCCGTCTGTCTCTCCTCTGCTAACATCTCATTTGTACTCGCTGAGGCAAACTAGGTGCAAAGGAAGCCAACATTGTTGTGCTAATGAGAAAAATGCAGACTTGGATTTCAGAATTGCATCTGTTTAGACACACAGCCAGCTTACTATATGTGAGTTTACTTCCTCTCTCCGCTCTCTCACTGCGTTTACCTTCAGCCTGTCTGCTGGACGTTCAGGTTTGTTTTCAGTTCTGCCTGTCACACTGTCAAGAGCATTTTGTTTCTGCCTGTTTCTGCTTCACTTACTCTGCCTGTATGGTGAATGACTCGCCTGTGACAAGACGTGTGTGCGCACATGCTTGCCTTCTGTTCATTTTCACTTTTTTATACCGCCACTGCCGAAAATTCTCGATTCTAATTGGCTGGCAGGCGTCCATTTATTTCTAGTAACTGGACACGTCTGATGCACTTGTTTGCCGTTCTAAATGAATGCATCTGCATTAAACTTGAGATAAATACAGCAGCAGTGAGGCTAAGGATTTGTTCATACTTCAATAGGGACATGGACAGCTGCAAACAGCAGATGCATGCACGCTACAATCTGTGGCACTTGAAAACAGGATGTGATCTCATGACAGCAAGCAGAAGACCTCCTTTGTTCCGCTGAACAGCAACAACCGAAAGTCCTTTTTGGATATTTGTACTTTCCAGAAGATCACGATGGCAACAGATCTCCTCACAGAGCCTCTCTTATAAACAAGCGTTCACTTTTTTCTACCACATACACAGTTGGAGTGCTTGTCATGTTTACATGTGGACCTCTGCAGGCATGGGCAGATGGATGCAACACGCATGAATTGGGTTTAAGTTGAAACACTTTGAAATTGTGATGTTTGATAAAGTTCAACATTTTGGAATATACGCTTAAAATCAGTTTCTTTCCAAGAGTTAGACAAGAGGATCGGTACCACTCTCATGTCTTTGCATTAAGTATGGAGGTAGAGCGAGCAGCCAATCAGCTTAGCTCAGCATAAAGATTGGAAGCAAGTGGAAATTACTAGTCTGCTCCTTCTGTGTTCAAAAATAAACTTACCAACACCCGTAAAGCTCACTAACTAATGTAAAGTTTATGGTTCACAAGAAGGTGATGTAGGTTTTTTTTTTTTACAGGGAGTTACATGCTGCAACCGCTTACTGATGACCAACAGGCGATCAGAGCACCTTCCCCAAATCTTCTCATCACTGCAGCTCTGTTTACATGCACACAAAAATGCCACTATTTTTCTGAATATGACAATGTTACACATTTTATACCAATCACATTCCACTTGGATATCCCGAATGTAGCATTTTCCGATCAGGACACATGGGATATTCAGACACTATTCAGGTTTGAGGAGCATTCTTAGGACATGTATCTCAATTGTGGTTTTTACTGCAGTTTGGGACACATGACTTCCTGCCTGTTCACGGACAGCTCTGTGCATTGCCTAGCCAATTATTTTGTAAGGCTCGGGTAGAGATGCATGCAACCAAGAAGAGCCCTCATATCCGGTCAGTCACCTTTTCAAAAAGGTGGTGAAAGAATGAAAGAGGGAGGCTGTTTTTTGTTCATCAGAGAATGCAGGGCAGCATGTAAACGGGAATATTAAAGGAACGTTAATTTTCATTCGCCATAAACAGCTGAGAGGGAATAAGTGTTGTCGCGACACTGGAATTTCTGACTTTGATACATTACATTGAAAAATATTGATATTCAATACCATGTTCGATACAGCAGGGAAAAACTGACACAACATTGAGGGTATATTTTTTTTAAATGAAAGATAAATACAACAAGGCTTGTGTACTGTGTGTTGAGCACAACAGCATTTAAGATAAATAACTTTTGACCATAGCAGAGGAATGGGAGGAGTACTGAATAATGAATATTGAAAGAGTTTCAAATATTCAGTATCGATATTTTTGACAACACGAGGAGGAAAATTGCATTTTTCGCGATCGGCACAAAAACCTATATACTTTGTTCATGTAAATGTAGTCAGTGAGGTTACCAGCAGCAGCGTTCAGGTAAAAGCACAGGTGTGAATAATCAACTCTGACTGA
This sequence comes from Pagrus major, assembly GCF_040436345.1. Taxonomy (NCBI): domain Eukaryota; kingdom Metazoa; phylum Chordata; class Actinopteri; order Spariformes; family Sparidae; genus Pagrus; species Pagrus major. The sequence goes on along the minus strand of NC_133231.1, from coordinate 18,500,553 downwards.
ATTTCACTCAGGTGCTTCAGTTTCAGACTGCTGGTTTTGTGCATGCTGGCTCACTGTCACACTGCCGTGACTTATCGGCGCACTTGACTGACGTCTCCCATCATTATTGGTATCAGTAACACCTGTGCTCTTCCCACTGTGATGAGTCAAAATGTCTGCTGTGAAAACGGCTTCATGACAGGCAGACGGACAAACTGTTGTTCATCAAGAAACGGCATAAAAACATGCAACTCCATTTGTTACTGTCACATTTCTGTATGTGTACAGATTGATTAAACAATGTACAATGTGTTAGTAAGTGAACTTTAGCTGTGTTCGTAGGCGTTTTTGTTCAATTTGGACAGAACCAGGCTGCATACTTACAACCAGAAAAAAAGAGAAAAGACTTAAAGCAATGATCGCTTGAAGTTGAAGGAGGCCTGTGTACAACCACAAAGGCATTTCGGACCAAACTTGACATATACGTTATATGTTTTCATCTGCGTGTATGTGTAATGTGTAATTTGTGTGTGTGAGTGTTTCTTTCCCTTTTCTTTTTGTCCAGCTGTGCATAAGTGTGCGATTAGTGTGTATTGATCAATGGCTTGGTGGACAGCATGCAGAGATAATGAGCTTTTTGAGCGTCTTGAGTTCAATCTGCTGGCAGACACACAAACACTCACACTCACACACACTAAGCCAGGTAGTACCTTAATGAGGCTTTTCCCCAATTGTCCCCACCTCACCTTTGTTGACACAGATGTGAGAGCAAATACACGTCGCTTGACGACACGTTACTCTCGTAGTGATAAGTCGCTCGCTACATGTGTTGGTAATGCATACGAATCTGTGTGTACTCTCCCTGTCAGAGCGATGCCTCGTTGCAATCAGTCTCCAGGGAAACAGGCAGTAGACAGAGGAGCGATGTCACCTTAACAGGATAAACACACAGACACACACTCGACTGCACGTAGACACACACCATTACGGCCCTACACACTCAATTAAATCCAGACAAAGGGAGATGTGAATGCACAGGCACACACACAAGCAGGTGCATCCATAAGGAGCTGAATACACAGACCTAAAGACACTCCATAGGTGTGTATCCACAGAGGAGACAACTCAGTGACGTAAATGTTGACGCCCCCCCCCCCCCGATGATGCAAGTTATAGCACACCCATGTGTACCAATGCACTCACACCTTCAGAGAGAGGTAGCCTAGCCTTGTTACACTGAAAGAAATGAGCATATTTGTACCTGTTAGTAGCAAGACCTGTGGGACCGAGCGTCCCTTAGAAGCCTGTGATCTAGAAGATGAAGGGAGTGTGGAGGAAAAGAGAGGAGGAGGACAAGGAGGAGGAGGAGGTGGAGGGGGAGACCGGCGCAGAAATGCTGAGATGGCTGATAGCTCCTTTAGAGAATATGGTGGCAGTTGGTGAGTTTAATTCCCCCGATGATCCGCATGGACTGTCTGAAAAGCAGCACGCAGCCGCCGTAAGTGGCCTCGCAGAGAAAGGTCTGTAAAGGTCTCCCAGTAAATGTCTGCGAGAAATGTCATCGATAAGGGAGTGAGGGGTGTGGGGAGGGAGAGGCTGAGGTAGCGCAGGGGGAATGTGGGAGATGTTGTAAGCCTGCTGAGATGGCAATGACCCCCTTGGGGAAATGGAGACGTATTTAAGAGAGGATCGTAAACACTCCCTGTAAGTGAGAAGAAGAAAGGAATGAAGACAGGAAAGGGAGACTGGAAACACTGCTGCTAATCAGTGAAATCATCTCTGCATGTGCTGAAAAATGGACAGTGAGTGGGCACATGCCTCTGACACACACACACACACACGCGCACTCACACACACGCGCACACACACACACACACACACACACACACAGCACCCATCTGGATGTCGAGGTGTCAAGTGTGCGTATTGACAGTGTGACAGGTGATTCGGACAGCAGCTGTGCGTTCCCTCAGAATAGCCATGTTCCATTGCAGGCCTGAAACGTGCCGTGGAGCCGGGGCACCGAGGAGCCACATGCGCCTTTGTGAAATGATCTATTGATCTGACAGTGACAGGCCACATGCTGAGGTCCCAGGTGTCCGAGGGCCTCAGTTATTCTCAGATAGAGACACATGTCAGACAGGAGACCCCGTCCCTTTTAACCTGTTCCTAATAAAATCAATAATAGAAGCTCATAAAAGTGTTTTTAAGAGGCATCGTGTTCATCCTGCATGTAACATTTCAAGTGTCAAGGTCCTGGGTCAGCAGCAAACTGGTGACGCTGATCATGAAAAGAGTTAAAAATACAGTGCGACACACTGAAGATGTACAGTACAGAGCCCTCTGAAAACGTCTGAAGATAAGTTATGATAGCAATTGCTTTTGTCTTGGTTGCTTTTTGTGGGGAAAGCTCACAATTCTTGCCTGAGAGCAAATTAAATTATTTCACATTCATGAATTATTTCATCATCTAATATTCTCTCTGCATAATCTGTCTTGGCTCAACAACTATGATTGGACATTTACAGTATAGGAATTCACTGCCACTGCCTACAGCGCTGAATGCAAAGAGTGTAAGAAGTGTTCAGACTCTTTAATTAAGAAAAAATGGCCAACATCACACAAATATATGAAAATACTCTTTTGCAAGTAAAACTCTTCATTCAAGTAAATGTACATAAGTATTATCAGCAAAATGTACTTTAAGTGTCAAAGTTAAAGTGCCTGTGTGCTGTGAGTGATACATTATTGTATTTTATATTATCAGATTGTTAACAATGATGCTGATGAAGTTTTTCTTCACTACAACAATTAAGTAATAATTTGTAGAAATGTATTTTATTTATTTACTTTTGCTCTATTAACCATATTTACTCGATTAATTAATTAGGTTATCCTCTGTCATAGAGGAGTAAAGAAACCAGGAAATATTCATATTTAAAAAGGCTGGAAACAGAGAATTTAGACTTTTTTTTTCTTAAAAATGACCCAAACAGATTAATTGACTATCGATATATCAATAATAGTTGGCGAACAATTTAAAGCAGCAGTGAGTGATTTTTTCTTTTTTAAAAAAGGTGTTATATAGCTCTGTATTCCAACAGTAATCACTGTTGTCACAGAGTGTTTGGTCATTATCCCATGACTCTCCTCCTCCTGCTCATCAGTAAAAGAGAAAATACATTTTCTGGTATCCCTGCCCACTTTATCCAATCAGGATGGAGAACTTCATGAAGAGGCGGTCCTATCTGCTTGTGAACGTGCAGAGAGCGGGATCCGATTACTGTCCGCATTCATGTGGTGGTGTACTGCAAAACGGACAGGAAGTTAGCTAAAACGATGGCAACACTTACAGCAGCTTTAAAAGTCAACTGTTGCAGCTTTAATTAGAAAGCCCATTAAAATCTTAATGTGAAATGTAACTTGTAGCTATAGCTTTTAAATAAATGTGGAGTAAAAAGTTGAATATTTACATGTGGAACAAAGTAAAGTAGAAGTCTGTGCTTGAAGTAGCATGAATCTGCATGAAGTGCAGTACTTAAGTAAACGTACTTAGTTACTTTCCACATAAGCGTTCTTTCCTGCATCAGAACTTACTGATCTCAAATGTGGCCCTGATCGTGCACTTTGTTCTGAACTCGACTGAATAAACAGCTTGATCATTGGTGATGGACGTTATGATACAATGGGTGGAAAATCTCATCTGTAGTTTGTGCTGACAGGGTTCGAAATCTGTTTGTGCACATACGCTTACTCACTATACCCACAGTCACGAACACCATGTCCTTTTCTGTTAACCTCTCTCCCTTTATCCTTCCTAACACACACACACACACACACACACACACACACACACACACACACACACACACACACACACACACACACACCCTGTTTAGTTCCATTCTTATTCTTCATCTCTATTTTGGGAGCAACATACAGCAGCTGGTTTGGTTGAGAAACAAATGCACACACCGGCAGTATACACTGACCAGTGGGTTTACAGCTATTGTCAAAGACATACCGGTAGTCTTACGGTGCCATTAACAGGATATATGTACAACCATTGATGTAGATTTTCAATAATGAAAAATGATCCGTACATATCTCATTTCCACACACCACCTCTCAAGGATGGCTGCCAATACACGACACGTACAAGGCAGCATCCATTTTCAGCGTGCGGGTTTGTACGACACATGTGTGCGGGGATTGATCGCGCATGTATGTGTGGGCGAGTGATTATCAATAATCAATAGAGGAAATCATTCAAGGGATCCCCCCCTAGACTAGTTTAAAGCACTGCACTTCTCCCTCTGCCGTCCTTCTCTCTCTCTCTTTCATCCACATGATCTCTATCCATTTTTCACAACAACCAGCGGGCTACTTTCCACCTCAATTATCTAAGTGAGGGCTTGAACTGTCTGATGGAACTCCAGTGTCTGTTGGAGTCAAACCAAATCTGCAACCATAAAAGCAAAAAAAAAAAAAAAATTAAATAGACCTTGGCAGTCGGCATGTAGAAGTGAATTTTGATCAGGCTTTGCTGAAAAACCTGAAAGGACATTTTGCATACTCTAACTTCCCATTCTTAACTAGATATCTCAATGAACACAGATTAACCAATAGATAGCACAATGGCTGCCCTGCTCATGTTTACAGCCGTCCATCAATTTGTATTGATAGGCAATTCTGCCCAATTGCGATGAGGACAGTATTTGTTGTAGCTTAAGAGCCTAAATCAGGCTTTTCATTATCGCCTTTCCTTTTTTTCTCTCCATCTAAAGCCTTTCATTTCTCGCCCAGCCGCTTCTCTCTTCCGATCACACTCCCCCTAGTTTGACGCCCACTGGAAGAGCACAAGAGCAGAGGGAGAGAGAGAGAAAGTGAGGGGGACAAATGAAAGAAAAAGAAAGGAAGGAAAGAAAAGCAGGACAAAGAGACAGGCGTGGAGTTGAATCAGACAGAGAAAGAGAGCATTACCAGTGTCTGCCGTCTCCTTCAGGGAGGAGAATAGGTCGACAGAAAGGAAGAAAAGAGACGAGGAGGGACTGAGAAAGAGAAAGATTCGAGCCATGAATTTTCATTAAGAAAAAGGCACGGCCTCTAAAACTGAGGTTTTCATAAAGTAATGAGTGGGAGACAGAGGCAAAAGGAAAAGATGCCAGCCAGCAAAACAGAAGAGGCAGATTTCTCTAGCAATGACAATAACAGAGAGAGAGAGGGAGAGAGAGAGAGGGAGAGAGAGAGAGAGAGAGAGAGAGAGAGCGAGAGAAAGTATCAACTGGAGACCACAAACAGAGAAGCAGGGAGATAGAGACACACCCAGCTGGCCTATTCTAATAGGCTACCTGAAAATCTGTGCTCTCACATGATCCTATATCCTCCTTAACACGATCAGTGATCCATATATGACAAGCTGCATGAGTGGAAGTAATGTTTCCACCTTATTACCCATAGAAAACCAACCCTGTGAGAGACAGAAGGGATGGAGCGAGGACAAAAGTATCAGGAAGGTGAGCACAACATGCTCAGAGGCTCACTGGGACCCTTTGGCACACACACACACACACACATGCACAGACACACACATACAAAAACACAACCAAAATAAACAGACAATAGCAGCCAGGGGCCAATTCAGCTTATTACACTCCCCATTACACAGACAAATGAGATCCCGGCCTCCTACTGATAATCTGCCCCCCATGTCCTCTGCATCCTTGTATTACATCACCGAGAAGCAGCAACTGTCAAGTGTGGTCATTACAGTGCACAACCCTCCAACAACATGGGCATAGTGCTGGTCACACTGAGTGGTTTGTGCCAATTACGAATTTGGTGATTAACCGGTGGGAGCTGGCTAGTTATCTGGCCACTGGCCCGACCAAAACAGCCAAAGCTGGGGCGTCCTGGTGACCAATTAAAGTCCCTGGTTCGTTCTGGCTGGATATCTTTGATATGTATTTTACTTTTCCTCTCACTTTAACTGCCTACTATCAAAAATAAAGGCAAACATAGTGAAGAAATGCTTAAAAAGTGCCAAATTTAGTAAGGAGTTTCCAGCAAACTACCAATGACTATGCTACAGCCATTATAACAGCCTGGTGTGACATTGTGGACACCTTTAATGTACTGAGGTGACATTAAAGGGGCAATCTACCAATTTAGTATTGCACTTTTATAAAGTTGGGGGACTTGTGAGAGACGGATTAAAAACATAATGGTCTGAATCGTAGCAGCAGAGGCTGAGATATCTCAACTTTAGTAAGAGATCCACTGGATCCTAAATTTCCCATAATGCAACTCAAGTGTGTTATTCTGACTCTGTCTTTCAAACTCCACATCATCCGTTGGTGGTGCAGGATTTCTGCTATAGATTAGCAGTCTCCAAGCCCAAGCAAAGATAACACTGATGACATCACTATGACATCATCTCTACGTGACAAACACAACTGTAGTCGCACTAACCACAACTACTGAACTGATCTTTTATGTGTAAGACCAGTGAAGTCTTTCCCCTCACCTTGGTGTACACGCCCCACGACAGCTCCGTCTCAATCACCATGACAACGATGCCAAACATCCCGAAGATGAGAGCATAGTCACTCAGCCGCTTCCTCTTCTCGAACAGCGCCCTGCGATGCCCCAGTTTGTAACCAATGTTTTGGTTCTTCCGTTTGGAGGCCTTGGAGGTGCTGCCCCTGGCCCCGGTGCCCACTGCCCCGACCCCACCCTGCCTGCTGCCCGTGCCCGGCTGCGCCCGCCTGCTCTCCACCAGTGCGTGGTTCTGGTGGTAGATGGACATCTGGTTGGATGTGGAGTCAGTGATGTCATACCCTCCTCTGGGGTACGGCGAGTCTTCTTTGGATGAAATCACAATCTCCGGAGGGCTCTGGATTGGGGGTTGATTGGTAGAGGAGTGGGCCACCGAGGAGGTAGGAGGGGCTTCTCGCTGTCGGTCATGCCCCCCAGCGGTCGTCGCCCCAGCAACAGCTGAAACACCGGCCTCTTTGGTTTCGCTGCTGCTGTCTGATTCAATGAGGTTCCTGCGGGAGGCGCTGAGGCGGCTCAGGGGCTTCATGACCCCACCTGTGTACTTACAGGAGCTCATGGCGATCTCCGTGAAGGGGTTACTGTCCCTGCGGTGGACCAGCGGGCTGGCCTGTCTGTGTTTGCAGCCCCTCTCTCTCTCCCTGTCCCTCTCACGCTCTCTGTCCCTCTCCCGATCCATGGAGGGCGAGTGGGAGGAGTAAAAGAGGGCGTTGTAGACCGGGGAGTTGTCCCCACTAAGGCTGTGCTGCGAGCCCAGGCAGGAGGAGAGTGGGGTGCTGGTGGGGTGCAGGGCGTTGGGGATGGGTGGGGGCAGAGGCTGGGCTCCAGAGGATGACAGGGGCAACTTGGGGAGCGATGCTGGAGGCAAGTTGGGCGTGGCAGGTGACGGGGACGGGGTGCTGCCATTTAGGCGGTCGAGGCTTGATCCTCCCATGTGGTTGGAGTGGTTTGATCCTGGCTGGTTGCCAGCGGCGGAGGGATGGGATATACTGCCCAGGGGAAGGAGGAAGCGCTGGTCCTCATCCTCGCTCCCTCCTAGCAGAGCCAAGCTCAGAGAGGGGGGAGGCTCCATGGTCACGGATGTGGCCAGGCACCTGTCTACAGACAAACAGAAAACAAGAGAAGAAGAACTGTCAAGAAGAAGCACAGGGGGGAATATTTATCATGACAGGACAGACAGAGAGAGAGAGTGGGGCTGAAGAGAGGAGCTTTGTGATGGATAACGGTTAGTTAAAAGAAATGAGGGAAAAGACTGAACTCCAAAAGCTGAAGATGTGTGACAAAGAGGAGCAGCAGAGTGAAGAAAAGTAGCCATAATTGGGGAATATGTTCTTCCTTGAGTCGCATTTGAGTCAGCTGCCCAGTCAGCCCCTCTCAGCGGTCTCTCTCTGTTTCCCACTGTCCTCTCATTCTCTCACATCTCTCACATGCTTCCAGCCATCTATGCCATAAAATGTCATCTGTGTTACATTGATGTTAGCCAGGAGGAGGGTGCAGATCCTCCATGGAAATGAGATCAAGCTCAGAGACTAGAGGAGGATAATCATCCCACATCAGTCAGTACTGATAGCCGGAGAAGTCCTGTGACTGTGTGTGCACCTCAGTCAAAGCACAAGTTGTCTGCATTTGGTTGCATTTTGATTGATCCAAAACAATAACCTACTTTCAGTGTGATATAACCAGACACCTTCACGGCCCCCTCCTCCCCGTCTGCTTCTCTACCTACCTCCTACCTCTTCTCTCTCAGTCCCTGTCCCCCAGGTTAGTTGTGTTGAATCACTGGCTGGATGAAAATAGACCACCACACTTTTTCTTTTTCATGTTGTCACGGCCATCCCATCATCTTTCCGCCTCGCCTCCTTTCATATAGGTCCCTCCACAGGTCCACCTCGCTTTCGCCTCTCCGAAATTGCGCTTCCCCCCCCCCTCCACACAGATGTTCCCCTCCTCGTCTGCGCTCACACTTGATACGATCACTTTGCGTCTTCCTCAACCACCAGCGCTCTCTCGACGGTGCCCATTCCCGATCCCCGTCAGTCACAATCGACTGGAGATGAGGAGGAATAATCCATGGTGACTGGATTAAAGAAAAAAATAAAATAAAAAATCGGTCAACCTGTGGCTGCCAGCACGTCAAAAAAAAATGTGCATGAAGAAGAAGAAAAAAAACGCAAAGCTGAACGTCAAGTAACAGTCCTCAGATGAGCAGCGACGCCTGAGATTTAATATGTGACTCCACCGACTTCCACTCAATCTACAGCTCACTGTCTCCCCGGATCCGTCTCTCACTCTCTCCTCCAACTTCTCTCCCTCTTTCTCCGCCTCCAGTGCTGCCGTCCGCTCCCATTGGACGGAGTCAGAAAGGCGAAATAAGCGCTGAAAACAGGTGGCAGGATTTGCAAGGAGGTACCCGCCACACAAATGTATCATTTATTGCACACAGGTTATTATTATTATGTATTTTTTGTACTGTAGCCTCAGGGAACATCTAATGTCGTTGCTGCCTCTGTATCATAAAGATGGCCAATCTGGTCGTTCATGGCACCTGTTACGCCCACAGAAGGAGGCTGGAAAATCAATGAAACACACATGCATTGAGAGAATTATTATTATTATTATTTTTTGCGTTTATAAAATAATGTGTTGAACAAAACTATGATGCACTAAAATAAAAACCTGCAACACATGGCGTGGAGGAGGGTGTGGAAACAGGAGCGTCTCCGTGCGCACTTCTCTGTTTTCTGATTAAACCGAGTAATTCAGAAAAACCCCTTTGGATCATTGATGGTGTGTTCTGTAAAAAAGATAATATACTAGCCTCTAACCATGATGGTTTTTTTGTATTTCTTTTCTTATCTCGCGATGATCTGCGGGGCACCTGCTGCACACATTGCGGGGATAAACAAAGTTGCGGGGAATTGAATTGAATGTGATCTGAATAATTAATACCTGAAGGACAATACTTGATGATTAACAGGATACTGATATGAGCATTTTCCGTCAGGGATTCCCTCATTTCACTCCTAGCTGACTAATCAATTTATGATTCCAACTCTATACAGTCTATACAGCGTAATCCCACATAATTAGACTATTCCACCTGGCCTAATTGGTTTAGTATTATGGCTCCCTGTGTGCGTTATGTGCGCCCTTTAATCGGATGAGCGCAGACGCGGAATTATGTGGGAGCGGATTAGACCGTTTCCTTATAACAGGTCAGCCTATTCTGTGATTATGCGAGCTGACAGACATAAATAAAGCAAAAATCCTGAATGATTCCTAGTATTCATACAAACAGCAGCCATACGCTAACGCCTCACTCAGACAGTAAATGCGCAAGAAAGACAGACAGTGGAGAAACCATATGTTTCTGCTGCCGCTGTCATGTTTATTTGTGTGTTTTTGTTGTTTTGTTCTCTTAAAGATAGCCTTCATGTGTCTCCTTGAATGTGGTAGGGGATTATTTCGTCCGTCTCTTCCCCATGAGGAGGAGAAGTAAACACAGTAATGTGTTGTTCTCCCCCCTGGCTGAGTCGTGATGGGTCAGTGATGGAGAGTGACTGGCTCAACAAGCGGGAAATTCCTCATAGAAAGGCCCGGGGAAAGGTCAAAGGTCAAGGCAGCGCCATCATAGATAAAAGACATTTACTGTGGACAATGGGACAGAAATAATGAGACAGAGAAAGGAGGACAGAAAATATATATATTTGGGAGTTCATCGGTGGCCTACTTCTGATTTTAGTTTTAGACTGTTACCGTGAGGATATTTCTAAGATATCCAAGACAAGGTTATTAATAATAGTACAAACAATACATAATTAATAATAATAATGATAATCAGCAACAGTTTTGATAACAATTGAATCTAAATGATTATTTTCATTGTTCAAGCAAAAATATTACATTTTATCGGGCTCCATCTTGATTAAATTGCCAGAATGTGCTATTTTTCTATGTTTATATAATTGTAAAAAAGATCCTTGGTTCTCAACCTTTTACAAAACAGGTTGCCAAAATTATAAAAGACGTCGTTTTTGTGTGTGTACGTCCACATTTTGACTCACAAACAGATCCAAGAAAATCTATTTTAAGGCTAATTATATCACCAATGTACTGTTAAAACTGTTCACCAAAAGCTCACAAAATACGTTTGTTGTTTGTTCTATATATATTTTTTCTCAACAACCATCTGGCGACCCCTGGAAGTTCACTTGTGACCCACTCAGGGGGTCCTGACCCTGAGGTCAAGAACCAGTAAAATAGATATCATCAAGTGCCACCCCATTGTCCTAAAGAATGATTGGCTATCTGGCCAGTGAGAGGCGGACCTTAATTCAGTATTTTCAAATGTGCATTGTTTTGTTTTGTATGTAGCCTATGTATATATATATATATATATATATATATATATATATATATATATATATATATATATATATATATATATATATATATATATATAAAAATTTTATTTGTATGGTGCCACTCTGTTGTGATAAATAGGAATATTTAGCTTTTAAATCTCTTAAAAGACCTGATTGTAAGTCGCTTTGGATAAAAGTAAAGGGAAAGTAACGAACTGAAAGACACTGTTATGCTGGTCATTAAAATAGACATAATAAATTGTAAATTAATGCTATTCCAATATGTGTATTTGTGCACATATACCCCCCTATAAACCAGTGCTCCACTTGGCCCCCCTCCCCTCAAACAAATCTGGACACGCCCTGATATGGTTTTGATCTCACCTGCACAGTTGGTATAATCCTCCCCCTTTTTTTCCTCTTCCTTATCCAATAAAAAGACTCATCTAAATTATGTAAAAGAATAATCATCTGGGCTGAACTTGTTCTGGCAGCAGTTTCTTCACAGCTGCTCTGCCAATAAAACACAGCAGAGAGAGAGAGAATGAGATTTGACAAACACAATACGATACAGCGAAGCACAGAAAATGGAAAAAAGGGCTGCCAGAGAGCCAGGGGGACATTAGGACTGACAGAAAATAGGAATGGTGGCAGGCCACACTGTATATCCTTCACAAGTCTTAATATTGTCGACAGAGGTTAGGGGGCAGCAGAGTAAGATGGAGAGTTTGGAGCAATGAAAGCAGAGGGGAGTGACAGAGAGGACGACTGATGGGCCCGCTGAATGAAAAGGTTAGTCCACAGTCCTGCCCTGCAGCACACGTCAGATGCATGGGGCGAGAAATATGTGAACGAGAAAGTGAATAACAGAACACAACGAGGAATAATAAAGTGGGATGGCAGTTGCTATGCCAACGCTGTAGTATACAGATGAGTTCTTCTCACGCCACGTGAGCCATCTCTCTTTCTCATCTCCCTCTGAGTTTAAAGCCACATAAAAAGCTCGACTACAAGAAATGATACGGTATGAATCACGTAAAACTTCCAGTGACACAACAGGTGGGTGGATGGGTGGGCGGGGGAGGAGAGTAATGTGTCGGGGGGAGAAGAGAAGGGAGATGTAGAGGAAATGTGAGGATTTGGACAATGAGGGTCAGGAATGAAAGGAGAGAGCGACTGAATAGATTCTGATCACAAGGACAAACACACACATATTTTTCTAACATCGTATTAGATTAATAAAACATGGGTTATTTTTTCCTGCCGCCTCCTCTGAGCTGTTGAGTGCCCCCTCGAAAACACAAGGGGTGGAAAGCACTGAAGTCCTTTACTTAAAAGGCCTAATTTGATGTATTGGGAGATTATTCACTTCCTTGCAGAAGATTGATACCAATCTCATCGCTCTGGAGCAAATATGAAGCTACAGGCAGCAGCCAGTTAGCTTAATTTAGGAAATAATCCAGGACACAACCCTACATAGAACAACAAAATGTAATTTTTACACTTCTTTTTGTGTACAGATTAAATATACGACATATATATATATATTAATTAGTGATCTTTAGAGGTGCTTGTAGGCGGATCCTGCTACCTTTAGACAGGATCAAGCAAGTGTGTTTCTTCCAGTTTCCAGTCATTATACTAAGCTAAGCTAGCTGTCGGCTGGTTGTGGCTTCTCATCTAACTCATGGCATGAAAGCAAAAAGGGATTAACAAGATGTTCTCCAAATCTCTCTAACTATTCCTTATAATAAAAGTAATTATACCATATGGATATATACGTTTAATACAAACAGAAATCTCAGCTTTATACAGTTGTCATACTTCAAACAGATTCTGGTATCATCATGTCATCCGACAGGAGGGCACCAGACAACATGTGTGTAATTCTTGCTGGTCAATGTCATCCATTAGCTCATTATTATTTGAGGAGTCTGGATCTCTTCAAGGATCATCTTTATCTGTACGTTCAGACACCCAGAGTCTGCTGAAGGGCAGTGTGGACCCAAGTAAACACACAACATTAAACACTCTTACAGGAGAGAATCAGACATGACCACAAATTTCTCCCACACCCGCATTCAAAGTTTCTACTCTCATAAAAGTAGAAATGTAAATCTGAGAATGCCCCCACTACATAGCCTTTTATTACATGTTATGATTGAATTAATGGGTTTAAATTATTTTTTTAGATTTAGATTCTTAGATTTATATATAAAAAAAGTATAAGTATGAAGTATAAGATGACAAAAATAGCCAATAAATTAACAGTAGACAAAATCAAAGCTACGAAAAATTCTCAGTAACATAAATATAACATGTCCGAAATAAATAGAAGGGAGAAGTAAAATACTTCTCTGGTCCTAGCCCTGGTCCCACATACATGTGCAAAGTGACATATATTAATTCTGGTGCTGTCACATACATACAACACAATTGAATTACAGGGTTTTACAGATGCATGAGCTACTTTATGTGAGTGAAATGTAAAAGAAAGCATCTAAAACTGATCACATTACAAGTACAGTAGCATCAGATAGAAAATACTTTCTAAAATGTGTTGAATAATGTATGCTGGCTAACAAAACCACACTGACGGAACTTCGAGGTCAGCTAATGCAGAAAAAGGAAATGAAGAAGTTGATTTTTCTCCTGATCAGACACCTGTTGTTGGACAGATTTATGATAAACGTCAGAGAAGTGGTGAGTAAGTGCATTACTGCATGGCTCTCCTTAAAAAATCACTGGGCTGGCCCCACTATATCAGACATGCTCTTATTGTTGCCCTACGATGGCTCCACTGTATCTTAATGGCCCAGATTGCATTAGGGGCCTGGAAGCAGTGCGGGCTAACCCACAGCCTAAAACCCGACAAGCTGTATGCAGATGGATCTGTGCACAGCAAACAGCACTCTGATCTGACTGCCTGAGAGAGACTAATCAAATACAGAGAGCAGGAGACTACGGGGGGTAAAAGATACAGAGGAGGGGGGGGATGTGGAGGTGGTGGAGTGAGCGGTGGAGATCGCAGAAGGCTGTGTGGGTAATGCGTCCGCTCTCCCATTAAAGTGGCGAGCAAGCAGTGCGGAACATCTCGCCTCCAAACAACTGTGCCCTTTTAATGAAAGGACTGACACACATGCAGGCAAAGACACACACACACACACACAACATATTGACACAGCTTTATTAGATGTCTGCCAGAAATTGTGTGAAACACCAAACAAAATGCTAACCGCTTCATGTCAGGCCTTGTTTTTTGAGATATAAAATATTACATGGAAGTAAAGCGTTGTCAGCCCTGACTGACTGCAGGAGACAGTTGGTTAATAGTGCTGCTACAAGTGCGTGCTGCTGTCACGCTGCTAATATTTGGAAGTGTTTGAAGAGTTCAGAGGCTAACTACAGTTTCACACTGTCAGCATGATAGCAAAGTGTATGCTGCTCTGGTGCTGATGTACTGGATGTGTGTTTGTGTCAGCTGTCTCCTGACTAAAAGTCACCAGTCAGCAGACTAGACACTGCCGGATTTCCACTCATACACACTTTTCCTGTCACTTTAACATCCAAGACCCTTTTTTTCCCCTCTGAGGTTTGGGTTGATTTTGGTTGGCTTTCATGTTTTTTTTTTAGGTTGGATACTGGGCAGCAATTCTAGTCGTGGAGTCTCTGATCAGCTGCTCTTTCTTCATGCCCAGTTGGTTTAAAAGATGTCGAGTCACCGCTCCAGCCAGGCAAGGTGATTATCTTGGCTTTTGTCGAAGCTAGCTATCACAAGGCCAGGGGACGATGGCAACATCATATTCCCAGTTGCCACTCACAATCCAGATGATGACTGTGGCCAGTGCTGCCATGCTCTCGACATCACTCCTTGGAAAGCTTCTGCTCCTCCTGGTCCAGCTCCTCTGGAACAGCCTCTTGACTGACATTGTGTCCAAGAGTGTTTTGATATGCTGTCCTGCAGCATCCGCAGGTTCTGTTGCCCCAGATCCAAAAACAGCCCAACTCAGGGATTCTGTGCAGACCTTCCTCATTATCACAGTTATTGTCACTTAGTTTCACTTCATTAGTATAACCATGGTATGTTTTTGCCCTTACCAATCGGTTGCAACTGACATATCTGTCCTTCTGGTATTATTTTTAGTGCACCTGAAGTTCAGTTTTAGTTGAGGATATAATATGTACGAATTCACACTTAAATGACTCGACCTTTGTTATATATTGTAAGATGTAAAGTTGTGTACTTACGTTACCCCAAATGTTTCCAACAGTGTTCAAACCCGGAGAAAAAAGGAAGCAGTTAGTTTCATTTCACCTGTCGCTACTTCCGGGACAGGAAAGTCAGCAAACTAAACTAAACTTAACGTGAATGAAACTTTAAAACATCGTTTGTGAACATTTGTGTTTTTTGTGTATTTACTACCAGCAAAACAAGCATAACCATGGGATCATTACTGTGCTTAAGTCGTAAGTTGCAACAGCACACCATTGAGGTGTGGTCAACTCTCACTCGCCAGAGACTTCGGTTCTCTCTTCTTTCGCCTCTCCCCTCAGTGATGCTGTTTGTCCAGTAAAGTAGCCTACAGTTGATAAATAGGAGTGAAGATAAATCCACTTTTTAATTCCAAAATTATAATTATAATCTCTGAGCTCTCCTCCTGTCGGTAAATGGCTCATCCATCCCCACTCAAAAGCCAGCAAATGTCTTTTGTTTTGTTTCGATAGAGAGACCCCGAGTTGCAGAAATTACACATACATGGACTTACAACAACTTGTGCAGCTGTCAGTCTATTGATCCTGCTGCTATTTGTCATGAATATAGCGAGTTATTTTTTTATTTGACCGTAGAGAGATAACTGGAGAGAGACACGAGGAATGGAGTGAATCTCTCCTTCCACCCCGTAGTCACCAAAATAAATATTTTACCCTGTTTTTACAAGACACACATCTTTCCAACATTATTTTTTTAGAAATCAGGAGAAAATGATCTTCGTTGGACACCTGTCTCTGTCTCAGCAACAGACTTATCAGCTGTTCCCATTTGCAATCCGAATATTAAGCTCTGATTGTTCAATTCTTTCTCCAAATGGCAGAAACACTCATCAATGACCACAATACCAGATCCATTTGAGTCCCTCAACAAATGTGAGATACGTGAAGTAATTCAGTGGCATCTACTTTTCCCCCTCTCAGCGCTGATTAACTACATAAAGGTGTGGTTGTTCCACTCGTCAGCCAACACCGTCCTTTCTTCTGCTGATTGAAACGACAGCGATAGTTCTGAGAAGCCGCGTCAAATTTAGTCCCAGTTTAATGCTGAGGCAGCGGGGAGTCAAGGTCTCAAACCTTTTGACAAAGGGAATGTAATACTGTATGCTATGTGTCATCCTTGATTGAAGAGGCAATTGGCCAAGTATGTGTGCAGCTGTCCTGATACTAACATTTATACGTGTTAAAGGGGTTCAGAAGCTAATTACAGTTTCAAAGTGTCAGCGTGATAGTAAAGTGTATGCAGGGTTGGTGTTAGTGTGTGTCTGAGATTCTGCAGTCTCCCTGAGTCAGCTGTCTCTTATCTCTCAGCTAAGTGACACTGCCTGATTCCTGCCAGACTTTTTGTGACACTATTCCTTAAAAAAGTGCTGTCGAACGGTAATGCCAGTTTTGCTAGATTTAATGTAGTGTGTCTTCATAGTGGTGACCAAATTATACTGCCACTGTACTTCCCTGGTGCTATTGTACTGAACAGTGTCCAAATATCCATTCAGTAGTGTCATAACTGACACTAGCTTTGGTGACTATATAATAACATGCAGTAGCCACCATTACATTCAGCTACCAAATGTGAAAAGGGAAATAATACAAGCGTCATAAAAGTTGTCAATATGCAAAGCAAAATCCAAATAGCTTCCGTTCCAATTATCACTTGTAGAGAAAAAAGCATCATAACATAAAAAAAACATAAAAAGAGGAGAAATTTATTTTCCTCAATGCAGAAAAAAGTGTAAAGTGCAAAACAAACCAGCTTCTCTGCACTTGCGTCATTACATCTTTGTCAGCAATGAAGTTTTCCCTCATTACCAAACTTTTCTCTGCCGTTCTGGCTTCAGCCTCCACAGGAGCCACTTTTTTTTAGAGTTGTGCAACCTGATAAGGGGACGTTAAAAAAGTATGTTTATCGGCAAGATACAGCAGCTCGTCTCACACATGAAATGATGTCGTGGTTCTGATTTTGTCCACTTGTTATCGTTCTTTTGGGCCGAGCTCAAGGTCCACTCGCTCGCTTGCTCTGGAGCTTTCCGCAGAATCAAAAGGTCTTCATCAACAGATTGAGATTACTCAATTGCCATTTAACTGTAGATGTTCAATCTTTTTCTATAATTCTAAGAACCTCTAGGACTTCTCATATATGCAGAAGTTGACATTGTTTTATTGTGTTTTGTGTTTTTCTGTCAACACATATACATAATGTACATATTCATAGCACTGAGATTTATAGTCAAATTGGTATTCTTATGCTGTTAGTGGTAGCCATGTTGCTAACGCGCCGTTTGCCACAGCTACCGCTACCTGTAGCTGCCATTAGCTAGTCAGCTCAGCAAGCCGTGCAGCTAGTGCTCTTTATGAACTTAGTCTGCCCAGACTGGGAGCTCAGAGCTCCAGAGTAGTGTTGGTGTTGTTTACCATCATACTATCACCTCCTGAAGGTATAAAGTGGCAAGGGGCTAGCTGGTTAGCATGCTAACTTCAGTAGATATATCTGCAACACAAAACACAGAGGAATGGTCAGAACTGTTTTATATTTCTCAACCTTTCTGTTCATAATTTTAGTTATTTTTCTCAATGTGTTAAAGTAAAATTCTTACATATTGCAGCTTTAATTAAAAAAAAATAATAAAAAAGCTCTCAAAATTTGATGGCAAATCATCAACAGTTGTTGAGATTTTTCAACCCACTGACATTTGAAGGTTTGCAATATTCAACCTCGGCTTGAGAGACTATTTAAGATGAAAAATTAATGACACTGTAACACTCCATTATACAGTCCCACTACTGTACTCCATTTGGACACATACTCCTACACTCAATTACTGCCCCATGATATGACGCATTACACATACTGTAGGTGGGCTTCATAGAAAGTGCTGCATGATTTTTCACCATGGCAGTAACATTGTCAGTTTTAGTTCTTTCTGTGCCATTACCACATTACATTATTTTGTACCAAACCCAGTAAAATGGCAGTACAGTTGTGACATTATTACACTGCGGCCAGGACCATTGTATAAAACATTAGTGCCAAACTGAAAATACCATCCATTACCCTCACAGCACCAAGGCCCCTCTTTTCCTTTCTGATGCCTCAAGGACTTGGGGTTCCGTCCCTCCTGTCACACCTTCGATGGCCAGTATAAATTTGCACCCGACTCCACAGGTTCTCATGATCTTGTGTTTTTTTAAGCTGAGCTCCTAAGCCATCTCTCTCCCCACTCAGCCTTCATGTATTCCCTCCTTCCCCTCTCTCGTTTATTTCCATTGGAGAGCATCGATTGGCTCGTTTAAGCCCTTCGGTCTGGACTAATATTTCACTCCATGCAGCCCTGATCCACTTGTCCATCCTTCCTCCCGTCGTGCTTTACTCCTCTCCTTCTACCATTAGTCCTGCCCTCCCACCATCCAAATACTTGAAAGGAGGAGAGACAAGCCCTCATTATGCACACAGGCCATTTGGACTGCACAAACACACGTTTAAATCACTATTTTCCACTTGAAGGGAACCTCATGATTGATCTCTAAGCTCCGACTGTAAGTGGAGGTCTATTATCATACAAACTGGTAGAACCAGAGGATGCCTTTCGTGATTTTTCCTTCTGTCAGAAGTTGCTTGGATCACACTTCTACACATCCTCCTCTAATGAAACAGGCTGTTTCGGGGGCATTAACAATAAAACTATTTATGAGGCTCTACACTGATTGGCTGGTAATGTTGCTGCCGTCCTGTCCCTCGAGAGAGACAATTGCTGCTGAGCAGGAAACAAGACCGGATCTGATGCTGCGCAGAACTGATTCAGAAGTAGACACTGAATATCACTATTTGTTCACAGTGACACCTCGCCGAGAGCGGCAGCTCCAAATGGCTTGTTCAAATGTTCATAGTGTTACTGCATCACATTTAAACAAGGCTGAAACAGTGCCGAGTATCAGTGTTATCCATTATTATGGTTTTACAATGCATAACTTCATCTCTGCAAGATTACACCGAAAACAGGCACATTTCGATTTCCATAATACCCACTTTTGGGCCTTTTGCTTATTTGGTTGTCTATATCTTTGCACTTTTGATGCTATTTGCATGTGGTTAGATGTTACTCGGTTGCCCTGTTTGAACCAAATGTAGGCCTACACTCATTCACTTATGCAGAACCTTACCCAAAAAAAGTCCTTAGCCTAATTTTAGTTTAAAACATAAAAAATGAACTAGTTTAAGATAATCGGATTATCTAGAACAGATGTGACTTTATGCACCATGTTGAGTGCCTCATCTCAGTGCTTCATTCCACTCCGCCAACATAGAGCAATGGTAGCTAAAGATTAAAAATGAAATCTGCCAACAAAAGCTAACCATCGCCTTTCTTAGGTCATATGTTGGTCATGGAAAGGGGCTTTTGGGGTCCAGAGGGAACTCATTAGGCCTCATTCACGAAATGTAAATAACCAAATCTGACAGTGAAGTGCCTTTAACATATGACTCATCATTCAGCTAATAGGGCTACTAGCCTCACGACCAACTCGGCATATTGGCTAACGGCAGCTAGTAGCTACAGCCATACCTAAAAAGAGATCACTTCATATAAAGTGCTGGTCAATAGATAAACTAGATTTCAGTGCTGCAGATTGATTGAGAAATCTACCCAAAAATGTCGTCAAGCGACTACATCTACAAACTAGAAATGGCAGAAAATGGTATGGGATACGCATGGTCCAGTACAGGAGGGTGGTTAAAGCTGACCAAAATATCATTAGTACCCATCTACAGAGCATCAGTGATATTGGCGAGATGTCTGCAGAGCCTGAAAAAAAAAATACTAAAAAAACAACAAAAAAACATCCACCCCAGCCTCATCCAGTTCACCCTGCTCCTGTTTGGCAAGAGATACAGAAGTATTCTTTGCCATACCACCAGACTACTACAGAGCAGCTTCGACTCCTCAATTCATCCTCAGCACTCCATCATGAAAACTGTTTATTTTTAGGACTTATTTATTCATTCATTTATATATATATATATATATATATATATATGTATATATATATGTATATATATATATATATATATATATATATATATATATATATATATATATATATATATATATATATATGTATATATGTATATATATATGTACATATATATATATATATATACATATATATGTACATATATATATATTTATGTATCATAAACAACTATAATTTGACTGTACAATCCTGGTTGTATAATCATAATTAAATCAGCTCTTCAATCTGTCATGAACGTCAGGTCACCTGGGCTGGATTTCATGTAGCCTCCCTCCGCTCCACACATTCACACAGCCTCCAGGCTGAAGGTGAGGACATGTTTCCATCTGCTGATCCTTTGGAGCATTGCAATTGACTCTGCAGCTATTTGGAGGCAGACTGGAACTAAATGCCACCTTGAGGAAAGGAGCACCTGCTGTAAAAACAAGCATCTACTCACTCAAACTTTCAGCTTAGAGTCTCTCCAGTCATTATTTCTCATGCCCAAAGCTTTGTCACAGATGAGAGTCAAAAACAGAGGCACTGCTGGACATTTACAGTCCCCCTTAGTGAAACTCAATAGCAGCTCTGACACACTAAAGAAGGCAGTGATAAATAAATAAAATGCTCTAACAGACTGATAAGAAAAACAAACAAAACCCAGAAACACATCACTCCACTGAAACAATGCTACGTATTTATTTTTTTCCTTACTTTCCAAACTTCATTGGTAAAAAAACAGCATATTCCATTGCAGTTTAATTAAAACATCAGGAAAAAAATATAGAAAAGCAATTGTAGATGATTTACAAAATATATACATTAAACCTATACAAATACATACACACACAGACATATATACAGCTTTATAATCAAACATCCACTTTTGCAAACAGTGGGGTCCAAAAGTCTGAGTCCACTATGAAGAACTGTTGATTTAATGATAAAAATAACAAAACTTTTCAAATTTACTTTCCTTTAAAGCTCCTTTTTCAAGTTCAAATGCATCAAGATAATGTAATCTCTTATGGTATAATTTGTAAGAAATGGCCAGAATTCAAAGGCAGATCCAAAACTGTAGTCAGCAGCATATCTGCTGATAATGATACTCTTTGTTTTAACCATCTATTGCTATATAGCAACTAGCCACTGTTAGCAAGTAGCTCAGGTAGCCATGGAGCTAAGTGGCCTCGCAGTGAACATGGCTGGACACCAGACTGGGACTGAACACAGCCTCCGAGACCAACAGATGCTCGGATTAACGACGATGAGGATTCATTTTGTCCAAACCAAAGGAGATTGTAGAGAGACAAACTAAGACTGTTTTGGTGAGTTTTATTAGTTTACGGTACAAATTGCTCCTTTAAAGAACTGCAATGAATACTAAAAAACAATATCCGTCTTGCTACATTATGTCTTAAATGAGTAATTCCTTTCGCAGGTACTGCTGAGAAAATAGTTTCCACTTGTTTTTAAGTCACAGTTTTAAAACTGTATGAAGGATCAAACAGTAAAAAAGTCCTAAATTAAAACTTAAGAGAGCCAGCTACATATTAACTAGAGAGGTGCCATTCTGTTCCACAGAGGCACAACACCACAAGCTTAAAACAGTCTGAATTTTTGTCTGCAGTTACTAGACCTCAAACACAATGTATGTGAGAGTGACAAACTGTAACATGATTGTTACTGTGCATTTTCAAAAACAAAACCCAAAAAATGATGAATTTCTGCACTACATTTCTACAATACAAGAACACAGGAGGACAAGAAATTTTGACTTTCCCTAAATTAAAAATGATTTTACTAACTGCATTAACATAAAAAATAAACTATTTGATGAAACATTTGTTGGTTTTCGATAAATGACAGTTTCTGGAACTGGACTCAGGCTTTTGGACCCCACTGTACATCTGTGTGTTCATGTATTTGTATATACCTGATGTATATATTGCACCATCCATCTACACGTCAAAAACCAAAGACGGAGACCAAGAGACTACAACCTCTCCTTAGACACCAAAACCGTCCTCACTTAGCAGTCCTCAAGAACTGGCCATGCAAGAGAACCAAAAGCCTTTTTGTATCGAGTTGTTAAAAAAAACAAAAACAAAAACAAAAAAAACAGGCAGGACAGTTGAGACTTTCCAGGACTTGCTAGCATGGCCAGCTGCTGATGAACTTACAGACAAAAGTGAAGAAAAAAGGAGAAATACTCAAACGCACACAGGAAAAACAACATAGCATAAGAACAGAACATTTGTATTCCTTGGAGGTCATGACATCAGTAATTCTATATAAAAGCACGAAGCACAGAGATGAATGGGCTGATCAAAAGGGGCACACTGACTGGTGCTATGCTAATGGTAACCATAGCAACAAAATATGGATGCACAGCTGAGGGAGAACAGCAACTTTAAATTGTACTCAGAAAAGGGGCCTGATTGAAGGCTTCAGAGTATGTACAGGAGCTACAGCCTCAAATGTCTGACAGTGAATGTTTGGTCAGAATAGAAGTTGGCATTGATATTCTTATTTACAGTGAACGCCTCTTGTGTACAATGTAAGCCGGGACTTCTTTGAGCAAGGACTACTTTTCAAGTTAACTTATGACATCTAACTAGGGTGGGTGAAAGATTGAGATTCCTGCTGCGAAGGTCCCATTATCTCTGCTCGCTGGCTTAAAAGGCAGCTGTTCGTATTAGGGGAGCCCAAAAAAAATAATAAGCACTTCATGAAAGAGGACGAAAAATTAAGGTAATCACAATTGCAAACACTGATACAATGGTGGGTCATATTGGGTTGGATGCCAATTAGCAGCACTTCTCAGCTACTCAAGCTCTCCTGGCAAAATTCAACGACAAACAGAAGCCAAATCAACTGGGTCCAAACTGCAATGGCGACGGTCAGAGAACCTGTAAAAATGAGTTCACATATCGAGTAGACCAGTGGAAAAATAACAGCAGCGTATTCCAAACACTACAATGACAAAGGGAAAAATAAAAATTGAAACCAACCCAGTTCTAAGCACCATAAAGGAAGCTGACAAACTCACTAACTGATTTGCAAACTAATACAACTCAACCTTAGAACCCCTCTGCTATCGTCCGACAGCGGTTCAGCCTCTGGCGGAAACAGCCAGTGTTTAGGGGCTTCTGATGTAGCCAGCACAAGACTTCATCTTCCATGTGCCAGTCATTGCTTACAATAGCAACTTGTTATGCAAGAATGGAATTGGAGTTGAGAGACTACTCTTAATTTATCTGCATATGAATACAGATAAAGAAAAAAGCTTAAAAAAACTAGCCTCGTCATCAATAGTAGAAGGGTTCTGAGTTTGTGTTTCGGCCAATGTGCTCCGACTCTTATGCTCTCCACGTGGTGGGTCAATTTCTGCATTCAAATGCAGAAATTTGTTCATAGAGATCAAATACAAACCAGAATTGCAGCAGTGTTTACCATGGTGACTCTTCATGTAGTGTTTACATTATTCTGTACACCCCGTGCATCTCTCCATAGCTCTCTGTGACCCCACTCATCCTCCAGGCTTTGTCCTCTTCCTTTCATTTATTCTGTCCTTTTCCATCGCTCCTCCTCTGCAGCCTTTAACCATGTTCCATCACAAGATACAGTTCTGGCCGCTGGCTACACATTTTTTGATTGTCCTTTTTTTCCCCTTCAATCTGTCCCTGCCTTGTGCTTTTCTCCCCCCCACATATTTATATCACCCTCTTAATAGCAACACCCTGAACTGTCCTATGCCTCCTCTTGCTTTATCTCCATTGCTCCTCCGTTTCTACTGCTGCCGTATCCCACAGGGACACTTGCTCCATTGTTCCCGTTTCCCTCCCCTGCCTCAAAGCTCTTCTCTTCCAGTGGCTTGCTAATCCAGGCGCCGTAACCGTGGACGCTGAGAGCCCGGAAAAACTGCTGCTTTGCTAGCTGGAAGGACGTGGCTGACATCTTGGCCTGGGAGTATGAGGGCAGGGAGAGGAGGTCAGTGCGGCCGCAACGCTGGCACAGAGTGCGGAACAGACCGAACAGGTTGGACTTGGAGACTCGGGACACGCTCAGTTTGTTCCTAGAGGGAAGAAATTATAGTGCTCTTTAGTGTAGTTCATAAATACAAAAAAGTGTGTCAGTCATGGAAAACATAGATTGTCTGGCAAGCTGGCGTGACACATTTTTTCCCGCTGATCACGCAGTGTTTCCTATTTAGCTTACTTAACTGCCTACTGTTCAGTTTCGTGTGACTTAATTAAAATTTTATCAAGCTTGTGGTTACTTGACAGTTTTTACTGAATACAAAAGAGCACTTGATATGATCCAAAATAAAATAAAGGCTGCCTATGTGTAAGTTTTGTAAATGGGTCATTCATGGTTTCTTATCACAGGATGAGGTGATTCCAGCAGCAGGCACAGAGAACCAAATTATAAAAACTGATTGTCAAATCTTCAAATACTGTTTCTGGACAGAAAATGACTTTTTACAATGACATAGCATCCTTATGATCAATAATTCATACAGACAGATAAAAACACATTTTCAGAACTAATTTTAGAGGCAGATTGAGCTCTTGGATATATCTACTTGAAATTAAAAATCTTCACTCAGGTTAATCCAAAGTTATTGTTTGTCACTAGAGAACAACAAAAACACTCAACAGCAGCACTACAGTCGTTAAATAATAAATATCTGAGTGGATAAGAACAGACTATGCATCCAATCTAAAGTATTAATATACAATGCTTTACCTATAAGGAGCGACAGGATTTGTATGTTTTGCATACCCATCTAGTTTGCCTTTGGTCCCGTCCAGCACCTCCACGCTGTGCTGGTCTGGAAAGCTCCAGTTCACACTGGACTCCTTGGTCTTGCCCGTGTGACGTGTGGAATCATACACACTCACCCGGCCCACCTACAGTCCAACCAGGTGGTGTGGAAGAGGGCAAGTGGGGAGACAGAACATATTTTTTTCATTAGGCCTAATTTAGCCCTTCACTGTGATTCAGCATTTCCAAACAGAGCGTGTAAAATTGGTTGTGTAATGCGTTTGTCAGTGTGACGGCTGTGTCACGCTGTGAGTCGATTAGGATGGAAGATTCAACCAATGTCACTGACTGTGTGGATGAAAGTCAAGACAGTGTTCAAAAATGGGCTACAACAACAAGCTGAGCTGTGCTTAACCCCTTGTATAGACGTGGCTAGCGTGACCACAGTGGTCAAGTCTGTACCGGTTCCCTCTTATCCACAAGTTTCAAAGTGTTAAGCAGCAAAGGAGCAGCCAAACTTTCTGTGCAGTTTTCCTTTGATGCATTTGAGAAGTCCTGATCCATTTTTCCAATGTATATGATTGTGTTAAATAGTAGCCTGCTTCATAGCGAGTGGCCAAAGGTTAGCAGTGAAGTTGTGTAATGGCCGTACATTAACAGCTTATGTTAAGGTTTGCCAATGAAAATAAAACTGCAGCGATACCACGAAGTTTTTGTGTTTTGCTTCTCAGCTGCTGGGCAAAAGTGAAGGGAGAGTCTGTGAGATGACAAACAGCAGCAGACTCTGCTCTGGCTCTGTAGCAGAATGTACATAAATATATTAATTCACTGTCTTATTAATATTGGACACCAACCTTACTTTTACACGTGTATTGTCGGGGGAAAAAAAGAGATTGGAAGTGTAAATAAACTCTTCGGGTTGCGTTTACGCCTGTGAGATGCAGTGTGCACGGAGCTGGTGAAGACAGCTACACAGATCAGGATGACAACATATGCGTTGAGTGAGACATTTGAGGTAAAAACACGTCTGACACATTTGCTGTCTAGACACAGGTAACTGCCAGCTCCTGCATCCAGAGTTATGAGAGTGACCTACATGCTTTTTGCTAATTGATGGATGAGCCAAATTTTAAGAAGATGAGCAATGAAGAAACAGTAGTGCAGGTACAAATAGGAGAGTTGGCAGCTTAATTGATTAATTTAGTGAGAATGACCTCAATACTCCTGATTAATGTCCACATATGACACTGCCAAACACGTACCTCCGGGTGGTTCAGCGTAAAGGGAGTGGGGAGACTTTGGCCGAACGCTTCACCGTCTCTGGCAAGTCGACAGCAAACAGCACGCGTCAGGTGCCCGTGGCTGTACAGATAGCCTGACAGATCAGAACAGCAAAGACACAGTGTAGAACAGAAATTTGAGACAAGAAGCAGTGTAAAAGTGGGAATTCATCCAGCTTCACTGCTGGGAACTCTCATGAATATTTGTCACAATATCTGCTCGTCATTCCAGGGTAATCAAAGTAACAGTATCTTTTACCAAGCGTGATGGACTTCAGGTAGATGGGATTCAGGAAATGGGTGAGCAGCGCCCCCTGCAGACCTAGCACGTTCCAGCGCAGGATCTTATCACTGCAACTCATGGTTCGCAGCCTCTCGCCGTGCTGGATACCGTCCCATGTGGGCACAATGGCACTTGACTCCACTGGGATGGTGCCCTCGCCTGGCACAAGACACAACAAACACACAAACAGACAAAAGGTTACAGAGGCTGGAATCATTTGCTTCCATGCACTGCAACTGATACATATTTATGAAGTGTGCCAGCCTCATCTCTCACCGTTCTCCACTTTGGTGCGGAGCTTGCCCTGCTTAGAATTCTCAAACAGAGGCTGATGACCCTCGATGTCATCCCCAGCTTCACTGCATGACTTGTCAAACAGGGCGCCATCCCCACAAGGTGCCGTGCTATGGATAAGAGTGAAAGAGGAGACATGAGTTATTGACAAAAACACACACACCATGATGACATGCAGTTTAAAATAGAAGGCACCACATTGATCTAAACATGAAACATTGACGTATCGGAGTGATGGTTGGGACAGCAATGAAAGAGGATAACATGAGTGTAGGTGAAGGAGGAGAAAGAAAACATCTGATACTCCTACCTGATGTAGAGGTGAAAGGTGATGTCAGGTTTGATTTGCAGTTTGTTGTCCTCTGCTGGCTCAAATATACTGTCGTCTGTGCCGTCATAGTATTTGAGCAGCTCACGGTACAGAAACCTGAGCGGAAGGCAGATGGCGAGTTAGACTTATAAATAATGGGTCTGGGAGAAAAGCGGGGTATTTTCAGAACAGGGAGAGAAACATTGATAAAGGGCGAGATCTATTTCTACCGAACAAATCCCCTTCTGGAGATGATTTCAGCGTGGCAATCATTAACAGTGTCTCCTTTAAGGCTCAGCTCCTCCCCTTTGACACAGCGATTTCCTGACAGAAAGAAGGGAGAAACACATTCAGTGTCAAACACAACAATGCAATGCCTCTTGGTTCTGCAGTGACCTAGTTCTGTTTAACTTGACAGTGCATGCCTCTGAGCACGGAAATCAAAAAAACTAGGCTGCAACACAATTCCTTAAACTCCTTAAAATGTTATTACCACCTGTTTGCGTCATAGGTTATATGCTAAACATAATGGATATACCAGTTCCCAGGCTGACAACAGTGCCCAGGCCCTCCCCCCTCCGCATGACGATGGTGGCCAGAATCTTCCGTCCCAGAAGGCTGTGCTGGATGCGCGTGGTCAGGGCATTGAAACGCTGGTGACTCAACATTGCTATCTGGTCGTGCAAAGTGCTGCCACTCACTGGAAGCTAGAGAGAGGAATGTATGCAAGACAGGACAGGTACATAAAAAGGAAATGAGGATTATTTTATACATATTTTATATTTACTATAGCAAATTATGACTGTGTCTAAACATTTATGTCTGAACATATCTAAGGCTGCATGAGTATCTGGTACACAAACAAAACTATGCAGCCAGAGAAAGTGTAATGTTTGTATGTTGAATGTTTATGAGATCCCAATAAAAAAATCAACACTTCCTATAGCTGCTACAAAGCTAAAACCTTTCAGTGAACAAAACTGATTTATTCACTGTGAAGCGGCAAATATGTTAAATTAAAGAGTCTGTGTGTAGTTTACTTTAGATCAGTTATGTTTTAACTGAGGTTACAAGCATGCATGTAAACGTTTATGCTGTTATCATCGTTCGCCATAATGAGATAGTTTTTCAATTACATGCAGGTGTTTGGTGTGATTAAACTGAAGCTCGATCTTTCAACTAAGCAATGATGAGCTAAGCAAATCCTGTTGTCATGCTATTACATACTGCCTTATCCCCATATTGAACCAGATGGTGCACACAGAAAATATAAAAATGCTGAAAAGTCAGTACCTCAGCTGGGATGAGCTCCCCAGTACGGGCTGCTCTCTCGGCCTCTCCAATCAGAACTCGTAGAGCAGCATCTGCTGCTTCCTGTTTTCCCTGCTTCTTGTTGGATGCACACACTGGAGGGAACCAGCGTCCGCCCAGCTTGGCCTGGTAGGTGAACCTGAGCAGGTAGGGCGAAGAGAAAGGCAATCAGATGTGGATTTGACAGGGTTTTCTCTCTCACTTTATGGGGCCCAGACACACCAAACCCGACATGAGAGGACTAGTGGTGACGAAAGCTGACCGTCACATCATGTTGCCCCCGTCTCGACCACAAAAGCTGCACTTGAACACACTGTAAAGACTACAGCCGATGGTCAATGGCGTGACAGGAACTCTCTCTCCATACCATCAGTTAGCAGTATATATCATTTAGAAAGTGAAACTGGAAAACTTGTGACTGCAAATACAAAAACGGTTATGATAAAGCAGCCTTTTTGACAATGCTCTTGCTAATACAGCCACTTCTAACTGAAAATATGTCTGATAAAGAGTTGCAAATGGCACTATGAAGAGGGGGAGGCAAAAAGTGAAGATACACTGTGCTAAATTGGTGAAATACTGTAAACTACAGCAACAGGCTCAAGGGGCTTTCCCTTTTCTCGCCGTTTCTCTTCTCATGCACTGATTTGCTTAGCTGAACAGCCAACCAGAATGATTTCTCTCACCGCCAGATGACGGGACAGATTTTACATGCTCAATCGGGCAAAAAGTCACCAACAAAGGCATACTGCAACAACTAGGGCTACAAACGCTGCAGACGGTCATGACATTGGTCTGGTGTGTCAGGGTGTTAACCATGGTTGCTTTAAATCAAATAGGAGACACATATATATACATATATCCATTTGAGCATTTTCCTGAGCATTCAAGTGTAGCTAGAACTACAGAGATCATAAGATACAGTTCACACATACTTGGGCTCGTGTGCTGGCCCAGATTGACCGACCAGTCGGATCTCAGCAGCAAATCCCCGGGCTCTAGCATACTCCAGAAGACCCGACACTGCATTGTTGTTCAGATGGTTGATCAGGTCCCCAACTCCTGCCTCATGTGCTGCTCGCAACTCGTCCGCAGTCAGAGGAGGCAAAGAGGGACATGTAGTCCCAGAACCACTACCATCACTATCACTCGAAGAGCCCAGGGGCAACTGAGGCTGGAAAATAGAGAAAAAGCAGAGAAAAAGAGTTGTGAATGGTATGGCCAAAGGGAGCAGAACAGTTTGGCCTGTTGTTTTAACAAAGTCATTCCTCTAATTTTCAGATATGCAAACCCCATTGCCCTCCAAAATGAACAACTTGAGTTATTCTCAATCTCTCACTCCTCACCTTGTTGAGCTGCAGTCTCCCATCAGCCATTAATTCTTTGACGGCCTCCTCTGCAGCCAGCTGGCGGGCTGCCTTCTTGCTTGGTGCTGAGGCCTCTGGAAACAAGTTCTCTCCGACCTTCACCCTGTACATGAACCTGAACACAGGAAAGCGACTGAGAAGGAGAAAAGTGTGGAGAGAGAGAGCTTTTTGGTTTTGTTGAGTTACTGCTCCAGACTCTTGAATTATCACATTTAGATAAATGAGGAGACGCAACAGTGTCAGTGAGAGGTGCAATGTTGAGCCGATTAATCTGTAAGTCGATTGAAAGAAACGTAATCACTATTGACCTTAAACTCTGTCGATATTCAATCAATCATTTTTTTTATTAAGCAAAGACTAAATTATTCATTGTAAAAGTAATTGTAAGATTAATCAATAATAAAAGTAATCGTCAGTTGAAGCCCCAGTCTCCGTAACATTAGAGCTTATGGTGTACTAGTGATCAAGACAAATACATGCAGATGGTTCTTGGAGGAAAACACAAGTTCATATTATATCTCCAAGCTGGCTGCCTAAAGGGATGGAATATAAACACAAAGAGTGGTAAAGAGTAAATGGACAAAGATGGTATTGTGTTTTGTCAGCTGACTACAGTACTCGTCACAGATGAGAAATAGCTGATCAACTGCTTCCCTGAGGAGGAAATGTACGACCACAAAGGGACATGCAGAGTGGGGGAGAACACCATCTGAACATGAAGATGGCTTCAGAGGGAGGTGGAGGAGGTACCTTGGGTCGTGTGGTGGACCTGCCTGCCCGGTGATGATGAATTCGATGGGGTTCCCGCTGCGCTGGCTGTACTCCATTAGGACAGACACGGGATTCTTCCCACCAGGGAGAGAGCGGGACAGTGGCTGACGAGGTCCTTCGCCAATCCCTATCCCACAAATCCCCCCCATGTCTTCAGTTGGTCCCTGGTAGACAATGGAGGAGACAAATGACATATTTCAATTAAGGCTGTTTTTTGTCACTGTATTTTTGCATATATGGCTTCCAATTTATTCCCAATTAATAAAAGGGCTTCAAAATAATCACAAACAAAACATTGGTCTCCACAACCTCTTACACTTGACTGATGTTTATCAACACTTTGCTGTTTACAGTAGTAAACATACTCTCTACTCACATATTAATAACCTGAGCGATCTCAGGTGTTTAAAGCAAGAATTGGCAGTCCTTAGCTGATGGGGAGCTTATCATCACATTCAAACTTACACTGGTGTCTGTGAGTAGAGCCATCACTTGGTCCATACCGGCAGTACCTCCCTCTTCTCCCGTGCTCGCCCCTCCCTGCATCTCTCCTATGAGGATGCGCAGGGTGGCCGCAGCAGCGTCCTTTTTTGCAACTTTCTTACTGGAAGCTTCTGCGACAGGAAACAGCCTCCCGTTGAGCATCACCTGCATACGGAATCTGACAGAGGGAGAAACAAACACAGAAACAGCGATCTGTCAATACATGATTAATCGAGCAGCTATAATTTTCCGAGACTACTGTGTTGTATAACAAGCACAGTAATTTTCATTCTTAACTGGCAGCATCATATGTCTTCATTAAGGCAGATTTATCTCTCGCACTTTGAATCGATAGGTTTGTCACCAGGCGCTTTACAGAGGATAACAACATGTGGGTGGAAAAACAAAAAAAGATGGATGTCACATAATGAAAGCACATCAACAAACCTTGTGTTTTTGAATATACACATTGGTTACATTCAGGGATGCACTGATCCAACGTTTACTTTCCTGATACCTCAATTCAGAGCATCTGCGGATACGGTTTACAGCTTTATTGTCAGTGCTTTCTTTTCCTGAAATTAAAAATCTACATGAAGTAATTGGATTAATTTTTATGTAAAGTGAGGCAAACTGAGAAACGCTATAATAACACTGACAAGAACATTGTATTACTGTTGATTGGTCAATACCTGATCCATTTCATGAAGTGGTTGTCATGAGTTAAATCCCAACATTACAGGATGAATACACAGACAATGATCACAGATGAATTTTCTTTACCCCCTGTATCAATTAAAACGTGACACGTAACAGAGAAGATTAAAAGACTAACCTTGGGTCGTGAGAGGGTCCCGACTGGTCAAGGAGCAGGAACTCACAGTTCTGGCCCAGATACTGGGCGTACTCCATGAGGCCGCTGACGGGGTTCTTCAGCCTCACCTCCTGTAATTTGGCCCACAGGTTCTGGGGAGGTGGAGCGGCCAGTGACACGGCTACAGTTCCCACAGTGTTAGCCTTCTCCGCTGCCAGTTTCTCAGCGTCCGTCTCTCTGCGAATGGCGTTGAGGAATTCTGGGATGTCATCAGTGGCCCACTGTCCTTCGGCGGGATCATCGTCTTTACATAAAATAGAGGTGGGCGCTAGAGCAGTGGATTGAGACTGAAAAGCAGAAGTAGAAGGGTTAATAAATCAGGGTACAACTCCATAACTGCTCACCTCACCTGACTACATCTTGTAAAAAGGCGCTTCACATTCTCCAGATAATGTTTTTTCTCTTAAAGGAATAACTAAATAACTCACATGCAACCACTCACATATCTGTCCAGTAAATATAAGGCTATAGCAAGCAGCCTGCTAGCTAAGCTGAGCATAAAGACTGAGAACAACAATTAAGTGCATTTACCAAAATGTCAAACTATTCCTTTAATCTTTGTATATGCTGTGCAGTTTTGTTCTGTGTTAAATATTTTGATTTTCTACAAATTTTCGCCACTCAACTATCTAGGTCAAAAAGATTCAATTTCATTATCTTTAGTTGTGTTTCGGATCGTAATTCACACTAAAATATGTAATATATACTGTATATGTGACATAGTGTTATTGGAGTTATCCAATTTGAATGATTCTTTGCTCTTGTATTTTTATTTTTCATCACATGACTGCCATGCCATCTTCGTAAGAATGTATTCAACTTAATACTATTAAATATAAACAAAGCAACATTTTTCTTACCGCTTCACTTTGACTTTGCTCTGGCATCCAACCTTCTGGAAGTGGCAGTGGCTCCAGGCCTGGTATTGGTGGTATTGGTGACAACGACATAAGAACGGACCCTCCTCCCTCATCTCTACTGGCCTCTAGCTCCATCTTACTTTCTTCAGTTGGGAGGCTCTGTGCGGCTTTAATGCTCCTCTCCATCCTCTCTCTGCGGCGGGTGGAGAGCTCCCAGGTGGGAGGGTTGACTTCTCCATTCTTAGTGACCTCGCCTTGCTTCTCCAGGGCGTAGAGGGTGGGATTGACCTGCTTGGCAGTCCTTAAACCCAGGTTTTTTGCTATGGAGAGAGCAGTAGCCTCCTGTGTACGCAGGAGATACTGCAGGACTAGCTCCTTCTGTTCTGCCATTGTGGGAAGCTTCAGTTCCTGATCAGGGGGACTAGTAGTGCCCGGATGTTGTTTCTCCTGGTGCCAACCTCTTGCTGATGACCGGGACTCCTCAGAGTCAGACGACTCTAAAGAGAAGGAGTTAGAAGAACTGGATTCTGTGTCAAAGTCCTCGTCTTTGACCGGTCCCAAGTTCTCAGCTGTTTCTGCTTTTAGCTCAACCTTCACTTCAGGAGGGTGTTCTGAGCTGAAACACAGATGGGATGGTAGACTCTGTACTTTAGAGTCTTGATCTTCCCCGCCTCTGACAGGTTCTCTGTAAAGAGTCCACTCGGGAGGGAGCTGTCCTTGCTTAGAAGCTTTCTGTGAGCGCTCCAAAGAGTACAGGGCCTGGTTGACTATCTTTTTGGGCAGATGCAACTTTCTGGCTAACAATTTTGCAGAGATAGTCTCACTGGGCTTCAAAGCAGCCAAAGCACTGTGGACCTGCGCCTCAACGTTGGGAGTGAGGGTGATGTTAAAATTATTAAAGCTTGAATTTGCTAAGCTACTGGATACATTGGGTCTGTCAAACCTTTCTCCTCCTCTGTTGGGCCTGTCTCGAAGGGACAAATTTTGAAAATTCTCATATAAAGAGTCTGTTTGGACACGCCATTGTCTGTTGGAGTATTGATTGCGGTTTTGGCCTTGTGCCTGGTTTTGACTCAGGTGTCGAGGGCCTGGGGTGCCTCGCGGGGTTCTTACAGTGGGTGGGTATCCAAAACTCTGGTCCTGACTGTACCCCCCTCTACCCCTATGGCTACTGTTGTTTGGATATCTACTATAGCCTGATTGGGGCTGGTATGTGGAACTAGGCGGCCTTCCAGGTACTACTCCCCCTCCACCTCCACGTGGACTGCCTCTGAACTGGGGTGCCTCAGAGCTCTGTCCTCTCAGGAACTCTGCCTGTTGGTACTGAAAGGAATTAGGAACAGGACTGGGGCCGTGACTCGGATTATATGAGCTGTTGTGGGCCACTGGTTTAGGGGCTACTGCACTGTGATTTGGAATAGGTGGAGCGGAAGGAATGACAGAGGCAGCTGGAGGTTGTATGGGCCCTACAAGACGGGTAGGACCGTGGTAGTAACTTGAATATTGGTTCTGCTGTGGGCCAGATCTAGGGTAGATTGAGGCTGGGCCAGGTCTGTGGTAATTATCGTTGACGTGGAGGTCCGGTGGTGGATGCCTGTGGAAGTGTTCTTTGGAAGGCCCTCCTCTACCTCTGCTCATAGCGCAGGGGTTGGGCGTGAAGGGGGCCGGTGCAGCTGGCTGTGCAGCTTCTGTATGAGTGTACGTCCTCTAGCAAAAACAGCAGACACCCTGACGGGGAAGTCAAGGCAGGCCAAATGCACACTGAGAGCGCCTGAAATACAAACAAGGGACAACATCAGGGGAATATTAATAAACAGAAATAAATAACAGTTAAGATAATTGAAGGGTGGAAAAATGAGAAGCAGCAGCTAGGGCAAGGGAAACTATTCTCCATCCAATCACACATCTTCAGGTCCTGCTGGCAAACCTCCAAACTGCTCAAGTGTCCTTGGATAAGTCAGTGAATCTATACCACCTCCAAGGACAAAGTTTCTAACAGGATCCTAAACTCTTGCCATCCTGAAATGCAGTGTAAATTACAGTCGTAGACGATAAAAAATATCTGGGTATTATGGAAAAAATAAAGATTATGTAAGCCTGTAGGCCAACACTGTAAACTTCACTGTGTATAACTTCAGATTAAACCCTAGCCAGTTTACAAGGATACTGCAGGGTGACATACTGTTTCTCCCAGCCACACTGAAACTTAATCCCAGGGTAAAAGGATGGTGATTAATAATTCAGACCTTCTTGTGACTATTCTGTTTTATTTCTGGCCTTAAAAATTATGGCTGGATCTGGATCCATAGCGGAGACGAAAAGTGAGACACTGATGCAGATGAAAAGTTCCAAGGACACAAGAACGTCAAGGGCTGCCTGTCAGTGACAAGCTGTGGACAGAAAACCATGCAGTCATTATAAACAGTCATGACTATAATGATATGGTTTTGCACAACTAGGTTTATTACTTCATCCAGAAAAAAACAAAAACATTCAATGACTTGAATTGTACATCCTGAAATGCATAGTCCAGAATTCCAATATCCTCCTATGGCACAACACACATTGATTCAGCCTCAAGTGTCATATCTGACAACACTCAATAATGTCTATATCAGTGAGACTGACAACATGGGGACACCCAATACTGAGTCAGGTTTCATCCCCTCTGGCCCAGTCAGCATCACTGGTCTGTCACATAGAGCTGAGCAGGCCGGAACGCAGCCACATTAACAGAGAACACCATAGTGTTGGTCCATCACGGTAATATGGGCCGACAGGGCCGGCAGCCCTGGGCCCAAACGGGGCTACAGCTGACTCATCTTGACCCTGATGCAAGGCAACAGTTGACAGCCAAAATAACAACTCTGTGTTTTTCTTAAGCCACTGTCATTATGTTTGTCTCTATTTTGAGCCCGGACAGAGGCATGAACAAGACGACCCCTCTGACAACTGATGAATCAACTCTTTTGCACACTTAATGCTGTCATGTCAAGACATGTCTAAATACCACCTATGCTCAGTTTGATGTTCAAAGTGACCCCTTCCTCTGAGACACTTTCTGTCCATTGTCAACATAGCAGTGCACAAATTAAATCTGGTATGTGCTCCAAATTTGTTGCACACATATTGGATAGAAGCATAAGGCCCAGTTCGCTCAGACAGTGTTGCTGATCTCACCTACTGTAGATGAAATGAAAGTGGCAGCAGTGGAAAAAAGTGGGAATAGTTAACGTTGCTGCTCCTGCAGCTTCTCAGATGACTTCAACAGAGACTCACGACACAAGTCAAAGAGAAACCCAGTAAAATAAACACTGGTTGCGGACTAGAAATTGTTAAACCACGTGTTTAATTTGAGAAAAGGCTAAACGTTTTCCAGATCGCAGTGGTCTTCCGCTTTGGATGAGTGAGGTCCCTCCACAGTGAAAACTCCAGTTTTGTCGCTCGCTTTTAAAGGCTGTGTGCACTCCTGTAAAATACGCGTTGCTTCACTGTTACACTACGAAAGTAAAGGGAAAATCCACCGACTGGCTGGTGTAAGAAAAGGGAAACATAAGGAAACAAACGCAGGTTAAGTTTCGATTTCATTTCTCACCAGTAGTTAAGTTTCTTTTGTCGGTCACGTGACCTGCAGAGGCTCCCCGCTGCCAGACAGACAGTCATTCACAGACATGAAGATATGACAGTCAATGAACTATTAAATATAATACAATCATAGCACATCCGTGGCCGTCTTTTAATTATCATGTTTAAAGAGGTCGCCCCCGCGGTCCACCTCAAACAATCAATGTGCCGGTGTTACTGTGGAGCCACAAGGACATCCTCTCCTGGACGCATGCTGTAGACAGTACACTGAGGCAGAGGAGACATCACATGCTCGGATCAGATTCTCACATTAAAAATAAAACGGAGGAGGGAGAATGATAGTAATGTTATACATTTTGGGAGATACAAATATCACAGCAAAACGCTGAGACCTTGTAACCGGATTGTGACAGGCTGGGGGAAAAAAATAATGTCAGAGTACTATAAGGTGAAGGTCACTATTAAACACGAGTAGCACAGACACATGTTTTGCCGTAAAATAAATATATAACCCATTTTCACAAATGAATCTGGGAACGCTGCTGCTTTCACTCACAGTTGAACTTAGAAAGCAGAGCAGCAGGGAGGCGTGTCCTCACACAAATCACAGCAAAGTCAAACGTGCGAGTGGTTCTCAAGTTTTTATGATTAAGTAGAATTAATTTAATGAAATCAAACATCTGTTCCATTACATACAGTTACAATTTGTTGAGACATGTTCACAGTCAAGCAGAAAAGTACTGAGCTGCAGGATGTATAAACCAGTATACTCTGTCTCTACACCTCTCATCTTTGTTTACTTTAATCTGGACATGCGTGCTCATGCTGTGATGTTTTACAGGATGTCTACGTTACACACAACAAAACAGAAGATACCTTTCCTCTTACAAATTACATCCAGACAACAACTTGAATCAATTCATCATTGAGGTTTACGTGAGTCACAAGAGATGGATAACTTCACATTATAGACATCATTTTAAAAGGGTTAATCAACTGATGAGAGCCCTGACGGTTTTACTTTGATTTTCCCTGATGCAGACTTTGAAGGAGGACGAAGCTGCAGCGCTGACTCGAGCAGCTACAGGTTAGACGTGAGGCTTTACATTTTCACCAAACCACCGAGGAACACGTGCTTAAATGTTTAACTTTCTGAATGAGTTACGGTAAAGCCACTTGATGGGACAAAGGCTTTAGCTAGCGGGCAGCCGACTGAACACCGTTCCTCCTCCAGCTAACGTTAGCTAGCCTGCTAGCTCATCACTGGCAGCAGTAAGTTACACCGCACTGGCACTGCACCATTTCCAACTACCGCCCGCAGCACTGCCAAGTCCCTGTCTGCTAACCCAAAACACACAGACCACTCTTCACCTAAGCCATAAAAATGATTTCAAGAACCGTAGTCGCTTTGAATTATTACCTTAACTCGCAGTGTTTCGCTTCAGCGGGCTCGTGTCGGTGTGCAATATTTTAATGCGGTGCAAACAATCAAAGAACTGGTGCGCGAGAAGTGACGCTGGTCCGCTGCGACGGACACAAACAGCTACACGTCGCGTGTTGATGACGCGACCTCATCGGCAAGGTTCGAATATGGTTTAGATGCGTCCTTTTGGGATGGATAGCTTCACGGATATGCACTCTTAACTTTCACAGTGTTATTGTAATGTGTTGCATTTAAAATGGCACTTTCATGGCGCTAGAGCAGGTTTCTTTTCTCTATATACTTAAATTAAAATGATCTTAATCGTCTTAAACATAATAAAACAGTCACATTTTTGCCATAGCAGTTTTTAGGGCATTCGTTGTTTACATGTTTTTTCTGCTTCCAATAAAATTGTTGTCCCCCAAGTTAATATTGAATTCACTTTTGGCCATTTTCAATTTTAGTGCATTTAAAAACAAACATCTAAATATATTCTTTATGTTTATATGTTATATTTAAATAAAGTGATATTGTCAAGTCATCACAATCAGTCTGCTGTGACACAGTATCACTGTCCCTTAATTTATGTGCACCACACTTGTATCATTGGGGAGGAGAAATGTGCTTATATGCTATCAGCTTATAATAACATCACCATAGGGAAAGAAACAGGATCTATTTAGTTGAATTCTGATGATGTGATGAGGTGCTTTCCTCTACCGCAAAGACTTCTTGAAGAACTTGAGACTCATACAAGTGTTTTTAATATTGAGGTTTGAGGAAACAATGGATTTTGTCTACCGTGATAAATTTGCACTTTTCTAACATATCCAGTGGGTGTCAGCATTACACTGTGAATGTGCTAATGTCAGATTGGACAAATAAAAAAACAGAGCAGCTTTCAAATATTGCAGGCTGGTGTAAATTAGACAGTGACAGCCTGTAATTACTCAAAACTGTTTGATGTTTCAGTTTGTTGCGACTGATTTAGAAATGTTTGATGTTTCCTTGTAGGTCACTGGTGTGCTCCTTTGAGCTTCCTTCCCAAGCTTTGAGGTAAAGACACCTGGGCTACTAATACTATCTAATCCCAAATTCCTTTAAAGATCCAGATCACCAACCTGGGTGAAAAAAGCAGCGAGTAAGTCCACGGTAAAAAAGAAAGGAAAGGTTAACTGATGTGATGATGACAGATAAGTGCATATCAAGGAGTCTGCAGGAATTGATGAGCAGAGGAGCATGAAGGATGAGTTTAAGCTGTAGGTCACGGTAAGCCCAGATTCAGTATGTGAGTGACTCTGACACACAGCATCTCTCTCTTCAGAGGAGTATTCATTTCACTGCATTTCTCACCCACTCCGTCTCTCCCTCTCCCTCTCTCCTCCTCTCCCTTCTCTGCCACTGCCGGCGTCACACTCTCTCCACTTGTTCTCTCCAATCTTTCTTCCTCTCCATTTCCCGCTCTCTATCTCTTTCTCACCCTCATCTTCCCTCCTCATTTCTCCGTCTTCCACTCTTTCTCTGTTAACACAGAGGAATGCAGTATGTGGCAGGCTGTGGCTCTGTGGCTGTTGATACTTGCGACTCTGCTGCGGGGTGAGTGACTTTCATCTGTGCTTTGAGTGAGACTGTGCTCGAACAAGTGTGAGTTTTCTGCATGTGCTCTTTACTGTATGCTGCGATCATGCATTGTCCTCTATTTCTAATAAGTGTGCACGCAGCAGCTCACTTAGAAACTGGGAGAGAGTGTGCTGTTGTGCAGCCAGAGGCAAAAAAAATTGATTGCTTTTTGTAAAGAGCAAGCAACAGCCTGCAGTGTAATCATCTTTACAGCAGATAAGAATACTGATAGATAGATAGATAGATAGATAGATAGGTAGATAGATAGGTAGATAGATAGATAGATAGATAGATAGATAGATAGATAGATAGATAGATAGATAGATAGATAGATAGATAGAGAAGGGTGATTATGAGGCTGCTAGTGGTTAATTTACTATGACAGGACATTATGGCCACTCTGGACTATTAATCTGAATTATAGGCATACCATCTTTAGAGCCATATTGATATTAATTAAGGTCCAGTTAGTGAATATAGATTTGACACCAAGTGCATTAATCAGACCATTTAACACTCCTTCTGTATACACTGCAGTTTATAAAGCGGTATGAACAGACATTGTGCAGCTATTTAAAGTACTTTTTAAACTTACTCAGTGCGCCTCTTATATCCACCAATGATAGCTCCCTGCACATCAAAGTGATTACCTCATGGAGAATGAATCATGAGTGAATCGAAGCCCTTGTTGGAGTTATAGGGTGAAGACAGTCAGTCCCCCACTCTCATCGTCGTGAGTGCTGTGTGTGTCTGTCTGGGGTGTTTCAGTGTTTAATGGCCTCACTATTTCCTGCATGGAATGAAACCGACAGATTTTACGGCCGTGGAAAGACTTTGACTGTCTGCTGGCGATCAATCAGAAATGTAATTGATTAGGAGGAGCGGGGTTCTTTCTGTCTGCTCCCCCCTTTCTTCCTGCCTTCCTTCCTTTCTCTCACACATTCTCATTTTTCTCCTGTCCTGTGTCATCTACTCTACTAAAGACCTCTGGGTTCCTACAAGAGCAGCTCCATCTTTAAAACGTAACCTCTCCCATACCCCTAAAAGCTCACCCTCTGTTTTACCTCCACTGGAGCATGTCTTGTCTCCCTCTCTTAGTTTGTTTCTCCCTCCCTCTCATCCACCTGGCCTACAATTTCTACACCACTTTTTTCTATCATCGCAATCACACCGTTTTTCTGCCGGTGCTTTCTCTTCATTGCTTTCTCCAGACACAGCCGTTCTCTTTGTAACCGTCACCTTTTCTCTTGCTCTTCTTGTGAGAATCCTCGCCCCTACATTAAACTCTGTCTCCCCCCTCTCCCCTGTTCAGTGTCAGTGCAGGGTCCTCACCAGCGGTTCCTGCTCAGGGAGCTGTTGAGGGACTACAACCCCATGGAGAGGCCGGTGGCCAACGACTCCCAGGCGCTCACCGTTCAGTTCTCCTTTACTCTAATACAGGTCATGGATGTGGTACGCATGGCAGAAATGCATCATAAACACGATTACACACTAAAATAAGAATAGAAGTAAAAATAGAAACTATACCAGAACAATCCAACAATTAAGAACAAAACTGAAAGACAAAAGTGACAGTGGTGTGATAAGTAAGACTAGACAGAAAGTTCTCGCTCAGTTCAACCCCACAAAGCAAATCTTTGTGGGGTTGACATATTACTGAATAGTTACAGTTTACAAGAAAACAGAATCAATAATAAAAAAATTGCAAATACACTTTAAACAGGACAATCCATGTTTACACAAACACCATCTCTACAAAGCCATTGCAGCAAGTGTGGGACAATTACAGCGAGCAGTAACTCTGTACATGTGAGCGCTGTGTGAGTTTTTAAGACAGACATGAAAAAAATAGGGATTTTAAATAATTAAATTGGCATTTTGTGTGACTTGGTGCCCCCACAGAGTGCAACACCGCTGTCCCAAATACAAATCCCAGGTCTGTTATAATTTGTCAGATGTAATGTAGGTGCTAACAAACAAAACTAATTATGTCATTACATACATGTATGTAACGCTGTGATCCTACCCTCTCACTGAAGTTACATAGTGCAGAAACAAGTGATAGGGGGGCGGAGTGGCTGAGACAGAGACACCATTAACACTATTACAAGACACTGTACCATCAACATGATTTTGAAGCAGTTGTTTTAAGGTAAAACATAACATAATGTTGCTTTAAATCACCTATCTTATATTACATTCTTTGTGCTATGCAAGGATGAAAAGAACCAGATCATCACCACGAACGCCTGGCTGCAGATGGTGAGTACAGTGAATGGCAATTTATAATGTGATATTGATCTGTGTAGATCTTTTCGTATGCTCCCCATCGCTTGCAGCATCAGCTACACGGTATCATCCCTGATGCTGGTTGGGTTTCAGCATCATGATAATTGACACTTGAGCAGGACAAACACATTCGTACTTGATTGCAGTTTACTCATCTGTCTGGCACAAAAACGGACCAAGCTATTTCTTTCTGCAAGTCAAGGCAGGTCAATTTTATTTCACAAATCAATTTGGCCTCAAAGTGCTTCACTCTCTACCATTAAACCCTCGGTTTCATTAAGTAAAAACGCCCCAGAAACTTTAACAGATGCTTCTTCCAGAACGAAAACACATGAGATAAGGTAAAATAAGATAATCCCTTATTGATTCCTTAGAGGGGAATTTCGGGTGTTAAAGCACCACAAGGACAAAATAAGTTCAGGTACTTAAACAGAGAAACTAAGAGAGAATAAATGATTAACTGTGTGTAAAGTAAGAACAGAATAATATAGAAACTGTACAAGAGCAACTAAACACAACGCAGAATGAGAGCCCGACTGATACTAGATTTTTGGGTCCGATGATAATTTAGCCCTAGTATATTTTTCTGTGTATTGTTCTGTAAAAAAAAGAACTTTTTATATCGGGGCATATCAGGTGACTTATAAGCCGATACTGAGATATCTGTGATAGGTCAATATCAGCCTATAACATCGACTGATCTACATATAAGTTCCCTATTCAGCCAGTGTTGCACTTGATAGTGCAATATCATCTCAAGCAAATGTGACATAGTGGATGCAACATGCAAAAGAGTAGACCAATAATAATTGTATTATTAGTATATAATAATAGTTTAATAATAAAATAACAATATGAAAACTCAGGCTGACAGTGTGTGCCTTTTTGTCTGTTTTTGTTCATGTGCAAAACCAGAGTTGTGCTTGTGTCTCCCAGCAGTGGTACGACCACTACCTCCAGTGGAACCAGTCAGAGTATCCTGGTGTAAAGAACCTCCGTTTCACTGCTGACCAGGTCTGGACACCTGACATACTGCTTTACAACAGGTATATACGGCACACAAACACACACACATTCTCAGGGCTGCTGCTGCTGCCGAGCTCTAAATTGTCTCATCACTGTGCTGACTTCCTCCAGTGCTCATGATAAGTTCGATGCCACCTTTAAGACCAATGTGCTTGTAAACTCCAGTGGATTCTGTGAGTATCTGCCTCCAGGTACGTCTTTTTAATTACTCAGCATCTTGTCCTCAAAACTAAACTATGTCTTCAGTCATTCTGCAGTCATACAGAATTATTCAAGCTGCAGAAAATGAATTACTGCAATCCAATATTTTCCTCTTCACTTACCTCCAGATTGCTGCACCGAATAACATTTTAATCAAGTTTCCCTTCATTACATCCTGGGATGATTTTACTTGACTTTGATATTTACTGCATTTTTCCCCTTGCCTCTCAAGGAATATTTATCAGCACGTGTAACGTGGACGTGCGATGGTTTCCATTTGACATCCAGCGCTGCGAACTGAAGTTTGGCTCCTGGACCTTTGATGGCTGGCTGCTGGACATCCAGATGAAGGAGGCAGATGTGTCAGGATACATGCCCAACGGAGAGTGGGACCTGCTGGGTAAGACTGGGTTGTCGAGGCCCTGGATAACAAACATGGTTGCTTAGTAACAATGCTCACATCATTGCCGTGCAGTGCTGTATCTGACCTGTGAAGACCTGAAAATTAATTGGATTAATATAAATAGATGTTTAAATAGATGACAGGAGATGTTGTAGGAGTATGCCGTATAAACTGAGACAAAACGGGTTTAATGCAAATACAGACACATTACACTTTAACCCTCTAGGCGCCAGAGTTTATTTAGGAAAATATTCCGTTTGGATTGTAAGATTTCAAAAGGCTGTAGCTTGGAAGTGATGAGAGATAAATTCATAGTGTAAATGAGAAAAATATTCATAATGACCTAAAGTTTGTGATGGGAGTAAATTTAATCATCTAATTTGCATATTGTGACGTCACCAGGTGACTGAAAGTAACTTTCAGTAAAACTGATTTTTGAACATATTTACACAGAAAAAAAATATTTATATTGTCATCTCATCCTCAAAATAAAGGAACAGGAGTTTGATTGGAGTAAATTTACTAATCTAATTTGTATGTCACCAGGTAAAAGTCAGT
Source organism: Pagrus major (assembly GCF_040436345.1). Taxonomy (NCBI): domain Eukaryota; kingdom Metazoa; phylum Chordata; class Actinopteri; order Spariformes; family Sparidae; genus Pagrus; species Pagrus major. The sequence goes on along the minus strand of NC_133231.1, from coordinate 18,456,671 downwards.
AAAACGGAATTCTGAACATATTTACACAGTAGATTTTTTTTTTTTCATCCTCTCATCCTCAGAGTAAGTGAACAGGAATCTGATAGGAGTAAATGTCCTAATCTAACTTGTAAAAAGAAAAGAAAACTCTCGCCGTGATCAGCGTGTGCTGCTTGTGTGACAGTGTGCGCAGCTGCAGCATCGTCAGTCACTCGTCTCTGACGAGCGATCGTCATCAGAGGGCAAATCGTCCCCTTCTGAATCGCGATCAGCAAAGATCTGTGCAAGCACCTCATCCGCACTGTAAAGTCTTTTGGGCATTTTGTTTTTTATTACAAAAATCGCTATCTGTCTCTCGATCTGTCCAGCACACTTCCGCCACCGCTCCGCGGCTCTCTCCTCTCCCACTCTGCCCGCTTAGCCGCTGCCGCTCCGACAGCCGGTGTCGGGTTTCAAACTTTTTTTTCTCAGGTATTTTGCATAGAAACACACCCCCAAATGACGTCAGGATTGAAGCTGAATCTATTGGCTATCTAGTGGTAGCAAGCAGTAACAGCACAAGGCAGTAGATTTAAAGATACAGGCTGTTTTAATGAGCAATGTTGCCTGTCGCAATAATGCGACTTTGGCGCCTAGAGGGTTAAGCCCTGATGTTTTTATGCACTTATGGTTCTATAACTGGAAATATATAATTTATCATAGACAGGCAGACACCAACCTTGACATTCATAAAATCAAATCTGTCGTTCTACACTGACTTTCAGCTTCGTTCAATCACATCTTTTTATGATTCTGCTCCTGGCATTTCTATCCCATTTCCCTCTCACTCAGTCAAAAATATTCAATGGTGGTAACAAAATATACTCAGTTATTGTGAGTTCTTGAGAATCTCTACGTGCTGCCTTCTTGCCCTCTCAGCCCTCCCTGGTGTTTTCTGCATTAAAATGTCTTCTGTGTCTTCCGTCAGAGGTCCCTGGAGGTCGTCATGAAGTTTTCTACGACTGCTGTGCAGAGCCCTACCCGGATGTTACCTTTGTGGTGACTTTACGAAGGAGGACCTTGTTTTACGCCCTCAACCTCCTCATCCCCTGTGTGCTCCTCTCATCCATGACCTTGCTGGTCTTCCTGCTCCCTGCCAACTCAGGGGAGAAGATCAGCCTGGGTGAGGACCAATAAGAGGAGGGTGGAGAGGGACAGGGGTGACGGATGGTTTTACAATAAGAGAGCTTGAATATGAGAAAACAGGAGGAGAAAATATATTTCCTATATTTCTACTTTTCTAATATTTCTCTTACAATCTGTCAGTCAGCATTGCTAGAAACCCTTCAGTCAGCCATGCAAAGCTTTGAATGGTGTCAAGAGGGCTTCGAGTGAGGTAAGAAGAGACAGAGAGAGGTCAAAGACAGAAAAAGCAGAGGGAGAATGAGACTAAAAGAGTAAAATCGAATGAGTTTTCCTATGAGTGTCAGAAAGACCGATGATAGTGGCGAGAAGTCAAGTGCAACATACCAAGTCTGTTCCACTGAGTGTACTCATGTACTTTCTTCTTCCCTTCTTTGCAACCCACTGCTCCCTGGTGTCTTGTGTCTGCCTCCAGGCATCACAGTTCTGCTTTCTCTGACTGTCTTCATGCTGATGGTTGCAGAGATTATGCCCGCTACATCAGATTCTGTTCCCCTGATCGGTCAGTTTCTTTCACTCTATGCACATGTGTGTTTCTGTGGGTTTTGAGGGGGGAACTGACAGTGTTCAGACTGTTAGCGCCCCTGTGAGTGAAATGTGCTCCCCTCCTGTACGTCTCAGGTCAGTACTTTGCCAGCACCATGGTGATTGTTGGGATGTCAGTCGTAGCCACAGTCATCGTCCTTCAGTTCCATCACCACAACCCCAACAATGGACAAATGCCCCGCTGGGTGAGTTTAAATATTTGAGGTTCAAGGTTGATTCATTTGTCATACTTTTACTTAGTAATTACAGCCTGTAGTCCCTTTATGCCAAAACACAACCTGAGGACAAAAGCTGTGACAGGTTCTCTGTGCGCTGATTCTCAGAAACCTAAAACTGTTCATCTGATCCACCTCAGCTCCACTGATGTGGGTGTGTGTCAGCTTCTTGGTTTTGCTGACGTTGAGAGGAAAGGTGGTTTCTGTGCACAACTCCACAATATTGTAGATTTCTTCTCATGGTTGTTTGTAATCCTGCTGATGACGTTGCTGTAGTCCACAAACTTCCCACTTTCTTGATGCCTGTGCAGTGTACAGTGTAAACAGGAGGGGGCTGAGCACACAGCCCTGGGGGGCTCCGATGTTCAGAACAAAAGTGGAGGAGGTGTGACCGCCAGTCTGAACTGCCTGCGGTCTGTGTTTCAGTTGCAGATTGTGGTACTCGAGTACAGAGTGCTAAATTTCATTGTTTCAAGGAGGAGATTTGAAATCAAACAGCATTCTGATGTAGGTGTTATTTTATTTTCAAGGTGTGAAACTAATTAGTAATACATGATTACAAAGTTTAAATGCTGGCTGGACCAGTGTTTTAGTCAATTTCAAATGCCTACAGCACATATTGGGATAGAGATACAGGCAAAATGACCCAAAAAATATTGATAGTCAAAGTAGTTGTTGTACGTTTAGCTTTTTCTGCATTGACAACACAGTAAAAGGGCTGATCATGGCTACTTTAAATGCCAATATCAGTCCATAAAATAGGAGAGGGGACAAAATGAGAGATTACAGATTTGAATATTTAGAAGAAGAAGACGACATATTTTGTTAATCCCTTTTAAGGGAAATTCAGTTTATTCACACTTTTGTTACAACTGCTTGTTAATGGTTGTTACTGGTTGCACTGTAAAGTTTTTGGAGCAATCTCCAGAATTTCCCTCAAATGTTCTGTCTTAAATCAGGGCTGAAAATATTACAATTGATTACAGTTGTCTGAAAAGCTGATTTGGTGGGCTTAATAGGGAATTTTATGGAACACGTCTTCTATATCAAATGTCAAAAACAATATTCAAAATACTTTACAAAAAACAAACAAACAAAAAAACAAACAAAACAAACCCACACAGTATCATTGACCTGTCAATTCAGTTTCATTCTCCTTTCCCTCCACACCTGCACTGCATCTCTTTCGTTAGCCCCACCCTGTTCCTAGTGTTTTTCCACTCATTACCCTCCCCCGTGTTTTCTCCGCCTCACTCCACCTGCACCTCATCCCTTCGTCAGTTTAGTTTGTATTTAAGTGCCGTCTTTAGTTCAGTCTTTGTCGAGTCATCTGTTGAGTTTCTCTGAGCCTACTATTGTGTTTCACTGTTCCTGTGATTCATTGTGAAAAAAACTTCATCTCAACTTGATCTTCCTGCCTGCTGTTTTCTGCATCTGGGTCCACCTTCTCTGCACCAGTATGATTCATAGTACAATGAATTTTAGAATATAACATGAAAAATGAAAAAGGAAAAACATGAAAAAGGCTTAAAACACAGTGGTTAAACCAACTGGATAAAATAAGAGGGATGAATTAAAATCAGTATAAGCTAGACAATAAAAGTGTGTTTCCAAAAATGATTTAAACTAACAAGTGCATTCAGATAAGCGGATCCTTTTGGGCAGATTGTTCCAGAGCCTGGTCTCTATCTTGACCAAGATGTCACTGCTCGATCTCAGATTGTGTGAAGGTTCATTAGGACTAACACTTCATTTAATAAAGCTATGTACCTGATCATGCAGTGCTTTGAATAGTTAACAGTAGAGATGTTTAATCAGTTCTAAAGAAATTAAAAGCCTTGGGGCTGAGTTTTTTTTTTTTTTTTTTTAACTCAGGTGAACAGTTCATTTGCAGTAATGTGAAGAAATGTGATAAAATAAAGGCTTGTATGACATTTTTTTTTAAACAAGCAACAGAGTGATTAGTGTAGGAGGGGATAAAATGTTATAACAAGATTTATAGCAGGAGATAGATGTGCTTGTACTTGCTCAGCAATATGTTGAAGGCCAGTAAAAGAAATCTTGTGCCCTTGTGTGCCAGGTGCACTTGGTTCTGCTGCAGTGGGTTCCCTGGTTCCTGCGGATGAAGCGTCCAGGAGAGGGAGCAGAACCGACTCTTTCCAGCAGCCAGGCAGACTCTCAGAGCAAGACCCTGTCCTCTCCTACCACAACCACCACCACCACCACCATCCCCACGCCGGTGCCCTCCATCCTCCCCCAGAGCCTCAACTCCCTGCAGGCCAGCCTGGCTCAGCTCAACCACCCTCTGTCACACCCTCTGTCCCACCGACCCAATCCTCAGGCTGTAATCCTTCCTAATCCCAGCCACAGAGATCCAAGCCCCAATCCACACCCACAGCCCAACGGTCATCTGCTTTACATGGGTTTCCAGACCTTCCAGACCACGGCAGAGCTGGACCCCAATCAGAGAAGCAGAACCACAAGTTATGGGAGGGTTAACAGTGGACTAGGCGGAGGAGAAGGAGAGGGATCATCAGCAGGAGGAGGAGGACCAGCTGGAGATATACCTATCCATCACCACCTCCCATCTTCCAAGTTTGGGAGCTCCCCACAGGAAACTCAAGTGTCCCCAGATCCTGATCAGTCGACCACATCCTCTGGACCCTGCGGCCTGGAGGCTGTGGCAGGAGCAGGGAGGTCAGCTGCCATACATACCCACAGCAGTGTGATTCGATCTGTGGCAGTAGACAGCCAGCTGCAGGCTCTCCTGGCGGAGGTGCAGTTCTTAGTCGAACGTGTTAGGGAGCAGGACCGGCAGCTCAGCTTGGCGGAGCAGTGGCAGTTTGCCGCTGCTGTCATCGACCGCCTGTTCCTGGTGGGATTCAGTGTTTTCAACATCATCTGCACCATCGCTATTCTCATGGCTGCACCCAACTTTGGAGAAGCACTGTCAAAAGACTTCCTCTGACAGACCAAAAACAGAGAGATCAGAGAGAGCGGGGGATGCTGAGGGATAACACAGATGAAGATTTACTGGAAGCACAATTGCTGTTGATGACACTGGGACATAAAACAGCAAATATTTCCTTTGCAGTAAGAAAGGATGGACTGTGGCACACGGTGCGATTCTTTCTCTTAACTTGAAAGTCTGCCATTTTTCATGGTAGAATACACCTGATCATGTTCACATTTACATTCTTTTCGCAGTGGTTTCCATTGAAGCTTGATTGATCATTTATGCCTCGATCATTTTGATGAATTTTGATTGAAATAAAATAATAAATTACTTAACTGAAACCTTCATCGGGGCATCAAATGTCTCATCACAATATGGATGATTGTTTGTGGACTAACCAACAAAATCCTCAGTAATGTTTTCTTGAACAGTGAAGTAAGAAGTGAAGGTTTTTAGGGAATAGTTTTGTGAATGAAATCGCATGACTTTATTACATTTGTTATAAAATATTTGTACTGCCGTCTTGGGATGCTACATTAAGATGCTCTGTAGAAAAATTGGACACTGATGTGCTGCTTGTAAAATAATTACACTCATGTCATAGTTTACACTTTTAGAGTTACTCACCTTTAAAACTAAAAGTGTTTACAGGTGCTCTGCCACCTCACTTATTATCAGTGGAAAATATTCCTGACGATACAGACCAGAGTTCCTGTGTGCTCGTCCTCAAATATAATGAATACTCTGGTACACACATTTTATGATCACTGAGGGTGGTCTCTGCAGGATTTTGTTATTTTTTAAGTTCTCTGAAATTACATGTTTATATTTGCAAAACGGGAATTATCTAGTTAAAAATGCACTAATTTACAAACATTTCTAGAACAGAAATCTGAACACTAGGTTCAAAATCCTTGTTTCATTTTGCTGAGTCAGAGGTTTTTGCGGAGGGAAATCTGGATGTCTCTTTTAATCACTTCTTAAATCAGAAAATATGTCATTAGCCATAAAAATCACATTTTGATGTTTTTAGTAATAATAGTTACATAAATCCAGCTATGAATGTTATATGAACATATCCCTCTGTAAAAAAATGTCAGAATATAGACAGTAATAAAACTGGAACGTTCGGTGGGTGTAAGTGCTCCTGAAGTGGAGATTTCTTGCTCGGAGTATGAAAGAAAACTCATTTTGAAAGGCCTCCAAAGATATATATTGTATACACAATACAAAAAATACAAAGACTTGGTGAATAGGGTAACATTTTGAACTAGCAGATCTCACCAGTAAACTATCCCAGTTGATTTCTAATATTAAGACAATCATGTTTTCTTATATTTTAGGTTTAAATATGCAAATAGGGCAATCTAATTAAATATGCACTCATTTGCATTCACACCAAGAGCAGAAATTGTAACTAAAATCAACATTTTGGAAGTTTTCTCTCCACTAGTCCGAATAGACATGTTATAGGAGCAAAATAGCCCCAAATCCCAAAATCTAAATCTAAATCTTAATTTAAGGTTTTTCCCAAGTTTCTTTACTTTTAATAGGATCGTCAAAGTCATTGTGATCGGTATCTTTCCACATGAGTACCCCGTTCCTGAGATTAAAAACAGAAAAAGAAGAATCCTTATCACAATAATACAGCCAGGACATCATCCGTGTAATGGGATGATGACATTGGTGATTCGCTTCTGCAGCAACTTTATCAATCACATTAGCTTCATTATATATTGCAGTGAGTGCAGTGAAGCAGGAAACAGAATCATATTCGAGAAAAAAGTGCCGCATACTGCAACAGGGATCTTTTTTTCCCCTTCGTAAGTCACTTTCTATAAATCTAAACTGTGCATTAACATGATATCCAAGCTGAGGGGGTTGGGTGAAGTGCTGTCTCTTGTTTCTGAATGTGGGATTCACTTTTACAGTCACAGCTAGAAGAATATATTTCAAAGCCCTGGTTTTATTTGTGATGTGGAACATTATTTTCTGTGTGTGCAGTCAGAGATAAGGTTCAGATTGCAGTGTGAAAGAGAGAAGACAGAAATCATAGGTCGTGTCAGCCTTTCACAAGGCTTTTTATCTCATTGATACACACACCACAGCACACTTTCACGCATCTATTCACATTCTTGTATGTGCATTAAATTGTCAACTCTGTGACCCTGGTGTTGCAGACTCGAATGCCAATAGGGTGTGACAGACCGAGCTGTGAACATTACGAAATAAATTGTCTGGTCTTTTGTACTCTCTAGACATGCATCATATGTTTAATTCTCTGGCTCCCCTGCCTTTCGATCGAAGTTTCGGGGGATCGAAAGTTTAAAAAGGACGCAGAGGCAGGGGGACAGCAGGAGTGAAGGGGAGAGGTGGGGGGTTTGGGGGGTGGGGAGAGAGAGGAAAGGGACGATGAAGGTAATGAAGCACAGCAATAAAGAGGGCAAAAGGAAGAAAGAGACAGACAGAGAGATGGAAGGGAGGGCTATGCAGAGGCACAGAGATGGAGGGGGAAGCATCGTGAAGGGGAACACAGAAAGAAGGCGGTTGCATGCTTGAGAGAAACAGAGGAGGCTGGAAAAAATGTGCTGAGAAGGCGAATAGGAGCCGATAAAGTTTTTAACTGATTGCTCATTAATGAGAGAGGGAGGGCTGGAGGAGGGAGAGAGAAGAAGAATCCCTCCTCCTCCTCCTCTTCCCCCTCCTCCTCCTCCTCTGGGATGCTGCTGCTGCTAAACTGTACTTAGACCAGCATTTAGGGGTGACTGGACATATATTCTCAATTGGCAAAGGGTGTCTTTATGAAGATTTATTAGAGGGATTTTGGCAAACACTCCCATGTAAAATGATTGACGAAGAAATAATGCAAACACTTTATGGATGATTGAATTTGGCTAATTGGTGTCTTGGCACGGCTGTACTCAAACCTTCAGCACTGAGGCTATTAATTTGGCTTTCAACTTTTTTCACTAAGTACAGTATGAGCAGGCAGGGCGGTTAACTATTGGAGCATTTCACAATGCATTTCAATGGCCTACTGAGCTCCTTTTGTCTGCGTGACTGCTGGGGCTGCTGCCTAACACAGCTGAGCGATGCAATACAGCACGGGTAATAAATCTAAGATACTCTCCTCCTGCGGTGACATCCACCTGCTTTCTGTCGACAGCTCACACAGAGCCGTTTGTTCAGAGGGGAAGCAAACCGAGTCATACAAAACAGAGGGGCATGCTGCAGCGAGCAGGAGAATGGGATACAGAAAGCGTGTTTGTTATCAAGGGGCCACTGCAATGTGTGGCTGCAGTTGTCACACAAATTCGCACCTACATCCACGGACACGTGAAGCAGCACAACCACAAACCCACTCACACATTAAGTGGTAACGTGAGGACCCTGCTGCAGACCTAATGCAGTAACCACGCGTTCTCCTCAAGCTCTCTCTCTCTCTGCTGTTCTGTATCTCTGCTGCTTGTGCAGTGCTGTCAGTTCTTTGTTGTGTTTGCTCATGTGGAAAAAAATAAGAGAGGGGAGAATATAAAAGGAGGGAATAATAGTTGATATAATGTGGTGTATTTTATTGGTTTAATCTATTCAGAAATGTCAAAGGACTAGGGAAATCTGAAAGGAAACTGCAGTATTTTCTTAGTTAACCGGCTTATTTCTAGTCAGTCAGCTTTTCCTACTTTAAAAGTGAAGAAGAGGACATTGCAGGCAGGTTGCCAGGTTTTCCACAGACAATCAAAATCCTCTAGACTTGCATATCTTTGCAAAATAGGAGGGGGTGAAAGAAAACCAGCACAGAGAACCACACATGCTGCCTGCAGACACACTGTATGAACCTACTGAGTCACTATGATGCTCCTATCTAAAAGGTGCAAGAAATCTGAATCAGAAGTGAAAATCTTCATTGATTGATTTTCATGACTGAATAAACTGAATAACAAACTGTCCTTAAAGGACAACACGATTTCATACCGTTTTACTTTAAGTTTATATTTGCAGGATGATTCTAAGTAACCACCTTTCTAGTTTAAAACATTGTTCTGGGGACTTTTTCTCTTGAGGATGGCTTTTTATATTCAATTATGGAAAGAAAGAAATATTTCTTAAGTTTGTATTATTACCTCATCAATATTGTAAATATTATCTGAGTTTAAATCTCTTTTACAAAACTACATACTGCCCCTTTAATATTTCAGCTCACCAATCTTACACTGTAAACTTCAATTTTAGCTACAATTCAGCTACAAAATGTACTTTGTTTTGCTTTAGAGGTGTTATTCTTTAATTAAAAGGTCCAGTGTGTCATATTTAGTGGTTGTAGACTGCAACCAACTGAACACCCCTCATCTGAGCCAGAGTTTGGTTTGTCCATTCAGGGATACTGTAGAAACATGGCGGTGCAACTAGCAGACTCTGACGTTACGTTAAAGTAGCTAATGCTAGCTAGCTAGCTAACATTGCAAACGAGCTAACGTTAACATTGCCAACGAGCTAATGTTAACGTGGCTAACACTAGCTACCTGACATTAATGTTGCCAACACTAGCAAGTTACATTAACAATGCTAACTCTAGCTACCTATTGTTAATGTTGCTAACACTAGCTAACATTAAAGTGGCTAATGCTAGCTAGCTTACATTAGGCCAGTACAGTATGCTGGGCACATACTGTAAAACTATTTTTTCCACTAACTGGCAACTACCAAGACTATCGGCTCACAAACCTTGTTAGAAGCTGTAAACAACATAAACAAACAATGTTTAAAAAAAAAACATAAAACTTTTATCCTGCACCTTTCTACAAGCTCTGTACATGTATTACTTTTAAAAATGATGCATCTACATTAAAATGTTATAAATATGACCTTTAAGGTAGGCCGCACCTCCTTTCATGTGATAAATTAGCGGAATGAAACTGATCAACATTCAAGTCTGATCCTGCGCAAGACATCTCTCAGGACAGGTCTCTGGCCCAAAGATGTTAGCTCTCAAAATTCAGACGTTCCAACAGAATATCCCCCACCAAGAACACTCAATAGCTATTAATTACCGGGTGCAGGCACTCGATGCAGGTCGATAAGGAACGGCTATTTCACTGCCTGTTGGGTAATTGTCTCCCAGATCTCATTAAAATACGTTGGAGTTGGGGAGAGAAGAGGAAGGCAATGCAGAGAGAGAGAGGAAGAAAGAAAACAGATGTGGGTACACAAAGGGAGAGCGGGAGAATGAGCGTAAAATCATCTTTATGGGATAAATCTCACTCTGCTTACTGAGAGCCTGGAGGGTAACTTCTGGCAGTCCTCAACTCTCAACTCCCACCTACTGGTTTTGTCTCAGGTTCAACACACGCAAACACACAGAATCAACAAAAAACTAACTTTGCATCAATAAATCGGTTTATTTAAAAGAATATGTTACAATTTATTACAGTAAGCGACATAACCAAACACTTTGTCTTAAATTTTACATTTCAACATGTCAAAGAATCTGCAGGTTGTCAATGTCCCTCCTTTTCCTAGCGTGGCTCTCTGAAAACCAAACCATGTCAGGTGAAAAAAACGGAACAACAGACGCTGAATTTAACATCGTATCTTACTGAAATAAATAACGTTAGTGACACTTAAAGAGAGAGAGGGGGGAGCGCACACTTGGAGGTGGGCAGATCAGACATTGTCAGACAATCGAACACGTCAGACATGGTCCAGTAAACAGACAAGAATCCTGGGAAATGCATTCGGCCTTTAGGGTTGCACATTCAGTCTTTCAATTCAAGGCTCAACACATTCAATTAAACCTCTTTTACATACCCACCAAGGTCTTCTGAAGCTCATTCATCACCCAAAATGGCTTTTGTGAACAGCACCATCGTTATCACAAGCACTCTTAGTAAGAGATGTCAATCTATGACTCTTTACTTGCTTGTAGTTAACAAAAACATACTGTTGATATTCTCATTACGAGCTAATAAGGAGTTAGCGCTGAGCGACAATTAAATATTATGATTTAATGATATTCATCGGCATCATACCCTGATTACATGACCTTATCTTCTTTGCTTTGTGCATCAGTTTATTATTATTATGTTACATTTGTTTTTGCATAAATAAGCCATATCATGACACACAGTATATTGATTTTAGATCATGATAATCAGCCGTATCACCCAGCACTTACACGAGAGCTCATCTTGTACAAGCTAGTAGCAACTGAACATGTAATATCATGTATATAATATATATTAAATGCAAGAAATAATGTCCTTCTATAGAGTTTTTAATGCTACAATGCTACAAAGACTTAAAGGGGCACTATGTTGTTTTGGAGAACACATTTAAACTTAGAATTTTATATTAATGAGGTAATAATACAAACTCAGAAATATTTACTTTCTCCACAACTGAATAAACAAGCTGTTCTCAGAGGAAAATAAGGTCCCAAGAACACTGTTTGAAGCTAGAAAGGTGGCAGGGTCCGCCGAATATAAACACAGTAAGACAGTATGAAACTGTGTTTGTCCTTTAACGTCAGTTTGTTTATTCAGTTTATTCAGTCATGAAAACAAAGAGGGTTTATTTAGTTTGTTTAGGCATTAAAAAAAAAAAAAACAGTCGATGAATGATCTCATCTGATTGAAAATTCTTCCCCAAAACTACGTAGTGCACCTTTAGCGATTATGACAGTAACAACACAAATTTGCAAAAAGCAATGATTCATATCTAATATCAGCATTAAACGTGTCAAGGTTTAATGATGTAATCACCTGTAATGACATTATTTTATGTTTTAGTGTTCGTCTTTCCCTTTACATCAACAGATAATTACTGTATGTTATTACATTATTCTAGGAATGAGAACATTAACCGGGCTCATTTAGAAGGACATTAAATCACACTGTTTATTATTACTTTACACTGCAGAGTTGCTACAGAGGCTTTAGTGAATGTGCAGTTATCTTCATATCTATCACGTTGATGTAAGGTGCAAGCCGCCCTTTCTGGCTAAGAAATCCTCTTCCCACTTAACCTGAATCTGGAGTGCATGAGTGGTTTAACAGTACAGCAATGGACCCGCTACAGAGATAAATAGTGCTGCCGTTTGAATTACAGGCCTATTATAAATCCTGTGGGAGTTCTCAGAAACTAAGTAATCACTGTCGGCAAGAGAGCACTCAGGAAGAGAAGGACCCCTGCTGTCTCACAAGGGTAATGCACACTGAATATACTGTACTACACCTGTCTGATCAGTTCTCTACAATGGCCCCAAAACATTAGCATGGAGTGTTTACGTAATACTATAAATACATAAAGGTTTAATGCATGGCTCTGCACAATGCACTCCATTTGATGATGCAGTACATAATCATACTGTAGTCAGTCAGTAAAAGCTGAATGTAAACTAAGTGCGAGTATTATGCCCACTATCTGCTTCTTAGGTTACATTTCCCACATTTGGAGGTTGTTAATACTGTTGGATAAAGTGCAACATTAGTCTAAAGTTTAACGTGTTCCCGCTCATGTGTCGTATCCTCGCAGCCGTGTGCTCTGGATGAAAAATGTGTCTAACAATCCTACAAAATGTCTCTATCCCTTCTCTCGTTTGCCACGTTACAATGTTAATAGATTTCTTTCATAAAAGTAAATTTTAGCGGCAAACATGATAATTTATGCATGTGGCATAATTCAGCCCTCACTTACATTCTGAGGACCTCGCACTGGTCGGCCTCTTGTCTTCTGGGGGCGCCCCTTGCACGCATAGTAAACATGCACAAACACATTTGCACGCTAACAACTGGCCAAAAAAAACAAAGACACTGCTGCTCTGCTCGCTGAATCGAGAAGCTGAGTCTCTTCCTGTGATCAACCCTCAGTATCGCTGATAATGTGTTGCGTGTGTTCCCGTTTGTGAGCACTTACAGTTTTCACTTTCCCTTGTTAGTCCATTGATATTTCCTTATTCACTTCAGCTTTCTCTTCCCGGTATGACTGCTTCAGTGGAGGCTCATGTACTGGTCACATTCTAAGTCCCTGCCAGTAAGAAGAAGGCTTGCATGAATCCAGTCTATAGAGGCCTCATTTCTTTTTGACAGAGCTCTGCTTAATGCATGATTATAAAGCACTGGATTCAAGAGTTCTGGTTCATGTGTCTGTAGCTTTCTATGCGTTCGTTTATCCGATTTGTTCAGTTGCAGATGCTTCTTGGTTTGCATGTATTGGGGGAAGCTTCTCGGGTTGTAGCTGATGGGGTGTAAATGATGACCATGTGGTTGATAGCTGAGTGTTGCTGGGTCTGGGGCTGGATGAGGGCCGAACTGAGCCGAGTCGATGACGACGGTGTCCAGTTAAGAGGTAACGATCTCCCTTCCTAGATGCCTCCATCCCTTCTGTGCCTCAGCAGCTGGAAAATATTCTGCAACAGAAATGGTAATCAAGACGAAGACACACAAACTCAGAAACAGAAGACAGACAAAGTCACAGAGGCTATTACTGGATCATAGACTGACAAGAGGCAGGCAAAGCCTTACCTTGCCACACATACCATCTTTACTGCAGTTCTTATTGTCCTTGTCGGTTGCCTCCTCTTCCACCTGTAGAAACACACACATCGCAGGTATGAGTAAAGGGCACAAATACATGACTTGTAATAGAGTAGGTTAGCCTGTAAGCAGATGCTCCTTACCTCCTTCCTCCACTTCAGCTCACAGAAGACTCTCTCGAAGCACTCATGCATGTAATTGAACTGAACATCAGCCATGCAAACATAAAGAGAGAAACGTTACATATTTTCCTTTGAAGGAATAGTTCGACATTTCGCAAAAAGCGCTTTTTGGCTTTCTGGCAGAGACGGTTGATGAGATCGATACCACCCTCATGTCTGTACTGTAAATATGAGATTACAGCCAGCAGCCTAGCTTAGTTTAGCTTAGCACAAAGACTGGAAACAGCTAGCCTGGCTCTGTCAAATGGTAACAAAATACACCTACCAGCTCCTCTGAAGTTCAATAATTAACACATAATGTCGTGTTTGTTTAATTCATTTGCAGTTTTAGGGAGAATTATGTGCCAGACTATTTCTTGGCTGGGACATTTAACCTCCTGGAGTCTCTGCTCATCGCCAGGAAACTGCACAGAGCCAAGAAATAGTGTAGAAATAGCTTTTACATTACACCTTTTGTATGGATTAAACAAACAGGACATAAAGTGTTAGTTAGTGAGCTTTAGAGGTGCTGGTAGGTATATTTTGTCACCACTTGACAGAGCCAAGCAAGATCTGTTTCCATCTGTTCCCAGTCTTTGTGCTAAGCTAAGCTAAGCTAAGCAGCCAGCACAAACAGCTAGGGGAGCTTAAGCTGTGCTGGTAGGCTGATTTTTTTGTGCATTCTTTATGTTAAGATAAGCTGGCTGCATGCATTAGCATCATATTCACTGTACACACATGATAGTCGGTATTGATAGATGCAACCTTAAAACATTGCAATATTATTTAAAGGCCATATCATCCAGCCTTGTACTAACATACCATATATCCCAACAATTTTTTAACTAAGACACTCAGGAAACTGGTTATGTGAATATCTAAGTCATTATTCATGTTGATACATACATACATACATACATGTTGAATCATCTCAATTGCAAATAAATTTGCTTTACATTATAATTTTTTTATGTTTCTCATGAGTTACAGTTCCAAAGTCCCATAACATTTTTATGTACAGTATGCACATTACACACATTGTGTAATCATGTGTGTGTGATACTCACATAGGGTGTAAAAATCTTGACCCAGCGTGGTTTTTTCTCTCCCCGTGCATATTCAAAACAAAAGGCCATGCCCTCTTCATCCGTGTCCCACCGCTGCATCTCTCCCCAGTCAAATGCAATCACCTGGTTCTGGAACAAGACAGAGGATTCAGTATGCTAACTCACTATACGTACAATCTCATGTTTAAACATACGGACACGCAGTAACAAACAGTTGCCCTTGCCTCGAGCGTCCCTTCCTCGGTGCAGGCGTGCAGCTTGAAATGGTGAATGCTGATGGCTGTGATGACGTGCCCTTTACGTCGGGAGTCACATGAACAGTGGGGGAATATGATCTCATTGTAGCCCTCGCAACCCCTCATCAAACTCAGATACTGAGAGAGAAAGAGACAAGATATTTTAAAAAAAACAAACATATTACAATATCAAGTTTTGCAACTGACTGACGTTTTGATGCAGGATGCACCTTCTGATGTTTTACTTCATCTAAGCTTTATAGCCATGATGCATAGTACAGTCAAACACTATAGTTGTTCTCTGCAGCCACACTGATCTGAAAATAGGGTGTGAATAATTAGATTCTGTGGCAAGTTTAAACTCTCTAAAGTGAGGGTGATATATTTATGTTTTCAGACAGAGCTTACTTAGCACTAGCTTACTTCCCCCCTGCACATTTTCCCTGTAAGGATTTGTGTCTTTGACACTCCAGTCAAACCTACACACTCACTCAGTGAAAGGAGACTTAACAGGTGGAAGAGAGGGGGTGATATAAGACACACTGAACCACAGTGAGTAACTCTGTCTCTCTCTGTCTGTGCAAGTTACTCAGGAACAGTAGTAGAGTAGCCGTGTGGTGTCTGTCCATAAGTGAGACACTGACCATGGACATTTTCTTCTGCTCTGCCAGCTTCTGCAGCTGGTAGGACTTCTGCTCTGCTTTGATGAAACCTTTCTTCACATCATCCAAGGCCTGCAGAGATAGGAGGCACTGTTAGAAAACAAACAAACAAACAGATACGTACACACACAATGGAGACAGAAAGACAAATGCACATACCTGGTGAAAGAAGTAGTTGACAGCAAGCTGGTTGTCATTGAGCAGAATCTCCTCTTCTGTGGTGAAGAGCCACTTACGCAGGGTAAGGCAGGTTCCTGGGATGGCTGAGGTATAGTTCTGTACATACAGTTTGTGGGGGAACTCGTTTGGGGCAAGCTTACGCACTGAGGAAGGAAGAGAGACCAAAAAAGAGAAAAAAGAGAAAACAGGGAGTCAGGGAGGAAAGGAAGGAAGGAGAGAGTTAAATCATATTCCTATATGGTGAGTACTTTTCTTTCCTGACCTTCTCTACAATTTCGAGCAAAAATCTATTATCTTTCAGTGTGTTCAACGGAGCATTTAGTGTCAAATATGTTCTATGCTCTGTTTGATACTGGTAATGTGAAAAAAAGTATTGCAAACTAAAAAGGGCTGTGAAGAGACGTTGTGGGCAAAAAATAAATAATCTATATGTGGATGCTGCCAAATGTGCAAATATCTAAGATATTGGGGCTGCAGCAGTCGCAGCAAGGGCCAGACATGTGACAGGGAAACCGAGAAACAGAGTGAGCAAGAGGAGAGTGCAAATTGGTTGAAGGAAGGTGGGTGTGTGTGCCATGCCACGATGACAAAAAGAATGATGATTAATTAATTTGGTGCAGACCAAAATGCTTTCGGACGATTTTCAATGTAGAATTAGATTAGATTTAGATTTTTCAATTTAGAATTTAAATCGTCACACCCCCCAGAGGAAAATCTGTCTGAATGAGATGGTGGCCAGACCTTTTTGACAGAGCAAATTAAACATACTCGCAGATTTGTCTGGATCGCAGGCTAAAACAATTCAGGATCTGAATTTATAATTGTGTTAATACCTCAGCCTATTGATTAAAATTATCTCTTCCTCTCTTCGTATGTCATCGTCATGTGAGAGAGAGATGGGGTGACGCTAGGTTAGTGATGACAACAATGCGCTGCACTTCCAGTACACAGCCACTGGGCCTGTCGGTCAGCAGCTAACTTAGATGTAAGCGAGATGTCAT
This sequence comes from Pagrus major, assembly GCF_040436345.1. Classification (NCBI taxonomy): domain Eukaryota; kingdom Metazoa; phylum Chordata; class Actinopteri; order Spariformes; family Sparidae; genus Pagrus; species Pagrus major. The sequence continues at coordinate 18,439,955 of NC_133231.1, read as the reverse complement.
GTAAAAACGGCATTAGCAGCACAAAGTACACACCTACAGCAGTAAGGAGTAACTGTCATGCCTGGTAGCCTTTTCGGACTGAGGTACATTCACGACAACTATTTTGCTTGTGTTTGCATTATGGTGGGATTTAACAGAGTTGTTTATGTATTTATTAGACTAAAAAAGCTAAGAAAGCTTGAGGAAGGAATGAACTAGCTGCTAACACATCTCCTGGCTGGCCAGCTGGAACTCAGGGCAGTCGGAGGAATGGCTCAGGAGGGAGGGCTAGAGGGAGACAGTGGGATTTCTTTGGTTTGATACTTTTAAAATTTAGCTTGTTGGTTCCTTTGAACCATTGTTCAAACACATTAAAAATCCCTTTTGTTTTCACTGTGGCTTCTGTCTTTGTAGTGACAACAGAGCACACACTTCATGGAGAATAAACTCAGTGGTGCTGTGTGAAGTAAAGACCTACTACTGATATTATGTTAAAAAGGATGGTTGATGAGGGATCATAACAAAGATTAAAACACATTTTCAGTGCAGGAAAGGAGCATACACACAAAGTCAAAGCTTAATTACATGTTGTTACTAACCAAAGGTGTGGTTGATGACCTCAAACAGAGCAAAGTAGCTGGCTGTTACACTGTCCATCCCTAGTTTCATAACCACAGCCTGAAAGAGAGAGCAAGAGACAGAATGAGAGAGGGTGAGGAAATGGAAAACACTGGCAAGATGACTATCCTGAGGTCGTGGTTATAATGGCTAACAGTTAGACCGGCCTGTGTATGTATTTACCTGGTAAACCTGGTCTGTTGTGGAGTTTTTGCGAACTCTGACAGTGAGCGTGGTTTTGTCGGGCATGGCTATTCTCAACTCCACATCCGACACGCCGTTATAGTTCTAGGTCATGAGAAGGAGAGACAAGCTGTACGGTGAGTCACAAGACCACAGAGGACCACAAGAAAACACACACACATGTAGCTATTTCTTTTTACCTCATCTGATTCAGACAGGAACTCCTGCATGATGTCACTTTCTCCAATTACCCGTACAGAGCACACTGCAGATGAGAAAACAATTTTATGAGGTGCCTTTTTTACGTGTAGCATATGAAATAAAAGTGGTTATACAACGACATAAACAGTGTAGCTATGGACTTTGGAGTGGACAGTATTTATCTTGGCCTATTATTTAACTAACAAACCAAAGAGAGGATGAAACCAATTTCTAAATTCTGGCTTTACAAAAGTTTTACAGAAGCCCGACACCTCTGGCTCTCTCTCCCTGACCTTTCTCCAGGTATTCTTCCAGGCCTCTGCGTCGTGCGTCCAGCTGCTGCTCCGACAGGGAAAAAGGCCATTTCCCAGGCAGCTTGGGGAATGTAAAGTTGGCAAACTCCCTCTTCAGGTTTTGGTGTAGGATCACAAATTCGCGGTAACGCTTGGAGCACAGCTGCCTGCCTGCCATGTACACATTATAAACCTGGAAGAGAGAGTGTGGAAAAAGAGAGTAATGATAATGGAATGACAGGAAGTTCAATTAATAGGTCTTCAAATTTAAATAATTTCCTGCCCAGAGTTCATGATAAGTTACAGACACTGTGCATCAAAGTGATCTGTGTATAAATTCATTCTCCTCCTCTTACATTTACAGTGTGTATTCATCCACAAGTGCACCCACCACAAACTTTTCCTGGTTGAGCTCAGTGTGTTTGTAGCTCGGCACAGAGATGGGGACGGCCTGCTTGTCGGAGTAGTCATAGCAGGACTGGGCTGAAACGTCGTCTCCGGGATCCAGGCAGTCAGCCTCCTGCGGCGGTACGGACAGCACTGCCAGCACCAGTTCCCTCTCTCCGGCCCGGATCAGGTCCACCACCTGCTTGTGGGTCGCTCCCTCTACATTCACACCATTACTGTTGAAAACATGGAGGAAGACATGTAGATGTTAGGGAGGCGACACTATTAATAGTTCACTTTTACTCACTGTTCATTTTTTTATTTAGCAGAATTTCATCATTTAATTAGTTTTTAATAAGAGCACTACTTTCTTAGTTTGATCTGAGGCACATTTTAAGGCTTGAGCTTTTCTGGACTAAATTACACAAGAAGATTTTACATTTCCAAGAGCAAAAATATAAGATAACCACAAAACAACATAAAACAATCAAATACAATAATACTACACACTGCAGCAAAGTGCCAAAAGACAAACTAACATCAACAATGAAATGAGTTTCACAAAGGAAGCATTTAAACAAGACTGTTGTATTCAGACACCTTTAATCCATCATCATTTTGCATTGTAAGCTTAACTCAAGGGCAAAGAGTGAAACATTAAATTATGAGATTCACAGCCCAATGAATTTTAAGAAATTTGGAGATCCCTAAAGTACATACATTCTGAGTGAAATGGCAGAAGATGGATGAGGTGTTAAAGATAAATGGGCTAAAATTTGGAAACAGCTCCTGTTTATGCATGGCAGAGTGACAGAGGCGTTGTCCTAAAAAGCACTCTGAGTTCACATCTTCCCCCTCTGGAACGGGACCTTTGGTTTATGTCATTAGTACAGCTGAGCATGAGCAACAGTGGGTGTGTGCCCTCTGGCAGGCATGTGTCAGAGGCCTGACAGTGCTGATGACAGCGCTGTAGCAACCTGACCTATAGTTAACTTTACTCAAAACAGCCACAGCATCTCTTATAAAAGCTCTCAGCATCACCTCAACAGTCTGTGACTTTTAAAACAAATTTCAGTGTTAAGGGTGCCAGAATGAGATTCGGTCAAATTAAATGTAATTATTCAGTGCTTTGTGTTTTGTGCTACTGTAATGGGTTTTTCCAATTTATACAACAGCTTGCAAATATGTGCATGAATGCATGACTTGAACATTTTCCAAAGACTGCCTCAAATGCCACTTGTTATTCATTTGCATAACCCAGTCAAAACCTTGGAAACAACTTACACAATTACACAAACTTCACAATTTGTGTGGCATAAAGTGTTTAGTCAAAAATCTGCACTGATCATTTAATACAGCGACTTCCTCTTAATATTTTGTTCAAATATATTCGTCTTCTCAGATACAACTTAATAATACAACTAAACTTTTCCTACCATCCAACCCCAAAAATAAACTTTCTTCTATAACTTTCAAGGGTATAACAACATGCAAAAGGTTCGTATATGCTTATCTTAATTTTAATACAATCTCACAAATTGACCAGAGAGGCTCAGAAATGTTTGTCATCTCCTAACGAGAACTACTGAGGCAGCCAATGTACAATTAATGCAACTGGTAGTGTTCACAGGTGGGAAACCAGTCTGTAATGTCAGCCATTATGTCATTGCATGGCTTAAAATGACAGCTGACACCTAATAAATCAACGGCAAGAGATAACTTCGCATGAATATGCAGGCGAGTAAAAGCAGGCCTTCTGAGGCAGTCCGCACATAGCAAAGCCCAAACTAGTGTTGATGAAAAGATGATTATGTAAGTGTAAATAAACAAAGACTGATGGAGGGGACAAATAAAACCATCTTGCAGGTGTAGTGGGTGGAGGATCACGCGTCTTGCACAACACAAAATACAGACTAAGCATTTTGGCAGCGCTTTCCTTCTAGCAGTTTATGACTATATAATAAGGACCTGATGTAGTGGCCTTTGCACTTGCACTGTCAGCAGTTCTGAACGTGATAAATAGTTTTTAAGTGACATTCTCCTGTGTGTCATATCTTCAGCCCTTGTGACTTTGAATTCAAGGTTATAATACATGTGTTTATATCACTGGGGTAGAGTGAGAGTAAAGAGTTTTTGTACTTTGTACTGTATGCACTCTTCATTACACATATGCAGCAGAACATACACATGCTAAGACTGCCACAATATACATTGTACAACTTAAACAGAGAATTGGCATTGTTCTAAGTGTTTAACATTATATATATCATCAAGAAGGAGGCTGAAAGGAGTTGTCTTGCACTAAAGATTATTCTGCATCAAAGGCTCAGAGCAGGAGTTGTTTGTAAATGTGCAAAGAAGTATTGATTGCATAGCGAATAGCAGAGTACCACTGCAGCTAGTACATAGGCACTCCACTGTGTGTATACTTACTTATTGTGTACATACTGTGCCTTGACAGCAAGGCAAAAAGGCTCTGTGCACCAAAGTCAAGTCTACAGCTGACAACAACAATAACTACATACAGATCTACTCATATTTGGGCCTGAGTATCCCTTAATCCCAAATTAGGCTAGCAAAGCCCTAGTAAATGCAACCCACACTGTGGTCGCTTAACTAGGGTAGCATGAACATGAGCACAAACGATACATTCAGCCAATAATCAAAGGATGATATTGACCAAAATATCTAATATGGAGACGAAATAAAAAGGCAAACACACATACATGCATGCACATGCTCGCACACAAACACATAGAAATAATGAGGTCAACAAACTGCCAGGTTACTGCAGGCCATCCATTACCAAAGCAGTGTGCAACAGCCAGCCAATGAGATACTGAACTTTAGAGAGCGAAGCCAATCAGAACTGAACTGAAGGCATCCCTCCCTTTCTGCATCACCTTATTCCACACAAACAGACACAGTGAAGCGCCAGTGCTGATGCTGAGCTGTGCTGCGTGCTCCTCTCCATAGCAACAGAGCCTAACATCAGCTAGTATCTCCATGCATACTAACGTGGCAGTGAGGACAACCACCTCCATCCGAAACGCAGCACACACATCAGTGCTCACTGACTGTGCCACCAAAGCAATGTGGGGTTCATTTCCCAGATTCAGAGATGATGACTGGAATGATTTGCCTTGTTTTAACCTTCAGGATCAATGTAAGCAAAGCAAGCTGCACTAGATGCAGTGTGCAATGTCTGTTACACACTGCATCTGCCATGACATGAATGTGTGCAAGGGGTGACTAGAGAATATTTGGCATGCTGTGGATGAGTGGAATAGGTTTCTGTGTGACGGGAATCCCTAATGATCACTGGATCTTGTCTCTGTGACACATACACAGACACTCCTTTCATTAGGATGAACTGCTATTCTGCCCTGCAAGACCAGTATGATGCATGCAAACACGGGCTCCATGGTGGCCGACACTGGTCCCGCTAAAGAGACAGTTTAGATGCTCACAGGTCCTGCTTTCCTTCATTTTGCACTGACAGCCATTCTCAGGTGACAGAATCACCTGTATGTTGCTCAATATATGCATCGGTGAAGCTAAAACAGTAGCCACTTACACCTCAAGAATCCTGTCCCCCTTCGAGATGCCGGCTCTGTCGGCGGCACCCCCCGGTAGGACAGCACTCACATGCTGCAGCGGAGCGTACAGTTCCCCGTTAATGCTGCGCAGTTGCCCTCCTTCGCTAACTTGTCCCCGAACATTGAACCCATAGCCCGAGTCGGACTTCACTATTCGGACTAGCCGTGGGCCTGAAGTAACGGTGGTTGCCGTCTGGCAGCTGCCGCCGGTGCCCGGTGTAACGTTACCGCTACCGGAGCCGTTACGAGAGGAAGGGTGAGGCAACGGAGGGACCGACGAACAAATTCCTTGCCCCTCGACGTCCGCCATTTCTCTACACTATTTGTATCATCCACTCCAAGTCAGCCGGCGATAAATATCCTACAAACATTAGCTGATAGTAGCAGGCTAATCAGCTTGGCTAGCTAACTGACCGAGATCACCGGAAAAAGCCGACAGCGGCCGATGACGCCCGAGTCCGCCCCAGGAAGCGTTCCATGTGGGTCAGCTCACACTCCCTCCTCAGAGCGGGCAGGCATCATGAGCACATCATGAGGGGCAAGCGTGCACATTCCCCCAGTTCAAGAAAAACAAACAGATAAGAAGAAAGTTTGATGAGAAAAAAATATTCCCGTAGTAGGTCATAATTGTGAGTTAAAAAAATATATTAAAAAAAATCATAATCATACTATCTTAAAATAAAAAAAGTCGAAATTTTGAAATAGAAAGTCAAAAATAATGAGATAAAAGTCATAATTATGAGGGAAAAAGTCAAAATTGGATAAGTCACAATTGTTATATAAAAAGTGAAACATATAAGATAAAAAGTCGAAATTATGAAATAAAAATTCCAAATCATGAAATGAAGAGTAGAAATTATGAAATAAAAAGTCATAATAATGAGATAAAAGGTCCAAATAATGGGAAATCCTACATACTGCAAATAAAAAGTCAAAATTGTGAAATAGAAACTCCAAATCATGACATTAAAAGTAGAAATATGAGATAAAAAAAATCCAAATTATGTAATAAAGAAGTCGAAATAGCCATCCATTATCCGTAACCGCTTATCCTTTGCAGGATTGTGGGGGGGCCCATCCTGACATTAACTCTAACCCAGTAGTCAAAAAGATGGCAAGTCATAATTATTATATAAAAAAGTCAGATTTATGACGTTAAAAAGTCATAATTGTGAGATATAAAGTCAAAATTCCATTCTTCTACATGATTTGATTAAAACTGCCACAAGGATCTTTTTGTTTATTCTGGTGCCCCGTGTGGACAAAAGTGGAATGAGCACCACCACCTCCTGTAGTATAGCTCTCGACCTAATGCATACTGTGAGTGGTAGGTCATTGAACTACATACCGTGTGGTTATGTGCCTTAAGCACTCTGTCATGGAGCAGCACAGGATGGTTCAAATTATTGCACTCACACACATATAGGCTCACAGAAAAAGCGTGTTGTGACAAAGGCCTAGGTTCAGCAATGGCTCATAGAAATGTATTTCAGACCGATACTTTTTATGCTTTGAGTACATTTCAGAGCCTGTACTTTCTTACTTTTTCTTGAGCAAAGAAACTGAATCAGTACTTCTACTATTACCAGAGTCGTTTTTTACACATATATTGGTACTTCAACTTGATTAAAGATTGTATGTACTTTTGGCACCTCTGTATTTACTTTAGAGGAAAGAACAAAGAGATTATGAAACAAAGCAAAGAAAACCAAGCCCAGATCTCACTGATGGGTGTGGTGTATGATTGACAGGTAGAGACACTTCTCTGATCTACAACCCAATGTTTTTTAAATGGAAATGGTGGCGAATGGAACTGCAAGGTGTTAAAATAAAAGTTCTACCCAACACAAATGACATGATTCAATTTTTATTTTATTTTAGAATTGAATTTTTGTCTTATATAAAAAGTTGTATAGGCTAAATGTATATTTTATTTGAAAAGCAAATTACATTAAATTGATCCTGTAGAGAGGCCTTGTGTCAAACATTACATATTCCTAATTAAGTTGTATTTACTGTAATTCAATTTCTTTAATTCAGTTCAATCTAGAACACGAGTTTCTGGTTTCTGGGAAATAAATGAAGCTGCCATGAGCAGTTTGATTTACAGCCCCCCTAGCAGGTTAAACCTGCCATGGCTCCTGTTTTGTCTTTCTTCACCTCTGAGGTGTCGGCTGTGAGGCTTTGGACATTCATGTTTTCTAAACAGGATAATCAAAATAAGTTCTTCTTTAGGGAAGTTGTAAGTCTGTAAAGATGATTTTAAAGGGATTTCTGCTGAGTGGATGTGCAGTAGTTGGATCAGATTTGACCGAGGTTTCCTTCTCAGAACGTAATGTGGCTGGAGTACTGGCGCAAGTTGGAGCACTGAATTGTTTTAATTTAGTACAAATTAACTAGTTCAAGAAAGGTCTGAAGCAATGTGGACAACGTTATTCTTCATTTTATATTATATTTATAACTGCACATAACTTAACAACAAATGTCATACTCCTGGAAAGTAACACTACCCTTGTTGTAGTCCAGCTTGCAGAATAAATTGTCCACTCCAACTTTGTTTGTAAGCTAAAGAAAAAAAAAAAGGTTGAAGGTGAGGTTCGCCCCGGGCGTCATACAAGCTAGGACTGCCACTGCATACTCTTACACATGTGGACCCATGTGATAACATGTTTTCCACACACCTGTACTGCCTGGCTCACCTGTAATTAAGCTGGCTGCATACCATGCTCTGGTTCTGGTATATTATTTGCTCATTCTTCCTTTTACACACACTGTATCACACACTCACACATACCAACACTACTGATATTACTGATTTCCACATTTTGTTGATTTGTAGTTTGACCCTTCAAGGTGATGTTTTGTGTGAGCTTCCTTTTTTGTTACAAGACAGAGACAACTTGTATCTAACTGCAGCTAAACTCTGTAAACCACCTCCTTACTAGATTCCCTGTTGTCAAACAGGCCGCAGTTGTTCTTGGAATATCCAATCAGGACAGAGAACTGCATAAAGAGGATGTCATGTCTGCTCTGCAACGTGCAGAGAGCAGGATCCTCCTGTTTGCTGCTATGTTTGCTATGTTTACTGCTGTGCGCTCATAGGCAGAGAGGAGGGTGGGGATGGCTAACTGCAAAATGGACACGAAGTTAGCTAACACACGGACAATGCTTTAATGCCAAACGATCCACTGTAATTTTCAGAGGCTTTAAAGTATGCTAAGAAACAAAGATTTCAAATTTTTAAGATCATGGTGGTCAGAATAGGCCCACCAACAGGCTGCAGTTTTTCAAACAAGACAATTTCATTTACAAGATATAAATCACCGTCGTAGTGTTACTGGTACATTCTGAGCTGAGACTAAACTAAAAGTTATTCAAATATTTGATTCAAAGCAGTTTGACTAAAGGAGCTCAGGAACTAACGTCAAGTAGGCTATTCTATTTTGAATGACAGAAGTGAATATAAAAGAATAACATTTTAGAAATGTCTTAATTGTTCATTAACACGATACAGATACTGTGCAAACTCAGGCAAGTGACCCTCTCTAAGTGGAGTGGAGAACTGAAGTGGACATTTTCTTCAGTGTGCTGGATAACAACAAAGAGTTTATCACTCTGGCTGCAGCCCTCAGCAGGAGCTGCACTTAGAAATAAATACTTTAATCCCATTACTTCAAAACATTCTTGCCCTTTGTTAAGTTGTACCCCTGTAACTTCCACCTGTATTTCAGCCACATATAATACACATGTGAGGGTCATGTGTTGAGAAGGAAAACTTGAAATGTGCTGAGTTTGAGTGTGTATCACTGATTTTGAACCAAAGAATTGAATAAGAAAGAAACAAAAATAAAAGTTGTCACATTTTAGAAATGTTTTGTTTATTTAGTAACAAAATACAGATATTGTGAAAAACCTGACCCTCTCGACCGCACATCTGCTCAGCAGAAATGCCTTTAAAATGATCTTTAAGACGTTATCTGCATCTGCAGTCCCTCTGTGCTCAGTTTGTCACTACCACGAGGCAGGCTGCTCATGGCAGCTTCATTATATATCCAGACAACCAGAGACCAACCATTACCAACTCCTATTCAAAAATATAACTGGATACAAGTGAATTAAATGCATCTCTGTACAGTCAAACTTCATTTATTGCACACAGACACATATGGGCTCACAGGGAGACAAAGGTGATGCTGTTATGTAAAAAAATCCTGATTTATCAATGATATTTACTCAGAGGTGGGATGTAACAGAAGTACAAAAACTTCATTACTGTACTCAAGTGGACAACTTCTAACTTTTACTCCCTCCATTTTAACAAAAATACGCAATTTTAAGTGAATAAAGAGAGCAAAGACTGGACTACATAGTCAACAGTATGTTCTTGTTCCAGAAAAAGGAAGACATGACAAAAACTTTCCTGACGCAGGAGGAGTAAGTAGGAAAGAAATGGCACGCTTTTAACACAGACCTGTAAATGTCTCTTTGATGTATTGCTGATGATTTACAATATATTTACAACTGCTATTGTTTTTGTTTCTTTAGATGGTTTCTTGATCCCCCAAAATAATAAATGCAATTAAAAATACCTTAAATTGTAGTCAGGTAGAGTTGACAGTGTGGTTTTTCTTCCCCAGGGAAGTTTGACCTGAATTATGCCTGTCAGGGTTACTGACTGAAATTCCACCTATTTAATCATCACTTTGTGTAGCATCTTTATCTGCAAGTATGACCTGCAGCTTTCCTAAACTGGTGCTACTGGTAAGGAACTTAGTTGTAAAGGAAAACAAGAAAGATTTCATTCTAGCATTGTCACTTTGACACTTGTAAGTTTTTCTGGAGGGTGAAAACAAAGTAGAAAACATGCAGCACCATTGCATTAGAAAGCTGTGAATTCCTCTTTTACATATGTTTATGTTTCACAGTCTATTTATCCTTTTTCTCTGTCTTGATCTCACAAACAAAGTTGAACTGGACAATTTCTTCAGTGTGCTGGACAACAAGGATGATGTCGAAACATTCCAGGAGTTCATCACTTTCAGTGTGATCTGCACTTAGAAATAAATACTTGAACCACATTACTTCAAAACTGTCCTGCTGTCATGAAATTATACCTAACAAAAAACCTGAGTGCTCTAACTTCCACCTGTATTACAGCCACATACATAAAATGTACATGTCAGAGTCATAGGTGATGAGAAGGAAAACTTGGTCACATAATAATCATAGATGTGCTATTATGTTGACTTCAGGGACTTGAAATGTGCAGAGTTTGAGTGTGAGAAAATAATCTTTAAAATCTTATCTGCATGTATATGGAATGAATGTCAGGGTTAGTGGTATTACACCTATTATGTGACATGTCGAAGACGAAGACAAAGAAGAAGAAGAAGATGAGATACTTTGTTCATCCCGTTTTAGGGGAAATTCTGTTTTTTTCCGACTTATATCACATACATTTATGTATGGAGACTTGTAGCTTCCCTGAACTAACTGGTTTTACTGGCCTGAAGAGGGGCTTGAGGGAAGGCAAGAAAAGACTTGAAATGTAAATATTTGGGGGAGAAAGGCATGTCAACCTCTATATAAGAGGGTTTGTGTCCATGCTCTTCTCATATCCTTCACTTCCTCTCTCTCCACCGTCACAGGTTGCCATCCAACTTTGGTAAGTGGAAATATTGCTTCAAAATATTTTCTCTCTCTTTATTTGAAAAAAGGACTACGGCAATACCCATTTTGCAATGACTTTATTTTAATAGTTGATACCTAATATGCAGTATTGAGCTTGGTGGGGGTATTGTGTGGAGAGCTGCATCTAAAAAGAATAAACATGTCAATATATTTTTGGGTTTTAACAACAACAATTTGAATATTTTAACAAAAATCATGAAGTTGGTGAGAATGCAGTAAATAACAATAACCAAAGATTCTGAGGAAAAATCATCTAAAAAAAAAAGAAAAGTTGTTTAAAAGGTCTACAGGTGTGCAGTGGACAGAGTGTGGACAGTGTTTGTATGGAGCACAAACCAGTGAGGAGAAACAACCAGTGAAGTCAGTGTGCGAGCAGATGCATTGAATTGTTGTAGTGAATGAAGACTTTCCCGTCACACCAAACTGACAATTTGCTCCATCAGTATTTGATCATGTCTCTTGTTTAAATATACACTAGAAATGTAGAATTTACCCCTGAGGGTGGAGAAAAGACGACAAGGCCACAAATGTGCGAAGGAGAAAAGCAAAATAAGAGTTGAAGTCTGCGATGAATCATTTCAACATTACAGCTTTGATTCAGTTGATTTTAAGTGAATAAAGACAGTAAACACTGGACTACACAGTTAACAGTATTTTCTCGTTCCAGCCACCATGCCATGGACAAGGGAAGAAATTAGGGAAATCTTTAATAAGTATACTGGAAACGACAAGACTTTGACCAAGGAAGAATTCCTCAACCTGGTCAAAACTGAGTTTCCTGACGCAGGAGTAAGTAGAAAAGAAATGGCACCCTTTTAACAGAGATCTGAAAATGTCTCTTTGATGTATTGCTGATGATTTACAATATATTTACAACTGTTATTGTTTTTGTTTCTTTAGATCACAACCATGGAAGAAGCAGATGCATTCATGGGCCAACTGGATGACAATTCGGATGGCGAACTGACTTTCAAGGAGGTTGTGAACCTAATAAAGCCCCTCTGCATGACGTACAGACCAAAATAGAATATAATAGAAAAAATGACTTTGGCCTGACTGCTTCAGAAGTTTCTTGCCTTAATAGATTTGTACTGAACGTAAAAACTAAGTGCTTCAACTTGCACCAGTATTCTAGTCACATCTATTAAAGATATACATGTCATTATCAGAATGTTCTGAAAAGTAAAACTTGGTTAAACACACAGTTTTATCACAGATGGGTTACTTTGTTGGCTTGAGAGATGTGAAGGAAATGTGCTGAATCTCTGTGAGTGTGTAACTGATTTTGAATATCAGAAATGATGAAAGAAGAAACAAAAATAAATGTGGTCACATTTGAGAATTGTTTTGTGCGTGTTCATTAATGAAATACAGATATTGTGCAAACTCTGGCATCTGGCACCTCTGTGCTTCACATCTTCTCTGCAGAAATGCCTTTAAAATGATCTTTAAAACATTATCTGTCCATTGCCAAACTGACAATTGCTGCTGCTTCACCAGTATTTGATCATGTCTCTTGTTTAAGTATACACTAGAAATGTAGAATTTACCCCTAAGGGGGGAAAAAAGACGACAAGGCCACAAATGGGCAAAGGAGAAAAGCAAAATAAGAGTTGAAGTCTGCGATTAATCCATTTTTTAAAAAGAATTTCATTATCTGCATGTATGTGGAATGACTGTCAGGGTTAGTGGCATAACATGAATGACAGATGGGTCTGAATAACAAATAGCTACAAAGATGTGCTTCACAGGTGAAGAAGAATAAAACAGGAACCATGACTGGTCTAACCTGTTAAGGGGCTCTAATGACTCCACGCATTCTCAGTCCCTCTGTGCTCAGTTTGTCAGGACCACGAGGCAGGCTGCTCATGGCAGCTTCATTATATATCCAGACAACCAGAGACCAACCATTACCAACTCCTATTCAAAAATATAACTGGATACAAGTGAATTAAATGCATCTCTGTACAGTCAAATTTTCATTTATTGCACACAGACACATATGGGCTCACAGGGAGACAAAGGTGATGCTGTTATGTAAAAAAATCCTGATTTATCAATGATATTTACTCAGAGGTGGGATGTAACAGAAGTACAAAAACTTCATTACTGTACTCAAGTGGACAACTTCTAACTTTTATTCCCTCCATTTTAACACAAATATCTGTACTTAACTACAATTTCAAAACAGGCTGAATATATAAATACCAGTTGAGCAAAATCTTATACAAGACAGGGCCTCAAAATTATGTGAAACGGCAGCACCTGTTTGCTTTGTAAAGCAGCACCTTCTTTAGCAATTTCATTCAATAATTCTTAATTCTTCAAAATCAATACAGCAACACTTTTCACTATTCTCATGATCAGTTGGTTGGTTTATTGATTCTAGCTCGATCTTTAAAACGTTGTCTGCATGTCTGCGATTAATCCATTTTTTAAAAAGAATCATTTTAACATTACAGCTTTAATTCAGCCATTTTAAGTGAATAAAGAGAGCAAAGACTGGACTACACAGTCAACAGCATGTTCTTGTTCCAGAAAAAGGAAGACATGACAAAAACTTTCCTGACGCAGGAGGAGTAAGTAGGAAAGAAATGGCACGCTTTTAACACAGACCTGTAAATGTCTCTTTGATGTATTGCTGATGATTTACAATATATTTACAACTGCTATTGTTTTTGTTTCTTTAGATGGTTTCTTGATCCCCCAAAATAATAAATGCAATTAAAAATACCTTAAATTGTAGTCAGGTAGAGTTGACAGCGTGGTTTTTCTTCCCCAGAGAAAGTTTGACCTGAATTATGCCTGTCAGGGTTACTGACTGAAATTCCACCTATGTAATCATCACTTTGTGTAGCATCTTTATCTGCAAGTATGACCTGCAGCTTTCCTAAACTGGTGCTACTGGTAAGGAACTTAGTTGTAAATGAAAACAAGAAAGATTTCATTCTAGCATTGTCACTTTGACACTTGTAAGTTTTTCTGGAGGGTGAAAACAAAGTAGAAAACATGCAGCACCATTGCATTAGAAAGCTGTGAATTCCTCTTTTACATATGTTTATGTTTCACAGTCTATTTATCCTTTTTCTCTGTCTTGATCTCACAAACAAAGTTGAACTGGACAATTTCTTCAGTGTGCTGGACAACAAGGATGATGTCGAAACATTCCAGGAGTTCATCACTTTCAGTGTGATCTGCACTTAGAAATAAATACTTGAACCACATTACTTCAAAACTGTCCTGCTGTCATGAAATTATACCTAACAAAAAACCTGAGTGCTCTAACTTCCACCTGTATTACAGCCACATACATAAAATGTACATGTCAGAGTCATAGGTGATGAGAAGGAAAACTTGGTCACATAATAATCATAGATGTGCTATTATGTTGACTTCAGGGACTTGAAATGTGCAGAGTTTGAGTGTGAGAAAATAATCTTTAAAATCTTATCTGCATGTATATGGAATGAATGTCAGGGTTAGTGGTATTACACCTATTATGTGACATGTCGAAGACGAAGACAAAGAAGAAGAAGAAGATGAGATACTTTGTTCATCCCGTTTTAGGGGAAATTCTGTTTTTTTACATTTACATTTATGTATGGAGACTTGTAGCTTCCCTGAACTAACTGGTTTTACTGGTCTGAAGAGGGGCTTGAGGGAAGGCAAGAAAAGACTTGAAATGTAAATATTTGGGGGAGAAAGGCATGTCAACCTCTATATAAGAGGGTTTGTGTCCATGCTCTTCTCATATCCTTCACTTCCTCTCTCTCCACCGTCACAGGTTGCCATCCAACTTTGGTAAGTGGAAATATTGCTTCAAAATATTTTCTCTCTCTTTATTTGAAAAAAGGACTACGGCAATACCCATTTTGCAATGACTTTATTTTAATAGTTGATACCTAATATGCAGTATTGAGCTTGGTGGGGGTATTGTGTGGAGAGCTGCATCTAAAAAGAATAAACATGTCAATATATTTTTGGGTTTTAACAACAACAATTTGAATATTTTAACACAAAAATCATGAAGTTGGTGAGAATGCAGTAAATAACAATAACCAAAGATTCTGAGGAAAAATCATCTAAAAAAAAAGAAAAGTTGTTTAAAAGGTCTACAGGTGTGCAGTGGACAGAGTGTGGACAGTGTTTGTATGGAGCACAAACCAGTGAGGAGAAACAACCAGTGAAGTCAGTGTGCGAGCAGATGCATTGAATTGTTGTAGTGAATGAAGACTTTCCTGTTACACCAAACTGACAATTTGCTCCATCAGTATTTGATCATGTCTCTTGTTTAAATATACACTAGAAATGTAGAATTTACCCCTGAGGGTGGAGAAAAGACGACAAGGCCACAAATGTGCGAAGGAGAAAAGCAAAATAAGAGTTGAAGTCTGCGATGAATCATTTCAACATTACAGCTTTGATTCAGTTGATTTTAAGTGAATAAAGACAGTAAACACTGGACTACACAGTTAACAGTATTTTCTCATTCCAGCCACCATGCCATGGACAAGGGAAGAAATTAGGGAAATCTTTAATAAGTATACTGGAAACGACAAGACTTTGACCAAGGAAGAATTCCTCAACCTGGTCAAAACTGAGTTTCCTGACGCAGGAGTAAGTAGAAAAGAAATGGCACCCTTTTAACAGAGACCTGAAAATGTCTCTTTGATGTATTGCTGATGATTTACAATATATTTACAACTGTTATTGTTTTTGTTTCTTTAGATCACAACCATGGAAGAAGCAGATGCATTCATGGGCCAACTGGATGACAATTCGGATGGCGAACTGACTTTCAAGGAGGTTGTGAACCTAATAAAGCCCCTCTGCATGACGTACAGACCAAAATAGAATATAATAGAAAAAATGACTTTGGCCTGACTGCTTCAGAAGTTTCTTGCCTTAATAGATTTGTACTGAACGTAAAAACTAAGTGCTTCAACTTGCACCAGTATTCTAGTCACATCTATTAAAGATATACATGTCATTATCAGAATGTTCTGAAAAGTAAAACTTGGTTAAACACACAGTTTTATCACAGATGGGTTACTTTGTTGGCTTGAGAGATGTGAAGGAAATGTGCTGAATCTCTGTGAGTGTGTAACTGATTTTGAATATCAGAAATGATGAAAGAAGAAACAAAAATAAATGTGGTCACATTTGAGAATTGTTTTGTGCGTGTTCATTAATGAAATACAGATATTGTGCAAACTCTGGCATCTGGCACCTCTGTGCTTCACATCTTCTCTGCAGAAATGCCTTTAAAATGATCTTTAAAACATTATCTGTCCATTGCCAAACTGACAATTGCTGCTGCTTCACCAGTATTTGATCATGTCTCTTGTTTAAGTATACACTAGAAATGTAGAATTTACCCCTAAGGGGGGAAAAAAGACGACAAGGCCACAAATGGGCAAAGGAGAAAAGCAAAATAAGAGTTGAAGTCTGCGATTAATCCATTTTTTTAAAAGAATTTCATTATCTGCATGTATGTGGAATGACTGTCAGGGTTAGTGGCATAACATGAATGACAGATGGGTCTGAATAACAAATAGCTACAAAGATGTGCTTCACAGGTGAAGAAGAATAAAACAGGAACCAGGGCTGGTCTAACCTGTTAGGAGGCTCTAATGACTCCACACCTCAGTCCCTCTGTGCTCAGTTTGTCACTACCACGAGGCAGGCTGCTCATGGCAGCTTCAGTATATATCCAGACAACCAGAGACCAACCATTACCAACTCCTATTCAAAAATATAACCGGATACAAGTGAATTAAATGCATCTCTGTACAGTCAAACTTGTTATTATGAATAATAATATAAATATATATATTATTCCCATGATCAACTGGTTGGTTCATTGATTCTAGACACAACACATGCCAAGGGAAAATGAGTAAAAATCCGAACACAAGGGGGCAGCACTGGAGAGATTACTTCAAGACATCAAATCAGTTTTTTAATGAAATGAGCTGGAGATATATTTTCATACACACTGTATTAACAACTGTTTGCCTCTCCATCAGTGTTATTTCCTTTTCTATGTGTGAAGCATCCAAATGCTGACACAATACTGTAGGTTCAACTATGGGATGGCTCCCTGAATGATTGGGCTAAGAGACTGTCACAGTAGTTATCAAGTTGTATGAAAAAGCAGATAATATCTGTATTTTGCTAATGAACACACACAAAACATTTCTCAAATGTGACCTCATTTAATTTTGTTGTTTCATTCATCACTTCTGATATCAAAATCAGTGATACACACAAAGATTCAGCACATTTCCTTCACGTCTCTCAAGCCAACATAATAACACATATATGATAAAACTGTGTGTGTTTACCAAGTTTTACTTCTCAGAACATTCTGATAGATGTGACTGTAACACTGGTGCAAGTTGCAGCATTCAGTTATCTATTTTTATTTAGCATAAATCTGATAAGGCAAGAAAGTATTTAATTCTTACGGCAGATTTCACAGAGGGCTAACACAAAGGTCCCAAACTCTCTGAAATTAACAAGACCATCCCCGTCTCCATCCAGCATGTTGAAGAACTCGTCTACTTCAGCTTGGCATGAGGGCTAAAGAAAGAAAAAGGGTTGTAAATAGATTGTAAATCATCAACAATACATTGAAGAGGCATTCACAGCTCTATGCTGCAGTCGTGCTACATCTTTTCCACTTACTTGTATTGGAAAACTATCATTCTTGAGCAGGTCACAGACTTCTTTCTTGGTCAAAGTCTTTGGGTCTCCTTCTTTTCCAGCATGCTCGTCAAAGACAGCCTGGAGGAGTGCAATTGACGAAATAATCTTTGACATGGTGGCTGGAATGAGAAAATATTGTTACCTTTCTTGTCCAGTGTTAATTTGTTTATTAATTTTACATGGTTGTGGTTGAGCAGCAATATGTTAATGCTTCATTCTTAGGATTGCTGCTTTGAGACATCCAGTTAAAAGACTGGAAGGAGCTCAATGAACGGCTTGTTAAGATTACGAATATTCATGCACAACACACTTCCTTGTTTGTCTTATAGAACAGGTTATTTGAATCGGGGGTAAATACTACATTTCTTTTGACTATTGGTTTTAAAGTCCAAAAAGTATAATGCCATATTTAAAAAAGGATAATTAAGACACATTTCCACTTACCAAAGTTGGATGAAAAGCTGTGAGGCTTTAGAAGGTGGAGGAGAGGAGGATTTGAGAAGAGAGCACGGACACAGACCGTTTTATACAGAGGAAGACACACCTTTCTGTCTAAGCCCACACCCTCCCTTCTCTCTGACCTTTTTACACCCTTTTTTTTTCTTTTGTTCTTCTCTCCAGAAAAACATTTTGAATTTCGATCTATTTTTGCTGGTCTGTTCATTTTTTTATTTTCCGGTAGTTGTGCAGTCGAGAGGGTCTGATGCCTGAGTTTGCACAATATCTGTATTTTGTAAATGAACACACACAAAACATTTCTCAAATGTGAAGACATGTATTTTTGTTTCTTTCTTATTCACTTCTGGCATTCAGAATCAGGGATACACACACAGACTCAGCACACCTGTTAAACCAAGACCTCCTTCTCAAAACATGTGACACATGTATATTATATATATATGTGGCTGTAATACAGGTGGAACAGGAACGCACTCAGAACAAACACAAACATAAAAATATGTTAAAGAGGCATTCACAGCTTTATGTTGCAATGGTGCTACATGTTTTGTACTTTGTTTTCACCCTCCAGAAATACTTACACAAGTGTCTAATTGACAATGCTGGAATTAAGTCTTTCTTCCCTTTCTTCACAGATAAGCCCCTTAGCAGTAAAATCAGTACAGGAAAGCTGCAGGGCATACTTGACCTATAGATAATGACAGACAATGCAAATGGTATTGAAACATTTTCTTTGGCCTTGTCTTTGCTTTATTAGGACAGGTGAGGAGTGACAGGAAACATGGAGAGAGAGAGAGAGAGAGAGGAGGACATGCAGCAAAGGGCCACGGGTCGGATTCAAACCCTAGGTTGCTGCGGCGAGGACAAAGCCTCCGCACGAGGTCACACGTCCCACCAACTGAGCCACTGGGGTGCCCCGAGCGCTAATACAGTATTATGAAGCATGTTACACGCACATATCTGTCCAATCTTGTCTTTGTCGAACTGTACCCAACTACAATTTCTGTTATTGTTAATTGATTTTATTATTTTTGTGAAATTATGCTGGATTAAACTACTCAGCAGATGATATATTAGTTAGAGAGAGCATTACCTTAAACCACTATTAAAGCTCTACTAATAGACCAGACAGAATCTTCCAGAAAGTTATAAAACGTGTTATAGATATCAATATATCTAGATTTGATACTTTCAAAAGTACATTTTTCAAGGGTATACCAATTTTTTTCCTTACGTTTCTCTGCAGCTGCATATCATTCGATGAGATGATAGCCACCCAAAGCGCTGGTGCATGCCAGGATTGGGTAGTCTAGCTTAATTTTCTCATTTTACAGACTTAACCAAGAAATGTATTGATAGATTTGGTTGCATTCCTAAATCTAATTATCCCTTTTCATTGTCCCAATGTTCTGCTTTTGATGACATCACATCACTAAGTGTTGCTGTATTGGTTTTGAAGAATTGCTATTGAACTGAATTGCTAAAGCAAACAGGCGCTGCAGTTTTACATAATCTCGAGGCCCTGTCTTGTGTCAAGTTTTGCTCAAATGGTATTCACATAGTCCTAAATAAACTGTTTTGACTGTACTGAGATTAATTCACTTGAATCCAGTTATATTACACAATAGGAGTTGGTAATGGTTGGTCTCTGGTTGTCTGGATATTTAATGAGGCTGCCATGAGCAGCCTGCCTCATAGTAGTAACAAACTGAGCACAGAAGGACTGAGAATGCGTGGAGTCATTAGAGCCCCTTAACAGGTTAGACCAGTCATGGTTCCTGTTTTATTCTTCTTCTCCTGTGAGGCTTTGGACACACCTCTCATTCAGGCTTTCTACAAGATAAATTGTTGCTTAAAGTCATTTCTTCTTGTTCTTCAGAAAGAATTGTTTGATTCTCTCCACAACACCAAGGGGAAATAAATGCCATGAACACTTTTCAAATTCAAACACAAGGGGGCAACACTAGATGCTGTGTAAAGCATCTGTAGTGGTTAACCCAGTGGTGAGCATACTGCAATGGTGGACTCGGACAATAATTCAAGTCCAGGCCAATCTCCACCTTCAGTCTGTTCACAACCACTTACAGTGTTTCTGTTGTATTATTCGTGAACCAGGAAAAAAACAATTTCATACTGTTTTACATACCTTTCTGGCGTCAAACAGTGTTCTGGGGACCTTATTTACCTTTGAGAACAGCTTGTTTATTCAGTTATGGAAAGAATAAATATTTCTGAATTTGTATTATTACCTCATTAATATTGTAAATATTAAATTCTTTAAATTAGTTTAAATTTCTTCTCCAAAACTACATAGTGCACTTTAAGGCAATACATTTCGTATACATCGCTGCAAACGTTAACACTGGCTTGACTCTCCAGGCCAAACAGCTTGCCAGGCCACTGGGATTTCTCCCGGTGCTCCCTATAGCCAACAAGTGTGTAAAGTTTACCATTTCACATTAGTTTGATGGAAATGGAATGAGCTGCTTATATGGCTTTGAGTTATATTTTTATACATCCTCTATGTAAGCCAGTCTGGTTTTAAGGGATTCAATCTGAAAAGCAGTTTGCCTCTCCATCAGTGTTATTTCTGTCAAACTCCTGAAGTTTGCAGACGACACAACGGTCATCGGCCTCATCCGTGACGGTGACGAGTCTGCTTACAGACGGGAGGTGGAACAGCTGGCCCTCTGGTGTGGTCAGAACAATTTGGAGCTGAACACGCTCAAAACTGTGGAGATGACAGTGGACTTCAGGAGTAGCCCCCCTATACTGTCCCCCATCACCATTTTAAATAACTCCGTGTCTGCTGTGGAAACCTTCAGGTTTCTGGGATCTTCCATCTCCCAGGACCTAAAGTGGTCTCTCAACATAGACTCCATAAACAAAAAGGCCCAGCAGAGGATGTACTTCCTGCGTCAGCTCAGGAAGTTCAACCTGCCCCAGGAGCTGCTGATCCAGTTCTACACAGCAATAGTTCAGTCTGTTCTCTGCACCTCCATCACCGTCTGGTTTGGATCAGCCACCAAACAGGACAGGAAAAGACTGACACGGACAATAAGGTCTGCAGAAAAAATCATTGGTGCTAAACTGCCCACCATCCAGGACCTGTACTCATCCAGAGTCAGGAAACGGGCAGGAAACATCTCTGCAGACCCATCACACCCTGGACACAATCTGTTTGAACTTCTCCCCTCCGGCAGGCGCTACAGAACACTGTTCGCCAAAACAACCAGACATAAGAACAGTTTCTTCCCCCAGGCCGTCGCACTGATGAACACTTGATCAGTCACCCAGTGTCAGTAACCCCCCTGACTCCAAAAACCATCCACTCATAGTCTTTACATTCACAGACCAAATTGCACTTTATATGTATATATATATTTATATATTTCTACCTGTACATAACTGAACAACACATATCCACACTGTAAATAATATAATATAAATATACTTAAATATATATTTATATATTTATAATAGTCCGGACTTCTGAACACTTTTTAACTCACTGTTCTTTGTTGTTCTTGTTCCTTCTAGTTGAATGTTGTTATGTTTGTTTATGTTCATGTCTATGTCTATGTACATTGTGTGCGAAGAAAAACCAAGTCAAATTCCTTGTTTGTGTTTCACATACTTGGCCAATAAAGCTGATTCTGATTCTGATTCTGATTCTGATTCTGATTTCCTGTTTTATGTGTGAAGCAAGCATCCAGTTACATAACAGCCTGCTGTAGGGAAGAACATAGTCAATCGAGCCAGTGGGTAAAATGAGCCACCCGCTTTATCTAGGTCACCATAAACAGAGATTAGTCATGTGATCGCTAATTAAGGAAGTACACTTTACATTTTTATATCAGTATGGACAAGCTTAAGAGCAGCTTCAGCAACAGACTCCTTCAACCCCGCTGCTGAAAGGAACGGCACAGGAAATCATTCCTACCTGGTGCCATCAGACTCTATAACGCTCACTCCAAAACACACAAATAATCTTAAATTATTACTACTGTAGTTAAATTATTATTACTGTATATAAAACTGCACCTTATTCTCTTGCACCTTATGTTCCACTTTACTCCCCAATACCTCAGCATTATCTATCTATCTATCTATCTATCTATCTATCTATCTATCTATCTATCTATCTATCTATCTATCTATCTATCTATCTATCTATCTATCTATCTATCTATCTATCTATCTATCTATCTATCTATCTATCTATCTATCTATCTATCTATAACGGTTACTGTGAACCCCCAGAGGGCCGAATTTATACCCCATGCTCATTTTAACCCCATCTTGGGGCAAACTGTGCCATAACACTACTTTTTCTTGATTGGTCATTGTTCTGAAATCATCAAAACTTGTTTTAATTTCCATGGGTACACAACAACCTGAGGTATATATAGTAACTATTATTTGAAACAAACACACTTTTATTTTACAGCAAAATCATCATATGTAAAAAGTGGCTCATCTTACCCTGTTCTCCCCTGTGTTTAGCTATGGGATGTGCTCCCTGAATGATGAGCTAAGAGACTGCCACTTATGTTAACATGTTGTATGAAAAGCTAAATAATGTTATAATGAACACACACAAAACATTTCTCAAATGTGACATTTATTTTTGTTTCTTCATTCATCACTTCTGATATTCAAAATTAGTGATATACACACACAGATTCAGCACATTTCCTTCACGTCTCTCAAGCCAACATCATAAAACATCTGTGATAAAATTGTGTGTGTTTACCAAGTTTTATTTCTCAGAACATACTGATAATGACAAGTCTATTTTAATGTATGTGACTGTAATACTGGTGCAAGTTGGAACACTGAGTTTTTTTTTTTTATTTAGCATTCATTTAGTAAGACAAGAAAAGTTGTGAGTCAATATGGCCAAAGTTTTTATTCCCCAGCGCAAATCACAGTCAGAGCTGCTGCAAAAGACACAAACTCCTCAAAACTAACAACACCATCCCCGTCGTTATCCAGCGTCTTGAAGAATTTGTCCGCTTTATCTTTGCATTCGGGCTAAAGAAAGAAAAACAGTCGGAGTTGTAAATAGACTGTAAAACATCAAAAATATGGCAAAGTAACATTCACAGCTCTCTTTAGAAATCATGCTACATCTTTCCTACTTACTGCTGCCCCAGGAAACTCAGCGTGGAGCAGTTCAGATAGTTCTTTCTTGCTCAAAGACTTTGCATTTCCATCTTTTCCGGCATGTTTGTTGAAGGATGCCCGGAGGAGTTCCATTGCTTTAGTGAGCTCTGGCATGGTGGCTGGAAAGAGAAAATATTGTTGACCATGTAGGCCATTTTTACATAGCTGTGGTAATGACTCAAGCTTCACTAAAACACATGAATTAAACTCTGCTGCTTTGGGACATCCATTTAAAAGACTGGAAGGAGCTTGGTGAACAGCTTGTGAAGATCAGGAATGTTAATGCACAACACACTTCTTTGTTTGTCTCATAACACACTTGGACTCAGTGCAGACAAAAATTCTTCTTCTCCCTTTGTTGCCTTTTCATTTTACATGACATGATCAAGTAACCTAGATTTCCAGGATCCCCACCAATTTTCACGTTTATCTATATCTAAATCATAACTGTTAGAAACTGACAATAGATTAAAATGTCCACACTGAAACTGACCACACCCAGAAGCACATTCATGACACATAATTCCACTGTACATAATAAACCTCAACTGTTTAGACAAATGAAGTGCAAAAAGTATAATGCTGTATTTTTCAAAAGGATAGTTAAAACATATTTCCACTTACCAAAGTTGGATGAAAAGCTGTGAGGCTTGAAAAAGTGGATGAGAAGGATTTGAGAAGAGAGCACGGACACAGACCTTTTTATATAGCAGAGGTCGACACACCCTTTAGCCCCCACCTTTCTTTCTGATTTTTCTCTCCTTTTTGTCTTTCCCTTTTCTCTCCAGAAAAACGTACAACTGTGAAAATCACAATCCTGGAATGTATTTCTTTTTGCTTTACCTCCAAAATAAGCCCATTTTAACCGGTAATACCAGTGTGGGAAATCTGCATCTAAAGGTATATGTAATGGTGTTAATATAAACTCCTTTCGGTGTGCATGATGAAGGAGCATCACAGCTTCCACATTGATAATCTAAAAGGATTTTTTAAAGTTTAACCTTTACTTATTGCAAGGGTAATATTGTAGTTTTGGAAAATTGTCAGACTATCACAGCTTGTCTTTAAGGCTGGTTGCCAGGTCTATAACAAACCACTGCATGCCATAACCATGGCTGGGTGGATAATTTGTGTTTTTTCCTTTGTTTTTTCCCAATTTGATTTAGATCTTTTTCAGATGATATTTGTATTTAGTTGGTGAACATTTATTTTTGTGTCTTTCTTGTTCCCTCCTGACATTCGAAGCATCCACACTCAGCCACAACACATTTAAAAACTTGAGTTTTCATCGAAGGGCGGGGCCCTGGCCGGGCGGGAATGTCGATCTTTCGCCTGGACACAGGAAGTGGCTTTGAATCCACTGTGCATGGTCGAATCTGCACCATACTTCACGTTTGGGAAGAGTCTCAGCCTGAACACAGTTTCATGCCGCTATTCAGTTAGAAATCATAGTGCCCCCTACTGGCAGCAGGAAATTACATTCTTTAAAGTGTGATATACTCCTTCTGGCCGGATGACCAAAACTGCCTCAAACTTGGTGAGAAAGCACTTAAGACCTTGATGCTGCTAAATTATGAACATTGTGAGAATTCGTCGAAGGCCATGGCCGTGGCAGTGTGGTGAAAGCTGATGTGGTGCCATGAAACGGGGAATTGCTACAACCTTGCCTCAACCCACCAGGAAGCCAGCCATTTTGAATTCTTCTACTCATTTTTCTGCGATTTGCAAGTGTTGTATTTTAACTCGATCAGATTCAAATTTTCACTGGCCAATCTTAGCACCTTTGTGATGAAAACTGCACCAAACTTCACACATTTGATAAGAGAAATGACATTTTTGAAACAATAGTGTCCTCCTTCTAGCCGGCGGACCACAGCCACCTCAAATATGCTGAGAATACACTGAAGGCCTTCAGGTTGCTGTATTGTGAAGATTGTGAGTTTTCATTGAAGAGCGTGGCCATGGCGGCCCCGCAAAGGTAAATTAATCACCTTGAAGCAGGAACTTGATGTACAGTAACTCCACTATACATGGTTGAATCTGCCCCAAATTTTACAAGTTTAATGAAGCTCCCGGCTTGAAGCCATCAACATGCCAAATTTTGCTTACAGTCGTAGCACCAACTAGTGGCAACAGGAAATAACAAGTTTTTTTTGGTGGTGTTTTTTACTTCTATGTACTCCTGCTAACAGAATGACCAAATCCACCTAAAATTTGGTCAGAAAATCCTAAAGGCCTTCATGAAGCATCCAAGCAGTTACATAATAGCCCACTGTATGTGTAACTATGGGATGGCTCCCTGAATGATGAGCTAAGAGACTGCCGCTTACATCAACATGTTGTATAAAAAGGTAGAAAATGTTTCAATGAACAAACAGACAACATTTCTCAAATGTGACAACATTTATTTTTGTTTCTTTATCATCACTTCTGATATCAAAATCTGTAAAAAAAAAAAAAAAAAAAATCTGATAAAAACTGTGTGTGTTTACCAAGTTCATAGATGTGACTGTAATACTGGTGCAAGTTGAAGCACTCAGTTATCTTTTACAATTTAGCATGAATTTAATAAGGCAAGAAAGTGGTGAGTCAATGTGGCCAAAGTATTTATTCCTGACGGCACATCTCACAGAGGGCTAACACAAAAGTCCCAAACTCTCTGAAATTAACAACACCATCCCCGTCTCCATCCAGCATGTTGAAAATTTTGTCTGCATCAGCTTTGTGAGAGACCTAAAGAAAGAAAGAGACTTGTGAATAGATTGTAAATCATCAAGAATACGTTGAAGAGGCATTCGCAGCTCTCTGCTGCAGTCGTGCTACATCTTTTCCACTCACATCTATTGGTAACTTGTCGTTCTTGAGCAGGTCACAGACTTCTTTCTTGGTCAAAGTCTTTGGGTCTCCTTCTTTTCCAGCATGCTCGTCAAAGACAGCCTGGAGGAGTGCAATTGCCGGAATAATCTTTGACATGGTGGCTGGAATGAGAAAATATTATTACCTTTCTTGTCCAGTGTTAATTTGTTTATTAATTTTACATGGTTGTGGTTGAGCAGCAATATGTTAATGCTTCATTCTTAGGATTGCTGCTTTGGGACATCCAGTTAACAGACTGGAAGGCGCTCGATGAACAGCTTGTTAAGATTAGAAATATTCATGCACAACACACTTCCTTGTTTGTCTCATAGAACAGATTATTTGAATCGGGGGTAAATACTACATTTCTTTTCACTATTGATTTTAAACAAGAGACATGATCAAGTAATCTTTATTTTCTGAATGCCCACAAATTTTACGATTATCTAGATTTAAACTGTAACTGTTGGAAACTTACAATAGATTTAAATGTTAATCCTTTTCAGGAGCAGTACTGCACACTGACAGTAACCACACCCAGAAGCTTAGTCATGCACCTCATGTCACAAAATGCTATCAGGATAATTGAAACATATTTCTACTTACCAAGGTTGGGTGAAAAGCTGTGAGTTTTGAGAAAGTGGAGGAGAAGGATTTGAGAGGGGGGCAGGTACACAAACCTTTTTATATAGAGGTTGACACACCTTTTTGTCCAAGTCCCCACCCTTCTTGGGGACTTGGACAAAAAGCTATGTGACATATTTGCATATGAAAGGTTGCTTTAAGTCATAGTGTTAATATAAACTCATTTTAGTCTGCAGGATAAAGGAGCATAAAATCCCCCACATACATGCATATCCATAACCTAAAGTTAATCTTTTTATAAACTCAGCAAATATTGAGTATAGTCAGTTTTAGAATAATTTCTGTCTTTAGTCAAACTTGCATGCAATAACCCTAACTGTGTTGTTAATTTGTGACTACAGCCTTTCATTTAATGTTTTCCATTTCATTTAGATCTATTTCAGTTGATGCACATGTTTTATTTTTACAGTCAAAGGTCACTTAATGTATTATTTTCTGACCATTTAAAAGACATCCCCGCAACATTCTTGCTAACACTTAATGGGACCGTTGGGGTGCACGTGTAAGCTCATTTTACTGTGAGTAATTTGTCCTAGTCATCGAGCATTTTTCCCTTGCAGTATTCCTCAAGTACAGGATATTACTTCCAACACTGTAGCAGCATTTTGTCTGAGGAACAAATTAACTACAGCAACAAGGAATGGCAAATTTGATACCCCCTGGAGCTACTTCTGTACAAACTGTCTGTATGTCTTTCTGTACAGTTATTATCACATGGAGTTTCTTCTACTTCTTCATGTCAGCCCAACTTTGTTCCTCCAGGACTTCTAATTTAGGGGCCAGGAGTAGAAACATTGAAACAGCTAAACATGAGAATATAAGCCTCCAGGCTTTGTTATTTTGGGCGGTACCCTCATCAATTAACAACTTGTCTCTGCCCGCACAGACAATATGTTGCAACCGTGGGTTGTTGCTAACATCATACCATGTTGGATATGTGCTGGAACATCTGACTGTCAGAGTGAGCGGACGGTATTAATGTGAGAAATAGAGACCAGCACAGACAGTAAGAGGAAGTGAAAAGTGGAGGATAGGCGTGGGCAACGGACACTGACTCACTGGTAGGGAATGTTTGTGGCAACCAAATGTGCTTCAAAGGAATCAGTCTGATGACACTGTCCTCCCTCACCAAAAAAACATCAACATCTACTGATATTATCTGCCAGTACATCAGATTTCAAAACAGTGAGATGGTTTCAGGAATATTGTGATAATTGTCAGGATTTTTCTACAGATTTAAACACATTAGTGTGTTGTTGGACTGCATAGAAGTTTGCGTTTTGTGAGTTTCCATGGTGAAGCACAGCTGCTTGTGGTGGAGTCCTTGTGGATTACCGAGTTAATTAGAAGGGCAGAGTTACAAACATGTACTACACATTTCCTAACTGTACTTTTGCAACGAGTTAGGTTTTTATACAGCAAACACAAAACAAGTTTAATCTTGTCTGCCATTAGTTGTTACGTGAGTTTGAACGTGGGACAGATTTGCAGGAATGCACCAGAACAATCACATAATCTATCTGTATGACTTTTGTGAAGAGGTTTTTGTGATGTTTTGATACCAATTTGATATTTTTAAGATAGACTAATGTTCATCTACAAGTCTGCTCCACCACTTTGGACCCAACTGAAATTAACAAGGGGCAACACCACTGGATGGATTTCCCCGAAATTTGGTTCACATTAAGTATTTTGACATCTGCTGGAGGGATAACCACAGTAGTTTGTACAGATATCCATGAGTCCCATGAATCCTCATGACTTTGGTGATCCCATGATTTTCCTCTAATACACCATGAGGTCAATATTTGTGATTTTGAATTAAATATTTCAGTAACCACTGGACAGATTGACATTAAATTAAGATGGTGAACATGGTAAATGTTATACTTGCTAAACGTGTCACATGTACAGTAAATGTATTAGCATGTTAGCATTAACATGGTGAGCACATTAGCATGTTGATAGCATTTAACCCAAAACACCTCAGAGAGGTGTCAGCATGGCTGTAGACCAGGGGTCTCAATCTGCCAGCCCCTGGGCCATTTCCATCCCCCACTCCCCCTCGGTCAGGCTTGCGACCTTATGCCAAATATATAATATAAACCGGCCCACAACATACTTTTTTAAATTTAATCAACTACACTTTCATATGCCATTGAAATAAAAACGCAATTCACTCATTCCCACTTTTATTTTGAAGTAGGCTAGTCACAGGAAATGAAATGTGTTTAGTTAGCAGCGCTGTCATTTATCAAAAATGTGTCTACGGAACAAAACAGCGTTCATTTTTGGCATTTGTCGACAGAGATCAATCTTAATATGTCAGGAAGTAGTTTTATTCAGTCTGTGGGAGTTATGGAACAGGAAGGAGCTGTTTGATGAAGAGCTGCAGGCAACAGGCTGAACACCTCCAACTTCTTAGTGAGGTAACAACTCCTTTCCCCTCATTAACATCATCAGGTTAATCTGACATATTGCCAAATAGGCGCTTTTGCTTTTTGCTTTCGTCCGCCATCGTCTTGTCAGTCAGCTCTTCTAATTCTCTCCACGCTAAAAGTGAAATGTGACTCCTGTTACTCTGTGCTGCGACTCTGCTGCTGGCCCCGCTGCTGCATGGCTTAGATGCCTCCGGCAGTTTGTCATCGTGGCATCCGTCTTTGGACTATTCATTTTTTAAAAAGTAAAACAATGGTGGGGGATGTGGTCAAGTAATGCAATTGGTGTAAGTCCACCCACCGTGTAACACCAGGAAAACAGATTGCCGTGGCAAGCCTAGTGCACGGTTTCAATAAATAATTTATAAGGGAAGAAAGCTGCACTGTTGAAAACTAATGTGCCTACAGATGTGTACTCATGTTTGCATCTTTTTGTTCAATATGAAGAAAATATGAGTCTTGCAAGGAGTAAAGTAGAAATGTATTTCATTTGTTAGCTCAGTGCAAGGATTCAAAACGTTATTTAGTAGTAGGAGTAGACAAAAAAAAATTGCACTTAGTTATTTGACTTAAAATATGCAGATATTCAACAAACGTAAACGTGAACGTAAAGAAACAAAGAAGTCAGGGCTTTGATAAGTATACAAGAACAATTAAGTAAGTATAGGCTACTAGAAAAACTAACTTTTCTGTGAGTCACAGAAACCCTGCAGTGTAACTAAGTGTTCAGAGAGAGCTCTCTATTTTTGGCCGCTGTTGTGTGCTGTGTACTCCCCGCCTCTCTCATGGAAACAACACCAAAACTTTCCACTACAGCCCAGTGGTTGATTGTGTGTGTCTATGTGTGTGTGTGTGTGTGTGTGTGTGTGTGTGTGTGTATGCTTGTTTACCTTGAGCAGAGGATTTCACAGAGGAAGTTACATTAAATTACATTAGGAAGAAAGAAAGAAGGAAAGAAAGAAAGAAAGAAAGAAAGAAAGAAAGTAAAATGCAAAGTTAGTGTACACAATCTTTCACTTCCTGATTTCTGTAAATCAACAAACAGCATATGCAGTCAATTAATGTTGATCAAAAAAAAGCCTGTAGCTGTAGCACACTTGCGCAACAGTGTGTCAGAACCCTTCTGAGTTCATTATAGTTAATGTTTGGTTGAACGTTTCTCTGGAGAGGGAGTGATTGGAATTGGAGCTTCGCTCTCTTGGCAGCTGTGTGGGTTTAGCAGAAACAATGCTGCTGCTACACGCAGTTTGGTTCACAATGAGTCACCATTGGACACCAGGAAATATGAGTGCAGCACATTGAAATCCAAGTTTGTTCATGTTTCTTCTCTGTTTGTGCTGGTTTCTATTGTTCCTCTGCTTTGTCAGTTCATTATCCTGGAGCTCTTACTGACAATGCACTCTTGTAATACAAATTGTTTGTGAGGGGACTGTTTGCAGTCTTTTATTTAATAAAACCCTTCTTTTCTACACATGCACAGACAATATAATTTCCTCTTTTCACATTCATGAACTCCATACACTGCAGCAAATAATTAAACTGCAACAAAGCAACATTCATAAAAAGTAACTTCTGCTGCCAACACTTTTTCTGGCTCTAGCTATTGCGTTTAGGGTGTCTTAGGAGCTTTCAGTTGTTTCAAAACTCATTGGCTGTGTGTGGATGTTAATTATAAATGGATATCTATCTGCCCTCAAAGCATTTATGGGTGTTTTCTTTTGGATGATGTTGCAACAGCATTATACAGTGTCTGAGGTTTCTGTTGTGCAGGCGTTGATTGATTGACTGTTTTTGCCCCTGTGATATAATGTAGGATGTTTGTAAGGGAAGCATTGTGTATGCAGAACATTTATTGCCATTCATAGTAGCATCTTTATGGAATCAATGCCCTTCGTAACAAGAATGGCACTTAGTAGAGCACATACCTCCGCCAAGGCCCAACAGTCCCCATAATCCAATATCAAACTCAGTAGCCCATCAGTCTAAATTTTAAACCACCCATAACTGCTGGACCACACCAGATCTATGATCTGCATCAAATTTACTCACTATCAACCCCCTTCATGAATCCATTATTCCCTGAGAAATTATTGAAAAATAAATGAATGCCCTATCTCACAATGTTAAGTAAAGTGAGAAGAAATTCCTGAATTTCCTGAAAATTTGGTCTATTCTGGACTGACCATCCTGCATCCAAGTTTCATGGAAATCTGTTCAGTAGTTTTTGTGTAATCCTGCTCACAAACCAACCAACCAACCAACCAAACAAACACATACACAGGTGAAAACATGACCTCCTTGGTGGGGGTCATAAATGATAGTTACTGTAATTTCATGATGGGTGTGTCCCCTGCTCCCTTTTCTTCCCTTCCCCCCACATATTTTTTCTTATAAACTCAGATTTGTCATTGAAAAAAACAAAACAACAACTAAAAAACAATTGAAATGACTTACAAGACACTCACAACACACAACCAGCAATAAGGAACAGAGGGGCCACCTGTGTGTCCATGTTCAAGTGATATGGAGACATTCTGTACTAAAACATGCATTTGCTTCATTTACCTGTGTGTAATCTCTTCAGGTCTTCAGGATTAGTAATATATTTTTATGCAGTAGAACAGGTATTAGTGTTCATTTATGCTTACACTGCTTTGAGTATAGCTTTGCGTCTGCAGCCAGTAATTTGGATCCCTTACAGGCCACTTTGTTGTTTCATTTATATATTTGAAAAACTGGATGTTTCATGTCATATAGAACATATACTGTATTTCAACAAGAGTGCATTTAAACTGTCACTTGCAGTAAGACGTAATCATGCAGACCAGAGTGTGCTTGCAGATGTTCCTTCTGTTCACCCTCTGGCACAAAGTGTTCACATAACCCCCCATAACCTGCTCTGAATAATAGTATAACTTGATTTGTCGTTAAAGCCTGCAGTGCATTGAGTCGCTGAGAATTTCATCATGTCATCAGAAAAGGTTTTTTATGAGTTGATTTTCTTTCATACCTTTTTTTTAAAAGTTATATGCATGATGGTCGGAGCATTTACACAAAAGCAAATTCTGACTAGAGAGAGAGCTCACACGCTCCAGACCAGGTGTATTCTGTTTATTCAGCTTGATGGGTGCATAAAGGCGATGCCTTTCAAACAAACTGATGCAAATAGACAAACAGATAAGCGGTTGAGGAGATGGAGACTGAGAGAGAGAGAGAGAGTTAGACAGGAAGCTATGATGAAGAAGCCCACATTATTTTCAATTTAATAGTTTTTATATCTTTATTTCTTGAAGATGTTTCTCTACGATACAGCACTTCATCAACAAACCTTCATCAACAAATATTGAAGAGAGATGTAAAAAAACATTCACATTTTTCAAACATTATGATGTCAGTTCCTCAAAGGTTTTAGTCAGTCTTCTGTTTAGTCTTTTCTTTACCTTCTTGGCCACACACACACACACACACACACACACACACACGCACACACACACACACACACACACACACGCTCGAGCGCAAACACATGCACACACACAAACTCTATGCAGTTGATCTCTCCACTGTGGCCCCGGTCCAGCTATCTGCACTGATTTTTAGCCTGGAGAAGAGATTATTACACACAACAGCATCTGAATGGTGAATAAGAAGTGGGACAACAAGCGAACATGATGTTACATACAGATGTGTATGTGTGTATTGTAATTGTGCCATGTAAGTGAGTGTGTTGAGTCATAGCTGTAGCTGGACAAAAACCCTATGATTGAGTTCTAGTAATAATAAAAAAAAAAGGAACAAAGGTGTTCATGCTTTTGAAACCAAGAGGATGAACAGAAAATAAAATTGTTTCCAAGATTTTTGCAGATACTCTACTGTCAAGTCTCATGAAACCTCTTGATGTTGGTAAATTAGATACATATGCTGTTAGATTAAAGTTTACAAGTAAGAATGTAAAAGTAAGAGGCTCAAATTTAACTCTTTAAAGGATGACAAATGATCAAATGATCATGACAAAAACTTAAGTAAATGTAAGGAATTACTCTCAAGTTTTAGACTCACAATAATGCTGCCAGTTTACAGACAAAATTTTGTCATTTTTGTCGCATGTGTCGGGCTTTTTTGCAATCGAACATGACGCCTTTTTTCTTTCTTATCAAATCCGTTCCATCAGGACTCCCCTTCGCATTCACACTCACCAGGTGAAGAGAGATCGCGTCTCCAGCTTGGTCCCAGATCAATATGATGTCAGACTGAGAGGAGAGCATCATTTTTATATGAGCAGAAACACAATGTCTTAGACTTGTACGTACATGCATTCATGTAAAAAGAAAACAGCGGTGGTGATTCATGTAATAGACATCTGGCGTAATCCACACGAACCAGTCCTTTTGTTTCCTACTGTTTAGATTGAGGCTTCATCATTGCTCAGAATGGATTAATGATTGTGATGAAAGTTAAAAATAAAATGTAAGTACGTGGGTATTCATACTTGAGTATGAATGTGTCGCATGTGTTTTGTTTGTTTGTGAAGGGTTGTGAAGGGTCTACTGTGGGGAAATTCTTCTTTTCATTGAGGAGCTGTGAGGTGGAGCCTATTTTGGAGAAAATATGTGTGAGTGAAAAACAGAGAGCAGAGTTCATCCCAGGCCAAAAACGGTGGGTTTCAAACCTCTTCCAGATATGAAAACTGAGCATATTTGTTTTGATTTGATTTGATTTAGTCTGCCAAGTATAACAAAACTTTGTTAGCATAAATTCAACCATATCCTATTTTACTTCATTAATCCCGAAGATGGAAGAGACTTCTAAAGTAAATTAAATGTATTCACGTGTCAGTGAAGGTTTTGTTCACATTTTAAACTGGTATGAATGTATTTACTATTATCACTGAGCAGCTGTAGCTTGTTTCACAGGTACTTGGTTTAGTCACCAGAGGGTGGCAGATTCAAGACCTGCAAGGACGAGTTAGTACGGAGTGTGGACTGGTAGCTGGAGAGGTGCCAGTTCACCTTGAGCAACACATCGAACACCAAACATTCGAGCGCTTGATTATCAGTTTGTGCATGTCTGTACACACTGTAGCAAAGTCACTACAGTCAAGCTCGCACAGTCTGAAGGAGAGAAAGGACTGATATACTACAGTGCAGGTCTGGTTCAGGGCTGATCAAAGGCAGCTACAGAGACTCAGCTCAAAGGTAGGGAACTCTGGTGGATGTGAAAGACAGCACAGAGATTAGTGTCCATCACCATGAGAAAATGATCCACTAGAGTGCCACATAACTACATTATTATTTGTTGGGTGATAAATTTCATCAAGGTAGAAATATTATAGATTCAGAAACACTCTAAACTAGAATGGCACTCAGTAGAGTGCATACCTCCACAAAGGCCCAACAATCGAGGCTAATCCAATATCAGAAAATATATAATATATATATAAATATAAAATTTGCTGAACCTAGTTTTTTATTTGGATACACATCAAATTTCAGCCATAGATATCAGCCTGATTTCTTTCCACCAAGAACCATGCACTACATTACTCCCTGACAAATCAACTAAAATGTCAAAAAAATGCTCATAATCAAACAATGTTAAAGAAAGAGAGAAAAAATTCCTGAATCTTCCCCTAATCCGGATCCAGGATGATTGAGGTGGTAAAAGTACACATGACAAGGCAGAAACCATTTTACATACAGATTAAATAGGACTAAAAAGTTATTCATCAGCCTATCGCCCTATGTGAGCTGGGATTGGCACTGACTCTGTACAGTATTAGGTGGTATTGACAGATGGATGCAAAAAAAAATAAAAAATTTCCATCATACTTTAATCGTAAAACTAGTAGAACAGGAATGGTGCACATGCACGCATAGAGACAAATCAAACTTACACAAACACTCCCACATACATAGACGTGCATTCATTTCCTAGAGACTTACCCTAAGTAACCCCAACCAGTATTCCCTACCTCCTAACCCTTAACCTAACCTGAGCCCAGGGAAAACAAGTCCACACACACACACACACACACACACACACACACACACACACACACACACACACACACACACACACACACACACACACAAACACACATTGACCTATACCCAACATTTTGCGTGGGATGAAATCAACTGACTTGTTTTTCACACATATATCCTCCCCACCTTAGATATCTACTCCACCCATAAACAATCCTCTTTAAGCAATGATAAACTCTCTGTCCAAATATAATGGCACAAAAGGACTGGCACAACTGGTTTGTGGGTATTTGGCCAGATTTTCATTACACGAATGCCATCATCTACTTTTCTTTGTGCATGAATGCATGTACAAAAGTCAAACATTGTGTGTCTGCTCTTATAAAAAGGAGACATTCAACTCAGTCTAACATCAGTCTCATCTGGAACCAAGCTGGTGACACAGACGCGATCTTTCTTCTTCACCTGGTGAACGTGAACTTGAAGGTGAGTTCTGATGGAAAGATACAGAGGGAGGGAGTTTTGTGGAAGGACAGAAAATGACAAAATGATTTCCAGATACTGAACATGATGAGTGGGAAACGGATGGCTAAATATTGTCTGTAAACTGGCAGCATTATTGTTAATCTAAAACTGGAGAGTGGTTTCTTACATGTGCTAAAGCTTTATTCTGTGCTACTGCAAACACAGAACGTTTGATTTTTAATTCTTACCTGTCAACTTTAGTCTAACAACATGAAACTTACCAATATCTGTGTCTGCAAAAACCTTGGCAATGATTTTATTTTCTGTTCATCCTCTATGTTGGAAAGGTATTAACTCATATTTTCTTTTAATTATTCAAAATCAATGTCGATCTTTTTGTCCCGCTACAGCTATGGCTGACAAGGATTGTGATCAAGATTTCTGTGAGGAGCTGAAGAAGTTCTTTGATAGCCGTGGCGGGACCGTAAAAGTGCGGGAGCTCAAGGAGTGGTTG
The DNA here is from genome assembly GCF_040436345.1 of Pagrus major. NCBI lineage: Eukaryota > Metazoa > Chordata > Actinopteri > Spariformes > Sparidae > Pagrus > Pagrus major. The sequence continues at coordinate 18,403,763 of NC_133231.1, read as the reverse complement.
GAAGAAAATTGTAAAGGCCGTAAGAACGAAGTAAGGAACTCAACACACTCACTTTACATGGCACATTTACAATACACATGCATATCTACACATAACACACTCACTTGTTGTCCTGCTTCTTATTCATCATTCAAATGCAATTCAAACTGTAACTTTAACTGTAATAATCTGTTTTCCAGGGTGGAGTCAGAGGGCTCTTTCCCTGCATGGAGCAAAAAGCCGATCAAGATATCACGCTTGAGGAGTTTAAAAAATGCTGGGAAGAGAAGAAAGGCAAGAGGTGTGCCTAAACAGAATATTTACTACAAAACCCTCAAGAATGACCATCAAAATGTGTAAAAAAAGAAACAAAACAAGAGAGAGTATGGCAGAGAATGGCAGACACTGCCTACACTGACAACAGAAGCTACCTGTACCTCCACTCAAGCCTGTTTATTTGAGTATGAGAATTGGTTTTGAAAGATGTGTCCATTCAATATTGGCTGAGAAAAAATAAAAACCATTCATTTGATGTGGGCTTGTTTGTCTTTTTATGCACACAGCACACAGATATACCTATACAATCTCTTCCTCAGGTACTACAGTAGGTGTGGTATTTAATTTCATGTTCTTCATTGAAATAGAACATTCTCCAAAATGTTGGAACTTTCCTTTAACGTGTGGTCAATGACTGAAGTTTTCATCACTTTCTTTTTTCTTTTAAAGAATACTTCTTCTAAAGCGTAAAAGAGAGATACAATGATGAAATACTCAGTGCTGAGACATCCTTAAACTTCATTTGTCTACACTCCTCTGTATTTAAGGATCTTTTACATTTTCCTTTAAGAAAGATGAGAGTTGATTTATGCTCACACAATTTACAGCTGCAGACGAGGAGAGCGTTTGCTCCCATGGCCAAAATTATGACAAAATATGTTAAGAATTCTGTAAAAAAGGGTATAGATGTATAAAACCCCCTCCATTTCAACAAGTACATTTAAACTCACATACAGAAGACATGACATTCTTGTGAAGATATTCAGCACTTTGATATACTTGCTCCACCTGCAGGCTGCATGGAGAATGCAGCACAGTATATGTGCCAGCAGTGGGTGTGACTTGGACTTAAGAAGTGGTGAGGGCACTCAAGTTAGGCATCTCTGAATGACCTGAATTTTCCTGCAGTGTTGAATTACATTCTGTGGCCATTAAAAGCTTCTAAACACAAACTTTCAGAATCTTTTCTTTGCAGCGAACACATATACACGACCTCTGATTAATATAATTAAAACGTGTCTTGATGTGAGGTCGATACATTGGATGCTAGACTTGTTAAGACATTTTGAATAACTTTTTAGAAGAACCTCTAGAAATTAAATCAGAAAATAAATGAACATGCAGTTAACACTTTGCAGACATCCATTCTTTTTTGTGGTGTACTATGAAGTCAATCATGGACCAAATTAAAAACAAAAAACTCTTGTCACCTGTTCTGCTTTAAGCTTTTGGTCATTCTTATACAACATTAATGGTAAATCTGCAGGACCTGTTCTGACAGCACAGCGGATTTCACACGAGACACATTCAGCAACATCTCATTACCAGCCCCAACAGTGTCGGCTGTTATTGTTTACACCTACTGAGTCATCGAGTGTGTGTGTCATCATGGCAAATTGTGGTCTTGGAGACATTCTAGGCTGCTCAGCCAATCACAAGTGCCTCACAGGAAGGCAGAGACATGGCAAATGAGAACCAATAAAAAAAGTATGTTTGTTTTTAGACAGGCCGGAATGTGAGTGAGTTAACACTTTGTGTGCTGGATGAAAATACACTTGATGCAAAATCGATTATAAATGCATTAAATGTATGGTCCCACACAGTCCCACTGTATGGAGACATTCCCATTTTGTTTGCACCAAAGTTTTCCTGAGCAGAGAAAATGTGGTACTCAAACTTCTGAAGGGATTATTGGGCAACGACAAACGTCAAAACAGTAACAGTTTACTGCTTACTTTGTGAGGAAATATAAACATAAACATATTATGGCTACCGCCTTTGTTTTTTTCTGAGAGACAAGTTATAAAAGTGGGTTTATTCATGTGATTTGACACACATACAGTACATTAAAAGAACAAAAAAAATTACTTTTGTGACATGAAAACAAAGTGATATGGCTTCAGTTGTGAAGAGATCACCTCCGTGTCACCAGCTGTCCCAGGTGAGACCAGAAAAGCACTACACAATTGCAAGTCCATTTATTTGCCTAACCCTTACTCTTAGCCTGACTTCATTCCATGTCTTCACCCTAAAATGTAATGATTTATGTTATGAGGTCAAGCATTTTTGGTCCCCATAAAGTTTTCAGAACTAACTCTGAGAGTAGGCACCTGGTTATTGGACCACAAATACAGTCTGAATGCTGAAATGCCCATTGGAGGAAATCCAGAAATTGCCTGGTGCTCCAGCACACGGGCATAAGCTCTGTGCTCTAACCTCTTTGCCACTGAGCTGGACAACAATGTGTAAGGTATGTCAGATTGTGTGTATAAAAGCTGATGAACGTCACAGTCTACATGTAGCGAAGAGTCATAGGGTGGGTTCAAACATAGACAACACCTACATCTAACATCCATTTAATTGGACAAGTCGTCCCCATGTAACTGGTCTTAAGTTTGAAATTTGTCCCCAAAAGTAGCCAAAGTCAATAATAAAAACACACACACGAACACACTGACATATACCAAACATTTTGGGCTGGATTGAACTCTACTCTGCTTTTTTGTTCACACATATTTTCTCCGCCTTGCAGCTCCTCAATGAAAGGAAGAATTTCTACCCCGCCTTTAAACAAAACATTTCACCACATTTAATAACACATGTAATCAATGTCAACGGTTAAAAACATACACTGAGCAGCACATCTTCTGTCTATTCAGTATGAAACAAAGGGACTGGTACAGCTGGTTTGTGGGGATGTGGCCAGATTTACATAACCTGAGTCATCACATGTTTTCTTTGTGCATGAATGTATGTACAAGTGTCAGACATTGTTTGTCTACTCCTATTAAAAGGAGACGTTCCCCTCAGTCTGACATCAGTCTCATCTGGGACCAAGCTGGTGACACAGACGTGATTTCTTTTTCACCTGGTGAACGTGAACCTCGAAGGTGAGTCCTGATGGAAAGATATGGAGGGAGGGAGTTTTGTCTAAAACTTGAGAGTGGTTCCTTACATTTGTTAAAGCTTTATTCTGTGCTGCTGCAAACATCATCCTGAGTTTGAACTTTCTGGCTTTTACATTCTTACCTGTTAACTTTAGACTAACTGCATGTAACACCAATATCAAGAGATTTCATGACTTGACAGTAGTGTCTGCAAAACTTGGCAACAATCTATTTTTCTGTTCATCCTATGTTTGAAAAGTATTAACTCATATTTATTATTCAAAATCAATCTCTCTTTTTGTCCCGCTACAGCTATGGAGAATAAGAGAGAAGTTTGCAAAGCGATTAGGGGAATCTTTAAGAAGAATGCTGATGGTGATGGAAAGATGAAGAAGGAGGATTTGAGGAAGCAGCTGGAAGAAGCATTCAAAAGCCATGAGAAGAAAGTAAGCAACTCAACACACTCCCTTTACATGGCGCCCACTGGTTCTCCTGCTTCTTTTTCACCATTCAGATGCATTTTATGCCATTAAGTGTAATTATCTGTTCTCCAGGATGAAATCATTGGCAAGGTCATGGATGCAGTCGACGGCGACGAGGTCACCTTAAAAGATCTGAGGAAATCCATGGCTAAAAGCTGCGACCAAGGCAAGGGCCAAGAATAGAGAAATTCCTTACATTTGCTAAAGCTTATTTCTGTGCTACTGCAACACAGGCAGCACGGATCATACTGTTAAATTTGAACTTTGACTTACCTGTTAACTTTAATCTAACCACATGTAATTCACCGTGTCTGCAAAAATGTTCGAAATGTTTTTATTATATGTTCATCCTCTATGTATGAGAAGTATTAACTCATATTTTCTTTTAATTATTCAAAATGAATCTCAATATTTGTGTCCATCTCCAGGTTGTAAGGATGAGGATATTGAAAAAGCCATGCGGGACCTCTTTGACGAGTTTGATGAAGATGATAGTGGCGCGTTGGAAAAGGCGGAATTCGAGAAGATGGTGGATGAACTACTTGAAAGCCATCCAAAAAAAGTAAGAAAGTCAACACACTCACCTCACATGGCACAGTTACAATACACACGCTCATCTGTACATAACACATTCACCTGTCATCCTGCTTCTTATTCATCATTCCGATGCATTTCATGCTGTTAAGTGTAATATTCTGTTCTCCAGGATAAAATCAAGAAGAGGGCCATGAAACGTCTAGAAAAAAGTGACAACAACATCACTAAAGATGAGTTTGAGAGAATCATGCCACTCTTAAAGAGACTCTACAAGAAAAAACTTGAGGACCCAGATTCTGCAGAAGATGAATAAACAGAATTGTTACTGCAAAACCCTCGAGAATGACCATCAAAATTAATTTTATAAAAGCCTGTTTATTTGAGTTTGAAAATTGGTTTTCAAAGATGTGTCCATTCAACATTGGTTGAGAAAAAATAAAAACCATGCAGTTGACTCTGATGTGGGCATTTTGTCTTTTTCCGTACACAACGCACAGCTGGGAATAAAATGACGCACCAAAGGAGGGGAGGCAACCTAATCTCTTACTCGGGTTGAAGTGAGGACACCTACAGCAGGAGTGGTATTTCATTTTCTGGGCAGTGGTGTTTCCTTCATCATATTAGGGCGCCATTATCTCAGAGGTGGCAGTGGGCTGATAGTTCTACAGGATTTCATACTCCAGAGATTTCATCAGCAAAATTACTTTAAAGGCAGCTACTGAGCTAATTTCCTGTCTTACAGAACTTTTAATGAGAAAATCCTCATCATTTTATAATGTTTATGACGTGTTTTACTTCAGCACAAAGGAATAATTATGAGAGTCCTTTCCCAAAAGCAAAAGAAAAAAAATCAGCAAGATAATATGATGAAATAAAATCAACCACAATTATGAACTTTGCCTTTTTATCGCAAAATTTTAACTGTTATACAGCATGAGCATTTTTTTTTTAAATCACCATTTTCTGGCAGAAATGAGTTTCCATAAAGAATACCACAGAAGGCTTAGGTTTAACATGAGAGATAAAATATTAAAACACGGTAACACTTTACAATAAGGTGCACAAAAATGTTACTAAGAAACAAGTGAGGAATGAATCAGGAACTACTTCTAATCAATAACTATTAATGAATAATCCCTGAATAACTGTAATACAAGGACTTACAGTAGATAATGAGGAGACAGAGGACGGCAGGTTCAAATCGAGGTCTGCGGCAACAGATTTATTTTTTTTATTTTTAAGGCATCAGCATCACTAGTGCAACTGAATATGATTTGTATGTGCAGATTAATGTATATGTGATTCATAAGGTAATAAGGGTCTACTTAGTAAATGCTCATTATCATGTGTCACTGCACTTGAAGGTACACAAAAAGAGTAATAAAAAAGTAATTAGTTAATAATGAGTTGTGACTAGTTTGTGCTGCTCAGCAGCTGGTTGATAGTTAATCAGCAGGAACTCATGAGGAAAGTGGTCTGTATGTCGATTCACAGATATTTATGAACTACTCATTAACTAATGATTGATTAATGTTATGTATATTCATCATTATCTACTATATGGTCCTCAAATCAATTCAATCAAATCAAAATCAATTCTGATTCATTCCTCACTCAATCCTTAGTAACTACTCTCATTTTTGTGTATTGAAAAGTGTTACTAAATACACTGTGTTGAAACACAAATAAACATGCATTTTAGGTCTCCTTATATGTCCCTCTAAGAAGAAGGATTAGAGTTTGTTTATCCTCACACAGTTTACAGCTACATACAACAAATGGCTTCCATAGCCAACATTAGGACAAAATAAGTGAAGTACTCTGTATCTGAAAGGGGTTTTAAGTCGATAAAATCTTCTATATTACGAGAAGTACATCAAAACTCGTCTAGAACATGACGTTGTGAGGTTGACAGTGTGTTGCAGATGCTCACCTCTTTTGGAGATATACAGTATTGTGATACACTTGCTCCACCTGGCAGGCAGTATGGAGAATGCAGTATATAACACATAAGCAATGGTTGTGACACTGCCCTAGGAAGTGGTCGGCACAAAGTGGAAGCGATTCAAATTAAACATGACATCCATCCTTTTGTTGGCTCACCACAAAAAGAAAGAGGAACAAATTAAATGTACAGTCCCCTCCAATTCCTTTATTTTTGCTGTACACTGAAAACATTTTGGTTTGACATCAAAGGATGACTGTGAGACAAGAGATCAGTGTGTCAGCATCCATTTCCAGGTATTTACATCTAGGGCTGTTAAAAAACTTAGAAGATAGCACCTTTTGTTTGAACCCACACATTTTTCAAGTGAGCAAAATTATTGGAACATGTGCCCAGGTGTGTCCTATTACATTGATTATTCAAACAATAAATAGCGCTGAATGTCTACTCTTAGTTTCAGCTTTGGGTTTTGCCTTTGCAGACTATTTTATAGTTAAAAAGGTGTAACCAACATGAAGACCAGAGAGCTGTCTAACGGGATTATTTTTCTCGAGATCTCGAGATAACGAAACTTTGTTTTCCCAAGATAACGATATAATTAATTCGAGATCTCGAGATAACGAAACTTTGTTTTCCCGAGATAACGATATAATTAATTTGAGATCTCGAGATAATGACTGTGATATGATAACTCTCATCGTTATCTTGGGAAAACAAAGTTTCGTTATCTCGTTATCTCGAGATCTCGAATTAATTATATCATTATCTTGGGAAAACAAAGTTTCGTTATCTCGAGATCTCGAATTAATTATATCGTTATCTCGGGAAAACAAAGTTTTGTTATCTCGAGATCTCGAATTAATTATATCGTTATCTCGGGAAAACAAAGTTTCGTTATCTCGAGATCTCGAGAAAATTATCCCGTTATCTCGGGAAAACAAAGTTTTGTTATTATCTCGAAATAACAACTGCCGTATAATTAATTCGATATAATTAATTCGAGATCTCAAGAAAACAAATGAAATTAACTCGTTATCACGGGAAAACGGAGGAAATAAAATGTATGAATGCATGGCCCTTTAGGGCTTCCGTACTTCTACACTAACAACAAACAACATACTTGTTCCAGCAGTGTTCATAACTTTTAAGTGTCCCCTGGAAACAGTTTCTGTTGTTGTTGTTGTTGCTGCTTCAGTGTTTCTGTTTCTGGTTGTGTTTTGTGTTTCTGTATTTGGTTTAGTTTTTTAATTTCTGAGCTTGTATTGTCAAATAATTGGTAAAGATATTTTCTTAATTTGCTCATTTTTTTTTTTTTAGTTTTCTTAAGTTGCAGTGCCTTTAGCTCTCAGGGCTGCCATGGGCGAGGGCACAAACCAGGGATGCTGGAAGTCAGTCACAGTTGGGGGTGCTTAGGTCAATGTATGTAATGATATCATTGTAAATTGTGCATGTCATTAATGTTTTATATTAATTTTAATGACCAGGATAACTTCTATCTAATAGTTAATACCAACTATGAAAACATTTTAGCAATACAGTGGACAGCAAACTTGAACACCAACATGAACAGGTCAAAGTAGCCACATTTCACCAGACTCCCTTATAAAATCGCTCAATTTTGTGAGTTAGGGAGTTAGAAGAAACCTCATAAACTCTGTGAAACACTAACTTTATGAAATTCTTAATCATTTGGGCCTTCTTGTAAATTCGCCACATGCTAAACATTTGGCTCTTTCTTTCTTTGAGTAAAAACCATCGTGTCTATTTGTGATGTGCATGTGGACACTTCTTTCCATGTTGTCACGCTCTGTCTTTCTCACTCCTACACATGAGCGCTCTCTCTCTCTCTACTTCTCTGCTGCAAATCTGCATCAGACTTCAAAAAACAAAATCAATGCCCCATTTTATGGTGTGCTGCAGCCCCCTCAGCACCCCTACTTCTGGCATCCATGGCACAAACTGGCCAGAAAGAATATCTGAAGGTCCTGCCTCATGCTTGTAAGCTTCCGCCAACCAGTCAAGTTGCAGTTACTTCAATGTAGCTGCTAGTATTTTACTGTGAAACTCACATCCAATACTGCACAGTACTGTATTTTTTTACAGTAATAAACGGTGGTTGTAGATTATAGTAGGTAAACTGTGGAATATTGGCTGTCTTTACAGAGAAGTACAGAGGACTGACAGAGAGCTTCCTCACATGGTTATGTTGTTAAATAATGCCCAGAAATGTGTTTTTCCAGAGCATTACGACGTCACAGTTGAGTTGACCTTTGACCTTTTGGATAGAAATGCCATCACTTCATTATTTCATCCTATTGTTTTACCTTATGCTATCCTGTTACTGACTTACAGCCAAAAATGTGACCTCAGTGACCTTTGACCACCTAAATCTTATCACTTAATTTTGAAGTACCAATGGCAGTTTGAGACACAAAGGGAGAGACAACCTGAAAACATAATGCCTCTGGTCACGTCTGTGACCAATGTAAAGGCATTAAGGAAAGGCTTATATCCTATTGTCATCTGTGCTGCTTGCTTCAGACTGTAGCTCTTTCTTATACAGCACTAATGATAAACCTGCTCGACCTGTTCTGACTGCACTGTTTTCTCACAGTCCCATTAACTACAGTCTCATTATTTCATATCGTTGTCTGCAGCATCAAATGTTTGTTGACAGACTGCTCAGTGACTGCTCAGACAATCACAAGAGCCTCACAGGGAGGCAGGAGCATGGCAAAGGGGAACCAATAGAAACACATGTCTGTTTCTAGACAGGCTGGAAAGTGAGTGAGTAAACACTTGATGCAAAATTGAATATAAATTGATTATATTTATGGTCCCATACGCTACAACAAACCAGTTTCATTCAGTTTAGCTTGGTACAAATTACAACAGGTATCCAGTACCACTTTAATGTTACGGTATGGACACATTCCCATAGTTTGCATCTATCTTTTCCCGAGAGGAGCAAATCTGCTATTCAAGTTTAATGCTAACTTTGTGAAGAAATATAAGCATAAACTTTTTTAAAATAACTGATAAGCTATAATTCCTCAGTTTGTTGATGGGTTGAAATTGTTCTTTAAAGGAGATATATTTTCTGAGAGGTAAGTATATAAATGGGTTTCATTCATGTGATTTGACACAAATACATTGAAAGAAAGACAGAAAAGACAAAGGGATAGATATTTTCAATGACTTTGTCAATTGTATTTGACCAGACATTTTCATTAAGGAAGCAGTGGTGGTGATATGTGCATGGGAGAACGCAGCGAGTGATGTCTGTTGAATGTTTGATGAGCCCGTTCTCGTTTTCCTTCCACAGCGATGACACCAGATACCAAACACCCACCTGTGCAGTGATTGCCATAAACAGACGAGGACACTCAAAGCATTTCAGAATTTCATAGTTGTTATTTAATGTCAGAAAGTTTTGAACAGAAGGTCCTTCGATAACCAGTTTACAGAGATATGAAGACAATGCATGCATGTTCAAAACACTAATCGCTTGAGTTGGCCCGACACCAGCACCATCTGATTTCAAGGTCTGCAGTGATAAATATAACATACAGTATGCATTCTGTATGTGTCTTATGTAGAAATATCTTTAAATGTGTAACAAATAATTTAAGTGTTCGTAGTTAGTCCTCTTGTTCACCTTCTTGGTTTTTGCCTTTGCCTTTCTTGCAGCCCTTGCCTGTCTTCTTATTGTAGTAGCATTTGGCCAGGTCACTAACACACCGACAAAACTCTTTGAAGTTGACCTCACCATCGTGGTTTTTATCCAGCATCTCCATGACTTCCTCAATGTCATCAGCATTTATTTTTTCCTGAAGAATACACACAGTTTAATAGCAGCATAAGATGCACAAAGGCAGTGGATGAGAAGCAGGATACTGTATATATATATTTTCATGAATAGATATGTGTATCTCTTACTTTTAACTCAGGGCTTTGTATTTCTGTCTCCAACACCTTCTTCATCTCCTCTTTGTTTAACTTGGGTTTCTTGCCTTCTGCATCATTAGCATACTCCAGAAATATATCCACCATGGTTGTTATGACCTGGTCCAGACGAGCCATGGCTGTTGCTGGAGAAATAGGTTGTTATTGATCGTGAGTTATTAGCAGAGAGATAGGAAGAAATACCTCTAAACCATGCTGGATTCACAGAAAATACTTTGCACTGTCTTGTGAAACCTTATGAAGTGTCTTAATAGTAGTGTGTTACAGCAGCATCAACTCTATAAGCTGGTTGACAAATGCTCAGAGCAACTTCTATTTGGAGAAGCACTGATAAAATAAAGCTTTATTCAACGCCATGAAATCAATCTCAAGTTTTAATTCATAGGAATAATGACACTTTACAGACAACCATCCTAGCATTTCCATTGCATATTTCATGCTCTGCATCTGAATTAAATGTTTTACTTCTTGCTTTTCTTCTCTTCAAAAAATCTCCCATCCCCGACATGTTGCTTTTCATCAGTACTCACCTTCGAGTTCAAGTTCACCAGGTGAAGGGGGATCACGTCTGTGGCAGCAGCTGTCCCAGGTGAGACTGTCGTCAAACTGAGGGGAAAGCCTCCTCTTAAAGAGTAGACTCACTCTGTCTGACACACACACTCACATCCACACACACACACACACACTCACATTCCCACACACACACACACACACACTGGCAGAGAACAGTCACAGTGTGATTCATCCACTGGAAATGCGGCCCGGCTCCGCCCAAACTGGCTTCATCAGTTCTGTCTCACAACTGTGCCCCACTAAAGAAAATTAACTAAAGTCAACGTTTATGTTTGTGTTTAAAAGAGGAAATAGTTGTGCTTGCCTGTATGTTTATTTTGGTGAAGAGATGGAACAGATCATGTAAGTTGCAGCAAACCGCTGCTCAGTGTAGCCTCGCAGAGGAAATATGTGAGCAAAAGTGGAAAATTACAGTGAGTAGGTTTCATCTGAGCCAAGAATGTCATTGCTGCGTGTGAGTGTATGTGTGTTCAGACATAATTTGCCTCTAAGTCTGCATGCACGACTGTATATCTTATTTGCTTTAAAGTCTGGCACGTATGGGCAGTAACAGACAATCAAAACAATGCTTCATGCTTCATTCAGCTCCGACTACAATGTTAAAAGCTTCAAATTTTTGTTGGTCAAGCCAAACAGTGTCAGTTTTATACTTGAAACACACTTTTGAATGTATGTTTGTAAATTTAATTTAATGCTAAATAGTTTTATTCATTTCTGCCATGATCATGGATCACAATGGAAACAAATTAAACACTTTAATGTGTGAGTATATCTATGAATGTTGTACTTTAGTTCAACTGAGCTGAATAAAATCAGCAGCAGTTAAAAACCTGCTGGATCTGAGTCTAAAACAACAACACCATGAACGCTCTTTGCTGTGTGTTTGAACATGTTTGACTCTGACGTAAGTCTCTCCGATTCATCCTGCTCAACTCTTATGTAACTCAACCTCCATTTTCCATTCATCTGTTCCATGGCAGCAGAAAGGCAGCATTTTCTTCTTCTCTTCCCGTCTCTTGCCCCCTGCCAAGTCCCTTTTTATAGGTCAGTTCAAACTATCCAGCGCCAGCCTGCCTTCACTTTGGCCCTATTACTTTCACTTATTGAATACTATCAGATTCTCCTCGCAGGGGAGGAAATGAAAAAAGAGACGGAGGATCATGTGGCTTTAATTACAAAAAAAAAAGTTCATCTTTCCGCACTCTGCTGGCTGAGGTATGAGTTACAGTTTCACTGCTGGAGAGGTTGTGTACCTCTGCAGTGGTAAGTCTGCACCATGAACATGAACACTGTACAAGAAGAGGGCACTTATTAAATAGAAATAGCTCTGAACTCCCTACTTAATATTAACATTCAGTCTTTAGAACAAATGTTTTAAAGACAGGTTTTTTAAGATACAGTATGTATATGATACAGTATTTAATGTAATTCATAACAAGCTGCTGTGGCTGTTTTATGTTACTAATCAACACAAAGGTGAGCCACCACTAGTCCTTGTGAAAAAAAGCAAGTCAGGTTTATTTTTATTGCTTTACAGGGGCAGATAAATACATTAAAAATTAGATTTGACTTTTTTTTAATTTACAGTTGCTTTTAAAAGACAATAAAAACAAAGCAAAAATGTGCAAATAGATAGTTACTGTCAAGTTAAAAAGAAAGTCATGTGTTGATGTATAAACAATATTTTTTTAAGCTATCATTGGTATGGTACAGTAGACAAAACATGATAAAGTGTCCTCTAATGGCGGCTTTCTGCACACTGGTGCCCCACTGCATACAACTGGTGCCCTTTATATTTGTTTTGCCCCTCAAACATCCTGAGTCTGCACTGGAGCTGACAGATTTAGCAGACCTCAGGTATTTAGAAAGCTTGTTCCACAGGTGGGGAGAGTAGAAACAAAAAGCTGCTTCACCTCGCTTGGTTTTGATGCAGGGAACAGCGAGTAAAAGAACTGCAAAAAGAAAAAGGCGCTAGTCCAAACCACTTTACTTTACACTATGAAAGTACAGTGTCTTTCCTCACTCCTCACTCAGTGTCAGAACTGCAGAGAAGCAGGTAGAAGAGTCCTGGGTGAACCGCTACACTGTCTAAATAGTTTTAAAGAGTTTTATGACATCTAGTGGTGGATTGAAGACAACACATGACCTCCTGCTTAAAGGCCCAAAATACCAAGTTTCTGTGTTATCTCTATGTTCAGTACTTGCTAAAAGCTGACATGTGAACAGAGTTATTTTAAGCAAATTTAGTTGTTAGTATCTTTTTTATTCTGAAAGTCTCAGCGGTCTTATTGTGGCATCAAAACCACTTTTCATTCCAAAATCTGATCTGATGATATCCTAATGTAATCATACTAGTATACCTTCTGTTTTTCAGATGATTAACTTGTGACAGCTCTCTTTTTAGGCTTTAGCAGTGTGTCGATAGCCTTGAACTGGGATTTCCCCTGATTTCTACCTCTTATTTGTACAGGAGGAAATGCTCCGTCAGCTGATCTGTGGGGTTCTCCTATTCCATTATCCTGCATGAGTTCCTTGGTTATTGATTTAGTTGCTTGAGGTGTCCTCTGAATATCTGTGGAAACAACACACAACTGCCCATTTGTTTAATCTTACCTTGCAACCCCAACACACATTTTGCACTGCATCTCTGCATGATAGCGTACAGTATATTTATTTACTCATGAGGAAACCAATATGGTGGATGCACAGACTCATAGCTATACAGCAGGGACCAATGAGCTATCTACATTTCTGTATCTATTTGACAAAATATGTAAAGTTACATACATGCCTATAGTATAAATGCCCATGTATGTCTCACACCTATATGTTTATAGATGTGACGTACCTATAAGTCACCATAATATCATAATTATCATATAGCTGATAGCAAATGAGAGAACCATCTTGCTTCCTTCTCATCTCCGTTGAGAGCTGCACATGTGTAGTACTGATCGAGCAGGGAGCAAAAGCGCCAATTAAAATACATTTATAGTTGAAAGAGAGACATGACAGTAATGTTAATTAACTTGCTAACACTCAATATATGTATCTTGTGTTTAGAGTGTATAGAGAAACTCACACTGAAAAAAACATGAATGCTTTTATTCATTTAGATCAGAGGTTAGTGCCGCCCCTCACCTTACAACTGACATGAGTATCACTTTTTTTTTAATTCAACTTTTACGTGTAATGTTATATTTTATTATTTTAACTATTCATTTTATTGCAATTGGTGTCCATTAGTCTCTAAACCTTTTTTTGTTTTCTTAATATACCATGTTCTTTCAATTACTTGTAAAGCATTTTTAATTTTATTTTGATTTGTTTGAAAGGTGCAATATAAGTAAAGTTTGATTGGTTCATTGATACAGCAACAGAAAATCCTAATCCTATCCTATCCTAATAAATATATCTAAATTATATGAATGTATGACTTTATTTCAAGCCAAAAATTAAAACAACATAATAAAAACAAACAAAACAAAAGTAACAGTGTCCGAAAAGGAGTAGGTAGAAGTAACACACCAGAACACCAGGTTTTTTTTCTCACTTGCCTCAGGGCTTCCATACTTTTCTAACTATTACAAGTCAACATATCTGCTTATCTTCTACATATCTTCTATATATCTTCTACAGCATTAAAGGGATGTTTTATTCTCCTCATCCATGCATTTTAGGGTGTTTAGGTGTTTTTGTGTCCTCCTTTCATAGCAAGCATTCCTTAATGCTTCCTCTTTGTTGGCAAGTATCCCAAGACTCAGGCTGAAAAGATAAAGAAGGCTTTTGCAATCATTCCTTAAACATTAGAAACCCAGAGTCATTGGCTGTCTTTTAATATCTGCCTTGTATCTCACATGTTGGGTCTATGGGTCTTGAATGGGTCTCTATGTACTCAGGATTTATTAGTGGCCCACCACCTGCTCTGCAGTGTGCCATGTCTTTTGACTGCACTTTAACCTTCATTTCAATACATATGGAGTATCTTTTCTGTCGACATCTATTAAATTCCTTATCTGGTCGGTGCATGTGGTGTTAAAGCGTAACTCCACCAATTTTACACATTAAAGTGTGTTTACAGGTCAGGAGTACTACTGCATGTGTGATAATAGTAGTATAAAGGCTTTTGTGGCTCCAGAGGAAGCTGCATGTTATCTGATTCACATTTTGATGTGTTGAAATTGGTGGAGTTACCCTTTAAGCCCTTCAGGGATGTTCATACTTGGAATAAAAAAAAAAGCCAGTTCCACTTGAGTTAGATAACAGAAGAATGGGGAGGATGAAAACACAGAAGAATGAGAAATGTGTTATTTAAACTGGAGGAACGCCATGAGAGAAATACAACCGTCTCCAAAAACCATAAAACCTTCACGCCCACCAAATCTTGGGCACACTTACAGGCATCTTTGTTTTGCATAACTCTAACCCCTAACTCATGAACTCATGACAAACAGGCATGTGTGCTGCAGGCAAGTTCAGGCCTCATCTGATACAAGCACATTCCCATATTGAACCACTTACATGATATAAAAACTGCTGCCTGAACCGAACATTCAAGGCATCACTAGAAATAAATGGCACAAAGCGTATAACACTACAACCCTGATCCTAAAAATGTTGGGACGGTGTGTAAAATATGAATTAAAACAGAATATACTATCACCTGTTAACAGTTAACCTGCTTACCAGTAGAGTGCTCCTACCAGGTGTTTTTACAGGTATTTTTCCTACAAAAATCTATGAAGCTGATGCGGTCAAACATTTAATTTATTGCCTTTGTACTGTTTTCAATTGAGTATGTGTCAAAAAGGACATTATGTTTTAGACAGCGATCCAACTGTTTTGAAATCAGGGACCAGGAGGACGGCTTCCTCTAAAATTGGAAAAGTAAAGAACATTCGTACCCGTACTTAAAGAGTAATCACACAAACACAAGATGAAATCTGGTCAAAGGTAGTTTTTACTTATGAATCTGGCACATATTTGTGCTACAAACACTCAAAAAAAAAAAAAAAAAACCCCATCAACATCATCATTTTTCGAAATATCTGCCCATCACTTCTTGCGCGGCTTTTGCTGGAGCATATAGCATTTGTCACAGGCCAATGAGAGGCCGGCAACAAGGGGAAGAAACTCTTCAAAACTCAACTTATCATCTTTGTTGGTGTCCAAATCTTTCATGATGCATTCCACAGTTTTGGGGTTCTTCTGGGTCTGAAAAAGCACGAGAGCAAGTTCAGGGTTCAATGCTTAAGTAAAAGCAACAAGTTAGATATGTGTAGATTGATCAGATGTATACACTGACGAGGTTAGATTTGATAGAAGACAAGAGGATTCTTACTTTCAGGAATGTGGGTAACTCAGTCTCGACTAGCTTTTTTAATTCCTTCTTGCTTAAGTGCTTTCCATCTCCATCTTCATCGGCATACTTGTGGAAGAGGACGATCAGGCTCTCCATGCACTTTTCCAACTCACTCATGGCTGCAGAAAGCAAGTACTGAAAGGAGGAAGCAAGGGTATAAATTTCACAGGAAATACACACTTGGACTTAAACTTATCACTAGAACAGCGGTCCAAGTTCATGTGCAGAATAATATTTACCATACAGATAAGTACGAAGAGTCAGAGTGATGCTCTGCTGTTTCATCTACCGAACAATCTATCTGCAGCTGCACCACTTACAACACCAAAACAGCCTACTTTATATATCTGCATACAAGTTAACTGTGAAATGGAAGTTCCTACTAATGTTTTACTTCTACTTCTGTAAAATGTGTAACTTAAATATTTATTGAACTACTGACATCGGGGCATTACCACATCAAGTTAAAGCAAAATGATGTAGAAAGTGGCATTTTGTGCGATTTGGAGCCCCCCACAGTTTCTGAGTGCAACACCACCGTCGTAAAATACAAATCCCAGGTCTGTAACAATTTGTCAGATGTAATGTAGGCGCTAACTACAAACATGTATGTAACGCTGTGATCCTGCCCTCTCACTGAAGTTACATAGTGCAGGAACAAGTGATAGGGGGGCGGAGTGGCTGTGACAGAGACACCATTCACTTTTTGACGAGACACTGTACCATCAAAATGATTATTTGAAGGTAAAAAAGTTACATCATGTGGCTTTAACCACATGCATAAGCATTTACTCAAGTACAATTTGGGGTACATGAACTTATTCAAAAGTCCAAAAGTGCCCTCTTGGATAGCCCTGTGGTAGATACAACATGATAAATGCCCTCTTGGGTGCATTTCCAGTGCCCTTTTTATTGTTTTCGCTCTTGCCCCTCAAACATCCTGAGTCTGCCACCGGATATATTGTAGACTTTATTGATCCCTTGGTGAAATTCACGAGCTATTCGGCAGAATAGGCCTATGTGGGGAAAATGGACCACACCTTTACACTAATGTACTGTAATGTACATATAAATGCATCAATAATAATAAGAACAAAAGGATGTGTATTATTGTGAAATGGAAAATTCTGCATAATGGGTACCTTGAAGCTTGGCAGGTTAAGTTTACATTTTGATGCTAATACTATTGTACTTTTTGTACTCTGCACTTTTACTTGTTGTATAGCCACTTAATCTTAGGTGAAAGATCTGAGCAGGCTGCTTCTTCCATCCACCACAGAGCCTGCCTCATCCAAAACCAACATAGTGTTAAATCAGGGTGTGTGGGTGTTGGTTTTTTTGGCACTCAGAGCAAATTCTTTGGCTATTAAAACATTTTTTGGCACATAAACTAAAATCCTTATCTCATTGCTCCCACTCCTTCCGCCTTTCCCTCCCATTTGCTCCCCTAAGAGTTTTAAAAAACGAGATCTACAGAAGCTAAAGACAAAGGACACTGAGAATGGAAGGAAAAGATAACAGAGGACCAGCCCCTACTTGCCTGAAGTGGAAAGTCGTGCGTAATGCGCCAACAACGCCCGAGCCCACCTCAGAAAAACGGTCGAACACAGACTTAAAACTTAACTGAGAAAAAAAAGCAGCTTTTACATGTAGCCTACACTCCTCAAACTACATCCAGCAGCTGAGATGAACAGTCTTCTTTTTCAGTCTTCACAATAATTTATCAGTTTATCTTTATAAACTCGCGCAGCTTCGAAAAGAACGCGAGACAACAGAAGAAACAGAGAAGTACGCGTAAAAATAACTCTAATGAACTTACCAGGACACAAAGATGCAGAAAGTGTGGTTGGTGATGATCTGTGAAGAGTGCAGGGGCTCACCCTGAAGTTTATTCAAGAATTTATAGTCTAGCCAGGCGACGCCCAATAAGATGGGAGGGAGAGGGAGGGGTAGAGAGACACAAGCACAGAGGAGAGAGAGAGAGAGAGAGAGGGAGAGCGCAAATAACGTGGAAAAAGCCATGCGCAATGCCATCCCTGCCCATGTTTATCCACCGCAAGAGATACAGAGATGAACCCATATACTGTAGCTTTCACAAGAGACACTTTCCCTTCATACCAGGATACATGTTCAAAGATGTTTCCTGTACAGTTTTAACATGATGTCATCTCTAGACAGGAGTGCCAAGATCCAGTCTATGTGTGATGAAAAAAAGCTGCTCAGATCTCTTCTAATATGAATCATGATCAAATTTCAAAGTGGCAACAGCGCAGAAAAATGACTCAAGCAGTCAAAGCCAAGCAGTCAAGCCTGGGCCTATACTCCTGAGTCAGGATCTTCAAGCAGCATGTTGGGATTTTCAGGCCCGTTGCTTCTTCTACATGTGTTTCATGTGGATGGATTTTACAAAAGACCACAACAATTGATCCAATCATATGAAATTGACTGAACACTTTGATTAAAACAAGGTAGACAGTGCGATATTAAAGCCTGTATTTATCTAAGGAAGTTTCACTCTGTCAGGAACACCCTGTTCACACTGACACAGTCACAGCTGGAAGCTGTCCAATATAACCACTGTGTGGGCTGCTGAGCAGCTCCAGCAGAACTGTTGCTCAACGGCACCTCAGTGATTTCATCTTCTGGCCCAGGTTTTAAAAGGTGTGACCCACTCATTGCCCGACAAAAACAAAACAGAAAACAATACATTTTTTTGACATGACAATCCATGTCCACCCCAAAGAGCTTCACTCAGACAAGTATGACCAACAATCACCCAGCCTTCTTTGAAACAATGCTGTCACCTCCATGTTACTTCTGTGCTCACATTGTCAGTTGATCTTGAAAGCTCACTACATGGCTGTAGCCTCTTTAAACAACAGCTTTCAACATCATTAAAATATGAACTTTTTTTTTTTAGACTAAAGAATTATGCTCCGTGCATTACAATCAGACATTTCAGATATACAGCAGGGTCAAAAAGTCTGAGACCACATGTCAAAATACTGCAATTTTGCATTTGTTTTGAATGTAATACTATTTTGTTAAATTACAAATAATAACATGACTAACAAGTTGAACTTTTTTTAAAAAGGCCATGAATTTCAGAATATCTTTGGTATGTCCCCCTTTTGCTTTAATGACAGCATGACCTCGACCTGGCACGGACTCAAGTTGGTGCAAAACCTAAAGTAGGATAAACACCTCAGAGCTTTGCAAGAACCACCTGAAGACCGAAAAAGACCAAGGAGTTCTGATTGACATCGATCCACAACTCCATTAAACATCTATAGGGGCACTCAAAGACTGGGAACGCCAAGCATTCTCTGACATCACGAGAAGCTTAGTGGATCACAGTCATATCCTGCTGGGAAACCATGAGTCATGATGTTTTGCACAAACTTGTGGAATCCACACCTGCATGCTGTCATTACAGCAGAGGGGGGCATACCAAACACTAAGATAATACAAAATTCATGACTTTTCACTCGAATTGTTAAGCTGATATTATCATTTGTAATCAAAACAACATTATTACATTGGAAACATCTTCTATCCTTCCTCTGCCTCGTCCTGAGCAGTTGTCCGTCACCTCGAGACTTTAACACAACACCTACCTGGACAAAGAGACCGATGTTTGCGTACTGAATAAGAATGTTTTACAGAATAAACACATCACACATTCTTAGTCTTTTACAAAGTTTAATTACAAAATGAATTAAACAAAAAAGCAACTTAATGTGCTGCTGAATACACAAATAATACACAGGGATGAATGAATCTCTTCGCAACCAGCGTAAAACGAGTGCTTAGGTTATCAGTGGAATGTTTTTTATGGCCTTACAAATTACCAGGGACATTTCTCTTTTCAAATAATGTCATTGTAATGATTACAAACTTGTAGTCATTGAAGTGATCATCACTTTTCATGAATAATCCTAAACAATTTTTTTGAAAGCTTGTGAAAAAAAGCAATGGTTACGGATTTTTTTTTACAAAAGTAGCAACTACCATGTTGCTGTGGCCATGAGCACCTGGGTAATATTGACTGATTAACTGGATGCAAGTGGGATCCAACAGATTAATTAGTTCTTCCTTTTGCCTTTGCTGGCAGCCTTGGCTGGCGTGACTGCAGGAACAGCAGCTTGGTAGAGAGCGGCAGATACTTTGTTGATGTAGTACAGTGCGAAGAGGGAGAATATCAGGCTGGAACAGAAAGAAAAAAAAAAAAAAAGAGTACAAATTATAAAATATAATACAATTAGAGACTACTCTGTTGCATGAACCTGAAATAGGAATTTGTAATCTGCAGAGGTCACATACCATGTGGTGACACAGACTCGGTGTACCAGACCAGAGGCAAACAGCGACAGGCACAGGCACAACAGAACTGGAAGTCGAGAGAATGAATAATATAAGTGAGAAACAGAACCTGGTTGATATATCGAAGCACCAATATTATGGGTTAATCCCAGATAAAGAGTATATATTGTTTGAATATTGAATCAATTGTGTATTGAAAAGAGTAACTTCTACTAGGAAAGGCTGACATGGTGATGTTCAGATATGCTTCAATGATCAAGAGTGCTGATGTTTCAGTGTAAGCTGAGCTGATGCTTGAGTGTTAGATGAGCTGATGCTTGACTCAGCGAATTATAGATCAAACTACTAAAGAGTTTGATTTCAGTGCTGTGACCACTTACTCTCTGGGAATATCTTGGCTTGGAATCCCTTCCCAAAGATCAGGTTTTCCAGATTATTAAATGCCTGCAAATAAAGTTAAGGTGGAAAACTCCTCAGTGGTGTTTGTACATTTGCATGTACACAAGAAAAAAATTTACTCAAAGAAATCTGAAAATGAGACGCAACATTTTGCTGGAGACATGTAAACTAAAGACATCAGCACTGGATGTTCATTGTCAAAAAGCTGTTTTCAGCAATGCATGACATACTGAAGAATCTTGTAGTTTAATGATTAGCGATGTGAACTAAAAGAGGTCAATGCACATCGTCACAAATAGGATACAGTGAGGGAGCAGATGAAGAGGACTGAGCCCAGGAAACCTCCCAGGATGGTGAGCCACTCAGTAGATCCCAGCTGCTTACTGAACATCTGCATCCCAGCAAATACCAGCACTGACAGCAGACTGGACAGCACTAGAGAGGTGCCTGTGTTTACCGCTACAAGGCAAAGAAAATCAGCTTTATTGTATGAAGCCTTTCAAACACAGATGCAATTCAACGTCCTTCACAGACGAGAAGTGAAACTAAGGCTAGTCTTTACACACATGGAAGAGTATGGTGCAGCAATACAACTCGAAAGCATTCAGCTGTAAGTAAACTGATGTGAGTTTTCATCTGATTGACCTCATCAGAAATAAAGACATTTATTAAAAACACTTGCGATACAGGATGTAGACTGCAGATGGATAACATGTACTGTAAAATCTGTTACAGCTTACACTAAGAAGGACAGAGTTTAAACCTACGAGATTTGACTTAAATGTCAAAAGACTGATTGTGTAAGCAAGTTAAGGAAATACTTTCTGCTGCATAGCATCATCATTTCAATTGAAAATATAGTCAAGTTATGAATATTACTATCTAAAAAGTCCAGTTTAAACACCGAGCTCTTTATGAGGTAACGCCACGTCAGTGTTCGTTCATAAACGTTTCCGACAAATCGCTGTTAGCTTTCAGCTAAACAACCCACGTTAACAGCAAAAATATCCGGCTAATGTAATGAAACTCATACACAGTTGAACCAAACACTGTATACCCTTCCTGTTTAATCACAGTGCAGAGAGAAAAAAGTGACTACTGGTCACTAAAAGTTATCTATTTCTCAACGTTAGCCTTAGCTAGCTAGCTTGACCATAGAAGCTAATATCTTGCAATATCTATGCAAACACAGCCTTGCTTGCTAATATTCTTGAATGATAAATTATTCTTGCAATACATACCCATGATTCAGTGTTAAATTGGAGTCCTAATGATGAAG
Source organism: Pagrus major (assembly GCF_040436345.1). NCBI lineage: Eukaryota > Metazoa > Chordata > Actinopteri > Spariformes > Sparidae > Pagrus > Pagrus major. The sequence goes on along the minus strand of NC_133231.1, from coordinate 18,381,754 downwards.
AAGAGGTGAATTAGGTTTAACTTCGTTGAGACAGCTATTTGTCCCAGCTGTAGGAACTAAAATTCTCACTACCCGGTCCAGATGACAGGTGGGACCAGTGGGCGGAGTCATTAATGGCGGAAGAGAGCGACAGACCTTTTTTTCTTTTTGTCTATAATAGTTCAATAATTCTTAATTCTAATATAACATATGTACTATTTTTGCCTCTGACATAACAATTTTGTACCCCATTTTTATTCATGTCTGTAGAGCCATGGTGACTATGCTTTCTGTGCTTTACAAAGAGCCTGTGCACAAACTAAAAAGCTCCAAGATTCAAATGCTTGAATGGACATTGGATGAAGAACCTGGTTAAAAATATTGATGAAAGGTTTCAGAGCAAGAAAAATAGACAACCACTGACTGTTTAATAAAAGATTTTGTACAAAATGTATTTGGGATTACAATTACATTCACATAATTTCCATGGAAGTTTGACAGACTGACAGAGAACTGAAAACCACATCAGTATTTACTGACAAATTAGCACTTTCTCTAGACAAGAAAGCTACAACTGATATTCTGGCATATATCCTTTCTAAATTAACCACTCTGTACAAAAGTGAACATAATGACACATGCCTTTTCTGCATCTATTTCATTCAAAAAATATAAAAATATATATACAAATTTTAAAAACCATTACAGATATTTTATTTTTATATTCCTTTGATGTTTGCTGGTGCAGTGTTTACACATTCAGTTAAACACTGTTTTTCAGTTCATTATTCTGTACATCAGTAATGAAACACATGAGACAGATACCCACATCCACGCTTATTTGTAGAGTTTCACATGAGGACTGTCTTTCATAATGGCTTCTTCTTCAGTCCAAAAACAGCTATAAACAGAAGAATCTCCACAAAAGCAGGTAGCACACTAGGGGGACAGACAGACAGAGAGAGATGCAGGGAGAATCATTTAAAACAGAGCCACAGTACTAACATGCATTAAGATTATATCACTTTGCTCTCCGAAAGCTAAAACATGCATGCACACATAGAAACACACCAACCTGCAGATGGCAAAAATAACCCAATATGTCCAGCATTCCCACTTCTCAAAAACAAAGAAAGACAAGGATACTGATGCGCTGCAGTGAACAGCCAGCGCTGGATGTAATATCTGTCAGGGAAATAACACTATTTGAAAAATAGACATGAAGTAGCCTACTATATATCCACTAACCTGCAAATAGCAAGGATCCACCAGTAGATGTCACACTCCCACTGCTCAAAAAGAAAGAAAAGTAGAGCCACTGAGGCACTGGCATGGACTCCTGTAGCTATAGTAGACAAAGAGGCGAATGTACGAGAGTTTGGAGTCATGGAATTGTAACTGAAGACTAGAATGACTTTTTACCATCACGTATCTCTTTTATACTTTGAGACATTTAGAGGGCTTCTCGAGAGTTATATTATTTAACACCACTTTCCTGGCTTATGTTGTGGATCAATTTCAGGCCAAAATAAAATCCTACCTCCCATTCTTTATCCAGGAGGCAGATGTCATTGCACTTGCTGCTCTGATCTCATGCCTTTTTTTTTTTTTTTTGTGGAAGATTCTTTCCCAAGGATTATATTTTTGGCATATTTGCCTTTATCAGACAGTTGGTGGTAAAGGGTAAAGAGACAGGGAACGAAGAGGGTGATTGATATCCAACAAAAGTCTTAGATATCAATCATCATTAATGAATGACCAACGGTATTGGCATGAAGGATACAAAGAAGACCTTGGCTGCAGTTGAACATGGAAACTCCTGAGAAGAACCCAGCCAGCTCTATAGCAAACAGACCGAGGGTGACCGCCAGAGCCACCACCAACCTGAAGCAAAGAGAGACATATTAGAGGGTGTGTCAATTTGTTTTACATTGTGTGTGTATGTAAAATGTTTTCTTACTTTCTGTCTTCATCTTCATACTGCTCTTGCGTGAAATCCAGAGGCAAGCAAGCCCTCACGTTGTTTTCCTGTGACACAAACATTTCAATCTGATCAGCATGAAACATACAAAAAGTCTTGAGAAATGTGATGAATTGTTGTTTTTTTGGTTTGGTTTATTTTGCTCAATACGGTGTATGATTTCTAAAACAACTGTACAGACACATAATACACTTTTAACCAATATACTTAAACACATTACTGAAAGAAAACAGGACAGGAAGAAAAACTTATATTACCTGCTCCAAGATACAGTCGATATAGACATAGGCTGACACAACACTGTGTATTGTTATCATACAACTTTATCTTAAAAACGCACTTAATCTTAATTTATCTGTGTTACTTACCCTCGACCAAAAGATGGTGATAACGATAACAAGGTGGGCTATGATGGTCAGGAACCGCGCAGGGACAAGGCTGCCGACAGCCGACATATTAGCGACGATTTACTTAATCAAACAACGCGCAAATAGCGTTGGACTAGCGAAAAACGTTTTTTTACTGCAACTTAAAATGAGCCTGGCAGCTAACGTTAGCTAAGCTAAACTAGTGTTCGTTAGCGTATTTTGCTCGCTCAGCACTTAGCTGCAGTCCGGTAACCAAGCTAACTTTAGCCTAGGCTAACATTAACAAAACTGCTCGACGGGAACATATCGCAACTTCAATTAATTTTTATTATTAGCCACTACAAACCATGGATCTATAGATCCATGCTACAAACACACCCAACCACGCAAACTACGCTCATGTCGTTGTGCCGTAAGGCGGTTGCTACAACAACCGACAACACCAGCTTGAAGCCGGTGCATTCAAAATTCCACCCCGGTTAAACAACAACCTCTTTACGAAGGTTCCGGACACGGACACTAATTAAGAGAGGACAGTTCGTGTTTCTCCTACACAACACTGCCACCCAACGGCAACACGGAAACTGGGCCACAAACAATCTGGCATATAGACAATTGAACGTCTTAAAAAAAACAAGCAAGAGGCTTATTTTGAGAAGCTGAGCTGCTGCTTTTCACAGCACATTTTAGTCACCATGCATCCACTGTTATCAGACTATCATAGTGAGATCGTAAAGGATGCTTAAATGCGGGAATATACAACATATTAAAATAAATTAGCTATTGCTGTAACACACTAACCAATTTTAAAAAAAATAACGTGAATCGCTCCTTGGGCTATGCGGCTGTTATATATCCTAAACCAGACCCCTCCAACCTCCCCTCCCTCCCTCCCTCCCATCCTCTTTCTACAACGACCCGACTCGCTGCCTCGACACAGACAGCACATAACCGGAGTGTGCGCAACAGCACACAGCAAGCACAGAAACCAGCCGACAGCAAATAACGGTTCGCCAGTCAAGGCCCAGGGTCTCCTTTCTACCTGCCTTTGGTTTCCCCCCCATTAAAAAAAAGGGTTTTATTAGTATCACAGGGACGCCGGCATCGTGGAGGAGACATGGCAGAAGCGGAGTTACAAACCTTTACCTCTATCATGGACGCCTTGGTTCGCATTAGTGTGAGTGTGACGCTTATTTTATTACGCTATTTATTTCAACCACGTGTGCTAATGTGAAACCTTTATGTCATTATCATCTTTTATCCCCCCCACCTTCATATTTATCCACACATGTCAGCCTTATTTCCTCTCGATGTATCTGAATGCAGAGGCTGAAGGAATGTGAGGCATTAATTTCCTTTAAAAAATATATATATATATATTTTTTTTCTCCATCGGCTGAATCGCAGAGAGGTTTTCGGCAAAGCTCTATCACGGTCGGTGGAAACATAAACGCAAGGCCACAAATAGCCCGGCATATACACACAATCCTAACGTTGTAGCAGCAGATGAAGCAGTGTATGTCTGATGCTTTAATCTGAGATGTTGGCTAACAGTAGCTTCAAATTCCTGCTTTGCAAAGGCCGCATGCGATGAGAAGGCAGAGGTGATGCGCGTTGTCATAGAAACGGGATGCTGCGTTTAGTGGCTGCATCAACTGGGCCTCCACAACCAGTAAGACAAACTGAGCAGGAACCCAACTGAGAGCTATGTTTATTTTATTGATTTGACATGTTCCCCTCCCTCTTGGAGGTGTCAGCCACATCATTGTATCCTGTGCCAGAGCATGCTAAGCTAATGCTACGTCTGCCTTTCTCATGCCAGAGACTGGCTAACACCTGAAGTCAGAGAAAGCCATTTTTCCACCATGTTTGCCCCTCTTTGTGCTCTCTATATCCCACACCAGCCTACGTAACCAGTGTCTGCCGCAGCTCCCCTTCTCGCTCTCGACTCCTACACATCTTATATACATTTTTTTCAGGTCACAGGAGGTGCAGAATGTAAAGCGCAGTGGATTCTTTATATTCTAGTGATTCAGACTTAATCGAATCAGACTCCTCATATAGTTCTCCTCCTCTCCTCTCCTCTCCAGTCCAACATGAAGAGCATGGAGCAGGAGCTGCATTGCCCGGTGTGTGATGAGATGGTGAAGCAGCCCATCCTGCTGCCGTGCCAGCACAGTGTGTGTCTGCTGTGCGCGGCCGAGGTGTTGGTTCAAAGAGGTTATCCTCCTCCGGACCTCCCTCCAGAGCCCAACTCACCGGCCTCCACGCCCAACACTCGCTCCCCGCGTCAGACCAGAAGACCCGCACCCCGGACCCCTGACCGCCTGGAACGGGTCCTCAGAACAGGTGGATGAAGGATGTGGAGATTATGTGTGTGTTTGGTTCGACTGGTGGGAAATTAACTTGATGATCTCAGCATGAAGCCGCCTAAAAAGTGACATCATCATTTTAAAAATGCAAAGATGATGGTGTGATGGTGACGCCACTGTCCTGTTAGCATCCTAGTTTCATAGGTGATGTAGCTGACACATCAGTATCCTGCTGGGCATCCAGAGCTTTATGCAGTCATGTCATGATTTATTAAGGTGCATGTAGAGCAAAGGCCACAGAGGCAGAGACAGGCAAGGAGGCAGAAAAAGGCAGAAAGCATCTGTCGAGCAGGTGTTTTCAGAGTGTGTGTGTAAGCTGTGAACTAACCTTTATTTATCACTGTGCTCTATAAATATGTGAGGGACAGACAAGAGTTCTGCTTTTTACCTTTTCACTACAGTCTTATTAAATGTCTCCACGACCCCATACAAATATTCCATTCTACAAACACTCACTTTGTCCTCCTCTGTATCTCTATCCATGCGTCTTTCTCCTGCTTCTCCTCTCCTGTACACACCTGCGTCCTTGTCCCAGTGTGCGGGACATATCCAGGGCGGAGGCGGAAGGATGCGGCCCTTCCCCCCATGTTGTTCCCATGTCCTTCCTGTCAGGAGGAAGTGGAGCTCGGAGAGAAAGGCCTGACGGACTGCCTTCGCAACCTGACGCTGGAGCGGATTGTGGAGAGGTATGCACATGCACAAACACCACAGATACAGTATACAGGTGTCGCCAGAGCTAAATGCTGCTGTCCTAAACATGATAATGATGATGTCACATCATCAGTAAGTAATTCATGGTTATAGAAAAGAATCCCTTTAACCAATCCTGCAGGCAATGAAGAAAGGCAGCAAATGAAGGGCTTAGTCAATACTGCTGTACAGATGAGACAGGAAATCATTTGCTGGAAGGAGTTTCAATGATGAATCTTTCCTTTACTCCTGATCCAAGGCTAAGCCTGAGAGCAGATTGCAGGGACAGCCTAAAAAACTGCAGTGTGCTGCACAACAACAACATGTGGCAAAATGGTTTTGCCAAAGTTTCGCGGAGGAAGTTTGGAGTGGAGTACTTCTCGTCCTCCTTTTAACGTTAATCATCCTCTTCTCTTATCAGTTCAAATAGCAAAGATCAAAGGGAGAGCAGCCGCTTTTGAAAAAAGAAAAGTGCTCTGAGATGAGGAGAGAGAGTTATGGGGAGAGGCAGTTTCCCAGTTTCACACGCAGCAGTTTGATGAGTGCAGCTGCTCCCTCCCCAGGCAGTGGTTGTGTTGGTCAGGAAAGTGTGACGGTGCATGTTTTACTGCGCAGGATGCACTAACAAGGCAGCTGCTGGTGATGTATCCAGGTCAGGCAGTTACAGTTAGACTCTTAACTACTGAAAAGAGAGCAGGTCAAACTCAGATGAGCTCAAGCTCTCTTTTAATACGTCGAAAGGCCCAGTGTGTAGGATTTATGGGCAGAAATGTAATGTAATATTCACGATTATGCTTTCATTAGTGTATGATCACCCGAAAATACGAATCATTGTATTTTTCGTCACCTTTGAATGAGCCTTTTATACCTACAGAGGGAGCGGGTCACTGTGTTGCACAGGCAGGCATCTTTCTACAAACACTGGCTCCAGAGAGGGCCTTTCACATTTTTTGTATTTTTAGAGGCCACCATTGGACAGTTTGAGATGAGTTCACTTAGTTACAATCAACATCCTCACCACTAGATGGCGCTAAATCCTACACAATGGACCTTTGAAGGACGCTGTCTTTTCAGCTGCAGAATTCCTTTAGGCCGGCTCTTATCTCCCTCTCCCCGTCTTCCCTTTAGGTACAGGCACACAGTGAGTCTGGGCAGCGTAGCCATCATGTGTGGTTTCTGTAAGCCTCCTCAGTCTCTGGAGGCCAGTAAGGGCTGCGCTGACTGCAAGTCCAACTTCTGCAACGAGTGTTTCAAACTCTACCACCCCTGGGGAACCCCTCGAGCTCAGCATGAACACATTCTGCCTACGAACAACTTTCGGCCAAAGGTTTGCCTGTTGTTGTGTTTTGAGCATCAAACAGTGGCTTCTCTTCTATTGTCGTTGTGCCTTAATCCTCCTTTGTGCTCTAGGTCCTAACTTGCACAGAGCACGAGCAGGAGAGACTGCAGTGGTACTGCCGTAACTGCCAGAGGTTGCTGTGCCCACTTTGTAAACTCCGTCGTGTCCACCACGGACACAAAGTGTTGCCTATTGCACAGGCCTACCAGGCCCTCAAGGTGAGTTTGTGTGCGGTCTGTTTCTACTATGTTAAGACCTTATACTAGCAGCCCTGAGATGTCAACTTTTGTTTTGGTCTTACAGGACAAGGTCACCAAGGAAATGAACTTCATCCTGGCCAACCAGGAGACAATACAGAATCAGATCTGTCAGCTGGAAGATGCCATCAAGCAGATGGAGGTGAACTATCTTTCCTCTGTTTTGTACTTGCTCTCCTCTGAGTCATCCTCTGAGGCTTTGCTGTTTTTTTTGCTGAGTTCAATGGAACATGTGACTTGACACCAATCAAAAAACACGCTGTGGATTAGCAGAAACTACCTTTTTTTTGGTGCTTTTATACAATATGAATCCATCCCCAGTCTATCCAGCCAATTCACTTTAACTACAGCTGCATCTGAATGGGCAGATAGTATTAGTGGGCCCTCTAGAGGCCTGTCACTCTAGTGTAATGACACACTTCTGTGTTGGCAAAAGCTAAGACAATGTTTCTGTGTTTCTTATTCGTTATCTGCCCACTCGTTGTGGTCCCCTCTCTCCAGGCGAACAGCGCAGTGGCCCTGCATCATCTGACCCACTGCATCCGAGAGCTGGGAGCGGCCGTAGCCGAGCGTCAGGGGGCTCTGACTCTGGCCCTGGAGGGATCCCGCAGCAGGAGGGAGGAGGCCCTGTCCGCCCAGGTGTCAGAGAGACGAGGCCTGCTGGAGCACGCGGGCCTGATGGCCTACACACAGGAGCTGCTGAAGGAGACGGATGCACCCTGCTTCGTTCAGGCTGCCAGAGTCACTCACAACAGGTAACACACTTCACTTTTTCAGCTGAATCGTAAACTTAGATTTGGCTTTCTGACACCTCTTTGTCTCTGCAACAATTAATTGATTTAATCAGCTATGAAATTAATTGCAAACTATTTTGATAGATTCCAGCTTCTTAAATGTGAATATTTTCTGGTTTCTTTACTCTACTATGACAGTAACCGGAATATCTTTGAGTGTTGGACAAAACGAGACATTTGAGGAAGTCGTCTTGGCCTTTTGGGAACACTGACTGACAATTTTCTTTACCATTTTCTGATTTTCTAGACTAAACAACTAACCAATCAATCGATAATTACTTAATCGTTAGTTGCAGCCCTACATTTCTTTCTTTTGTTGAATGTTCTGACTTGAAATGTTCTGTGTGTTTCTCCCCCTGCAGGCTGGTGAAGGCCATAGAACACCTCCAGTGTTTCACTCTCTCTGCTGATCCCTCCTTCAGACATTTTCACCTAGAAGCAACCAAAGAAGTCAAGTCAATCCAAGGGTTGGAGTTCATACGTGGTAGGCACTTTTGCTTTTCTGATATGATCCGTGTAAAAGCGAAAGGGCTCTTTATGAAGGCAAATTAAAGGAACCTCCATCTCTCTCCACAGCCCCTCTGGCTCCAGTCATCGACACTCAGAAGACACTCGCGTACGACCAGCTGTTTTTGTGCTGGCGCCTCCCTCAGGACTCGGCCCCAGCTTGGCATTTCTCCGTTGAATACCAGCGACGGGCAGGTGGAGCTGCAGCCACGTGGGGCGGCGTCAGGTCCCCGAATGCTGCAACAGCGTGGCTGCGTCTGGATGAAGTGAGAGGGACCAGCGCTGTGGTCGATCGGCTGCAGATAGACAGTGTGTATGTGCTCCGGGTGAGAGGCTGCAACAAGGCCGGCTTTGGAGAGTACAGTGAAGAAGTTTACCTCCACACTCCACCAGCACCCGGTATTGATTTTTTAATTTTTTACATTTCATTCACTATGAATAGCTCATTAACTTTTTTTCTTTGTTTCCAATGCAGTTTAACTGAATTCATGACTTTATAAGAAAGAACTAAAAATAAAAAGTAGAATAAATAATCCTGCTCAAAACTTTTTACTCAAAATGTTTTTGCATTGGTAAAAATTCATTACTTTAAGTTGGATATTTGTCGAATATTGTCATTTTTCAGTTCAATTACTAATCTTGATATTTCTTTTCTCTCCATCCCTTCATTTCCCCTTTTCCACTTTTTTATTTTTTATCTTAGCTTCTGCACCAAACCTTCCTTTTTCTGTTATGCATTCCACTTTCATCCCAGTCAGACTTTCTCTGCTTCTGTCTTTCTTGCTCCAGGTCTGTCCTGCATTTAAAATAAATCATCTTTGTTCCTTTATATTATTTCTTTTGCCGTCATTCATTCACATAAAATCATTCAAACAAAGTTATATTATCTGATCAGTTGTAACAAAATGCAGATAGACTGAATGTGACCTTTGCTCTGTTTCTGGTAAAGCCACTTCTTCCTACTTTTCCTCTTGAATACACCTTTTGTTTGTTGATCTTCTTGAGCTCTTCCTTCATTATGTGTTCAGACTTGCTGTAGCCTGACTGTCCCAGCTTCGGGATCTAACCCCTCCTCCCTCCTGCCTCCTTTCCGTTACCTTCCTCGCCACCTCTCCCCCTCTTTACCCCTCCTTTCCCTCCTGGTATGCCTCCTTTTTCCGTCCTCTCAGTGTTGAGTTTCTCCTTGGACTCACGCTGGGGGTTGCACGCTGACCGGCTGGCTTTGGGTAAAGGCCAAACGTACGCCCGCAGCGTGCCAGGCCTCTCCCTCCTGCAGGCTGCTGACCGCACACTCACGTCCTGCCACCTGACCTCTGACCTGCTGGTGGCGGACGTGGCTGTCACTCAGGGTAAACACTACTGGGCGTGCTCTGTGGAGCCTGGCTCCTACCTGGTAAAGGTGAGAGGGATGGATATTGATCCATCGGTTTGTTTCGCATGTATCAGGTTGACCTTACATCCTGACTCAGAATGGATGTGACTAAAGCTTTCTATCTGTCTGACTCTCTCTCCTGCAGGTGGGAGTAGGGCAGGAGACTAAGCTACAAGAATGGTTTCATCTCCCTCAGGACATGGCCAGCCCTCGGTAACTAAATCTTACTCTCTTAAATGTACACTTCAGGTGAATTATCACCCACAAGACTGCTTCAAAGACCAGTTTTTGTTTCTTATGATGACAAATATAATGCCCAATTGCAGATATGAATAATATTTTAACTCTGTCACATTGATTGATAGAGCACGTGATGATATTCACACCCACCTAAACAGAAGGTTCGGAGCCATGCCAGACTTGTTCCTTTCTACATACTTAAAGCAGCATTAATCGGTTCTTCACTGATCATCTGGCCACTCGGGGCAGTGGAACAACCTGTAAACACAACATTGACAAAAGCATTAGTACAGCTTTGGAGTATGTAGGACTAGTGAATAGTATGTGCTATTAGTGCATCCTATTCAGTAAAAAATACACCTTATTCTTTAAAGATCCTGCGTGTAGGATTTAGTGTCATCTTGCTCTGAAGTTGCAGATTGCAACCAGCTGAACAGCCCTCACCTCATTCTCCCTTCTAAGCGTGTAGGAGTGGCCACTAAAAATGTAAAAAAAAAACCTGGAAAGGGGGTAGGCATAAGTCCATCAGTCTGACACTTTATGTAATGACCTACTATTACATAACTAAATTACAAGACAGCATGACTGGAAACCTAGTCATATTCTACATCTCAGAATGCTCAGTTAACAGCACAAGCTCAGCTTATCAAATAGATAACTGATATTACTGGAGCATTCAAAACAACTCGATTTGAGCACAGCGTACCTCATGAGAAAGCTCCACCTCCAAGTGACTTCAAATGAGTGTTGAGTGGCTTTCACTGCTGTTGTTTTAGGTGTGTCATGACTGCATGTTCTCTACAGTCACATTTGTGCACATGCATAGTCTTCACACACTAAACTTGCATACGACACTGTAAATGTAAAATGATCTAAAAGTATGTAGTGAGTGCACGGTACAGTCAGGATGAGGGGACGGACTCTGACCTTTCTCTGATAATATTATCACTGTGCTACTTTGTTTTTAGCTTTCAAAACTTATGTAAAATAAAAATGTTATCATAGTTGAGCTTGAAGGTGAGCATTGCAAGTATAGTGTTTCACATCCTCAGGTTGTACTGTATTTAAGTAAAGCAATGTATTGTGAATTTTAAAACATAAAACAGACATTTTCCTCCTTTGCTGTGTTTTTCCTGTATACGTCCTCATTTTTCTCCTTCCCTCTGCCTCCCCTCAGGTGCGACCCAGACAGCGGCCATGACAGCGGGGCGGAGGATGGCCAGGACTCCCCTCCCTTCTACTTCCTCACAATGGGCATGGGCAAGATCCTGCTTCCTCAAGGACATGGCCACAGTCAGAGCCAGGCAGAAAGCCACAGCCAGGGAGGAGTCCACTCCCACAGTAGCAGCCATAGCAACATGCCTCACGCTCACACTGCTCCTTTGCCGCCCCGACTAGGAGTGTGTCTGGACTGTGACAAAGGACGTATCACCTTCTGTGATGCCCATTCGTTGCGGATCCTGTGGGAGGGACATGTGGATTGCTCAGCTCCGGTGTGTCCGGCCTTCTGCTTCATCGGCGGAGGGGCCCTGCAGCTGCAGGACCTCGTGGCCAATAGGAGCATTGAGGAGCTGCCGCCACGGAGGGTAACTATCCAGACACGTGCAACAAATCTCAGCAAATAAAGTGTGGTGAGACGGCAGTTCACTTAGTGTTCAAAGTTACTCCCATGTCTATAGAGTCAAAGGTGGTTTATATTCACCAGTAATGTGAGTTGATAATTAATTGCCTTGATCCTGTTGACTTTAATACTTGATTGAACTGTAACTGCGAAGTCTGGTTACGTTTTTCCTTTAAAATGTGATTCTTGAGATCTGACTTGTTTTGCATTTGCACTTGGCCTGAAAATATTGAATCTCTTTTGGCTTCGTTTATTTCATATTTTTCCTGCTTTCTTTCTCCTCGATTTTGCACTGCTCCTATTGACTTTGTGGCTGAAGTGATTTTTAGACTATGCAGAATTCTGTTGTGAGGGTGAGCTAAACTACAGAAGCCCTAAACGCTCATGGGTCAAACATATTATTTCCTTTGTTTCCCCGTGGTAAAAAGTCAAATTTGATTTGTTTTCTCAGGATCACAAGTTATTTATTTCACTGTCAAGGAAAAACAAACAGTGTTTTCCCGAGATAATGAGATCATTTTCTTGAGATCTCAAGGAAGCACACTTATGTCATTATCACGAGATAACAAATCGTGTTTTCCCAAGATAATGATATAATTTATCATGAGTATACGACTTTCAGATTCATAAGAGTGGACCGTTACATACACACTTTTCTGTGGGGTGGGTTTTGGGAGTTTCAAAGCAAACCACATGATTTTTTGCCATTAGTAATGGGTACTCCTTACTTTGACACTTTCAGCTTAAATCAGTTGCTACACATGTAGGCATGCTGGCATGACACTGCTGATGTAATAAGAGGGAACAACCTTTTGTTTTCTTGTGATAACGGATTAATTTATCTCATTATCTCAGGATAACAAAGCTCATTTTCTCAAGAGCTCAAGAAAATTATATTGTTATCTTGGGAAAACAACAATTGCTATCCCCTGATAATGACATAAATAACTTGTGTTATAATGAGAAAACAAATAAAATTCAACTTGTTTTCACGGGGAAACGCAGGAGATAATACGTACGATGCATGATCTTTTAGGGCTTCCGTACTAAACACCTCTACAACAGGTTAAAAAAATCTGTTCGCAGTGTAAGAAAAATCTCCCCTCCCTTTACACTTGTCTTAATTTGTCCCAGAATGATCGGACAACAAGCGTTGCATGCAAGTGTAACTAGGATTCATAACTTACATATATGCAGATAACAGACTGTCATCTTGTAAAAGCACCTCAGATGTACTGTATGTCGAATTTTATATCTTAATTTTTTTTAAGTAGCCTCAACAAGTGTTAACGATGCGTATATAATTCAGAATTACAGAATGTGTTCGGGTATATTGTTATTGGTATAAAGTCTGCTGGCTCGTGTCAGGATCACGTCGCTGTTTTGCATTTCAAAAAGGACTTTGTGTGGCATTTCGGCTGGTGAACATGCTTACAGTTGCCTCAGTGTTCTCAGATGACAAGAGAAATCAAAGTCAAAAAATAATGTTCTCATGATGCTGTTTGCCCTGTGAATACATTTCAGTGTTTTACATTTCGACAAAGTTAAACATGTCAGTGGCCTCCTGGTCCGGTATTAAACTGTGGTGTTTGAGTGATTTGCACAAACATACTAATGATGAGATGTGACGTTAAAGGAAATGAATGGATGACAAGGTAACCAGATAAAGAAGGATAATGAGCAAAGGTCTATTTTATGAGCTCCGGTTGACTTTAAATTTGACTTTTTTTCCTATAGCTCTTGTTTTTTTCTAACTGCAAGTGACAGTAGCTGATTTACTTCTTGACCGAGCTGATTCACAGTTATGTTTGGGGAATGTAACATCCCAGTTATGTATCATTTGAATGCAAGAAATTGTCTAAATTGTAATATTTTCAAATCGACAGGCTCAGACTGTATTTTGATATCTGATATTACTGATGTGTGTGTTTTGTGTGCGTGTGTGAGCTCTGGCTGTGACTTTCATGCTTTCTGTTGTGTGTGTGCGTGTGTGTATGTGTATGTCCTGTCTAGACTTGTGTTACAGCACAGCACTTGAATGACTTAAGACTGTAGCATCACAGAAATGAGAATCTCTGAATTTAGATTTATCCTTGCTGGCAGAATGTTTCTATCATGTCATGAGAAAAACAATAAATGACTCATAACTGTAACATGGAGCCACTTTGTGTCGAATTATGACCATGTGACGTTATTATAAAACAACTGAGACAGATGTATTTCTTTTTTTAATGTATGTTTTACATCAAAATGCATTTGATTACACCCAATGACTGTCATAAATGGAAGTAAAGAGGGAAAAAAGGTACCTTTACAGAGAGAAAAAAAAGAAAAGAAATTAAGATAGTGTGTCTTGTGGCAAAAAAAAAGTCTATTTCTCTTCATTTTCAAGGGACACGTATGAATAAAGAGGCATAACGTAACTACATGCATCCAGAGAGGAAGAGGTTTGGGGTAAAAAGGTATTAAATTAAATTGCTTGTTGCAGTTTGGCTTCATTCAGTTGCATAGATGTTACCTGGGCAGGATCTAGGCATAGGCAGTGTAGGCACATGCCTAGGGCCTTACTGCCACTAGCGGGCCCAGACAGGAGAAATGAACTACCTAATAATGTTTAACGTACTTATTTACATACATATTCAAGACTAAAATATTTAAAAAATATATAAAAGTCGACAAGAAACTCCAGTCTTAAACTTTGTTTCAGTTTTTATATATTCATTTATTCATTATTTTAAGATGCACTTTGTAGTTTTGGGGAAGAAATGTTAATCAGAAGAGAAAGATCTTCATTGACAGATTTTTTTATGCCCAAACAAACTAAATAAACAAACTCTCTTTGTTTTCATGACTGAATAAATACATAATAAACAAACAGACCTTAAATGACAACACAATTTCATCCTGTTTTACATATAAAGATCCATTGTTACAGCTATCCTGTTTTGCATGTCTGGATCTCTTTGTCTCCTGTACCTGTCATTTTCCTGCCCTACAGCCAAAACGATAAACATGTTTTTAATCAAATAAAACTGTCAGTTTAATTGTCACGGGCCACAGAGTGGTCACATTTTGATTGACTGTAAACACCAGAACAATACATTAGAAGGAATTATGAAATCAGACCCTCTTTGTTAAAATGTCATGGAAAAACTCTGAGTGTGCGGTGCCCGCCTACATGTAAGGGCATGCGGGGCCTTAATCACTCGAGTGTGGCAGAGCTGCATGAACATGCAAAGTGGATCTCATGTCAGCCTATTTTTTACAGGGCTAGGACACACCTTATAGGACACCTGATACAGAATGACAGCAAGCTGAAAACAGCTGTATTGTCTGTGAACAGACGACGATGCAGGAGAAGGGGGTGAGCCAGTTGGACTGGTAGTTGGAACATTTGTTTTGACGGCCAGACAGTGACAAATAAGATCGTTACATAAAGGTAAAATAGTTTAAAGGTGTTGTCTAACACCGGAGGGGTTGTTCATTTGTCATCGCCTTTTTACATCAACGGGGAGCTGATGCAATCAAGACCAGAGCTGGAGCTCCCTGTAAGTACAACCTGTCTGCTGCAGCAGGAGTTTGCAATAATGAAAAGGCACCATTAGGGGGCGACATTGTTTGTGCTTTGTTGATTATCCTCTGTGTTGTGTAAAAAAAAAAAAAAAAGTTAGTCAGCAACAGGTGCTCTCTGTCTGTGTCAACACTGACTTGTCTGGTCACAAATCTGTGATGACAGGTCAGACTTTACATGTTAAGACCTTTCAGCTTCTGTTTGGTGCCTCTGAGCCAAAGTTACACCTGGAAGAATATTTCTCTCCCTCTCCTTCCTCTTTTATTTATTTTTTTACATTTTTGTACCCGTTTATTTCTCATCGACACAGCATCTAAATCAAAATTCCCGTGCAAAAATTACACAAGATTGACTAATTTTCATATGCCGTCCCTTGATATAATGCACCTGCAGAGTTCTGGAGAGTTTAGCCGGAAGTCACAAAGTAGAAAATACTTCATTACTGTACTGAAGTAGATATTTTCTAACAACTTTTTACTTCAACTCCTTACATTTAACACAAATACCTGTACTTTCTACTCCTTATATGTTCAAAACAGGCTGATTACATTTGTTTTAATTCTTTTGAGGGGAATTGCCCCCCATTGTTATTTATGACACTTTACCGACCCAAAATGTCGGTATTTGACATCCTGGAAATTAGACTCAACAACCAACTATCTTTGTGGTGCATTTACAAACAGCCCGGACAAATCGTACTGATTCTACCTTTAAGTTTAATAGTCTTTGAATTATATTAGTTTGACGTGAGGTTCAGTTACCTTTGTACAGAAATGGCTGGTAGAAATGTCCTTCAGAGGGATACTTGTTACTTGTATACTTTGAGTACATTTCAGATCTTTTACTTTCTTATTTTTTCTTAAGTAAAGAAGTTGAATCAGTACTTGCATATTAGTTACAGATAGCTGCATTGCATTTACACCACACGTGCCAAAAGAGACAAAGAGAAAAACAAAACCTTCCACAGAAAAAAACAAAAAAAAATCAACATTAATACAACTTTGGTCCCCACAATGACTGGATTTAACGTAAGAAGTGTCAGAAAAAAACATTTTTTTGAAGTGTGTTTTTTTCTCATTTCTTCCGGCTCCACTGGGCTCTCGTCCCAGTGGGGTTGCACCATTTCTAAGCTACAGCTCAGTTTAGTTTACACGTGTTTACCTGAGTTACGCGGGCGTTTGTCTGTTTGCACGCAAGCGTATTAGTGTGACATGCACCTGAATTTCCAACTGAATTTATTGTGAAACTTTATTGCTCATGCAGATGATCAGTTATCTGATGATGACAAAGATAGTCGGAAGATATGATTACTAAGCAGCTCAACTAAAGTATGTACTAACAACGGGGAATGCCTGGAGGTCAGGAGTTCAGATGATTACAGATGGTGGTGAAATTAAAAGATATTTTATGTCCCTTGAGAATTAACTTTTATATGTCTGAGATATAACTACAGTAGTTAAATAGCCAATAAAGTGTTGTTTCATATGTTTGAGTTGACTGAAGCAAAAATTGCTGAGTGCCATGCAGAATAGGTTCCACACACGATGAGATGTAGCAACTTTCAAATGTGCATACAGTGCAGGAAGCTGCAGAAATGTTTGCTAATGTAAGCACAGACTCTAGGTCCCCTGAACAGCTGTGTCTCCTGTCTTTCCTCAGCACCTCTGCACATCACAGCGGACGTGCATGTCCTGCGCACACACCCAGACACATACTATTCCCCCAACGTTTCAGCTCCCTGAGCGCCTCTTCAAGTTCCAACTTTGTTCTACACTCAAGGAAAAAACTCTGAAAAATGTCAAACAAAATGGATCTCCACCGCTCCGTGAACCTCACCAAAAAACATTTTTTATGCGTCACTGTACTGAAATCCACACACACACCCATGGAATTAAATCCAAATCCACTTTACATGGTTGCCATTTTAAAACACTTCCAAATCCACACAGACAGATCTGCCACATGTGTGTGTTCTGGTCGGATGCCAAAGTGAGAGAGCATGCTCAGACAGGACCAAAGGCCCTCAGGCTCTGTGAGTATTTATGTGTGAGTGTGTGTCATTTTTAGACAGGAAAAACATTAACTCTCCATAAAGTCCTTAACTGTAGTGTGCCACCTGTTTGGCTTGATTTTAAATTGCATTCTTCACGAAAATGAGCTGCTTGTTGTGGCTGTGTTCGCTGAACAAGTATTAGAAACAATTTAAAGGATAAGAAGTTGGATTCAGATGTATTTATTTAACATTTGAAGCCAGCAAAATACAATGAAAAATGCAACTTTATTGAAATACGTTAAATTAAACTTGCGTGACACATGCAATTCCGGTGGTGTCAAGCACAGTTGTTAAATCTCTGATTTGTTCTGCTGGCAACACACAAGGATACCTGACAAATGATTTACATCAAAGACGAAATGTGTATTTTCATCTGTGCTGACAGTGTTTTGGTCCATAGGCTGCCCTCTGACAGCTTAATGACTAGCTGTCCACATATCACTTCACTCTCTGTTCCCATTCTGAAGGGCGGAGGAGGAGGAAGAAGAGGAAGGAGGAGGGAGCAAAACAATCTCAGAGACTGAGACAGGACATACTGAAACACACTATCACCCTCAGGACTCACCGGAGGGGCTGCCTGTAAATCTATTTCCGTGGCAGAGCAACAGAGCAAAGGTCTTCCAGTGCCAACTGGTAACAGCGAAAGAGCTGAAGAGTTGCATTTTTGCACGTGTGATTGTGTGTGAAAAACAGGAAGGTGGTCTTTGTGTGTTGCCAACGCTGTGTGCAAGTTCTTGTGCAAGCCCCTCAGCTGCACAACCACCAGACTCTGAGGAGAAAAATGCTGATTATAAAATCAGAAGAAATGTGAGGAAGCTGGTAAAACTGGGAATAGAAAGCCACTTGCTGCTCCCTGCACATGGTTCCCCATAAATACCTACAGCACCAACTGCATTTACAAACAAGGAGTGCATGCATATACATGCACACCAATAAAAAAAGACCCATGGTGGAGAGCTACAGTGTTAATTGGGGACTTTTATGTGTAAATCTGCTGCATATCAAAAGGGCTTGAAGTGTTTGCTTCATTGCTGAGAAAGCTTGTGTATGCTGCTGCTTATAAAAATCTATATAAATCTTACAGTGGCTGACAGTTTCACGAGACAGACCTGATTATCACTGCAGATGATCTGAGTGTACAAAACATGGCTGTCAAGTACCTTGTGTGGCTCTTAAATAAATGTAGGAGCAGGGGCCACAGAGTATCTTAAAACAGGACCAGGAGCTATCATTTGTCTGACCAGTACAATGTTTTTATTGTTGACTTTTACGTAAATTGAGCAGTTTTTTGAACATTTTAATGTCAAAGGTTCAATATGTAAGAATTAGCCACCTGTCAAATTCATACTTAAAACAAATAGGGGGGAGCTTATCACCAGAGTAACTGGTAACTGCTGCTAACTGTAGCTGCCATTAGCTAGTAAGCCCTGTTAGCCGTACAGCTAGCGATATGGACAGGGAGCTAGGGGATTATACACCACCAGAACAGGAGCTTTGGACCTGGACGGGCCGGGGTTAGCTGGTTAGCATGCTAACTTCAGTAGATATCTGTATATTATAATATAGGGACATCACAACGTCAAAACTGTTATTTCTCCACATTTTATTGATAACTTTAGTTAATCTTTTAATGACTTTAACAAAAATTCTTACATATTGCACCTTAGTTGTCTTGTGATATGTAGTAAAAAGGTTTGCATCTCCAGGAAAATAAATAACTAAACTCAGTGCAGTACATGTATGGAAATGACATCAGCCCCCTTAGTTCCTACTGGGTTTTTCACTGTCCGGTACTTAACGACTCAAGACCAGGTATTTGTCCACGGCCTGGTGGTTGGGAACCCCTGTTTTAAAGGACTGAAAGACGAAGGAGGAGACTTAAGAGAGGGTGTAAGAAGATATGAATTTAAGGAAAAGTTAAAGAAAAACACAACGAGGAGAAAGAAAGAAATTAGATGACAGTGTGTGTGTGAGAGAGAGAGAGAGAGAGAGAAGAGGAGGAACAATGGCCGACCATGGGAGTAATTAGATAAGCAAGTCGAGGGAGGAGGGCGACAGGGACGGCTGGGAAGGGTGAAGGGCTGACAGGAAAACTGAGAGAAGCACATTCCTTCTTTCCCTCTTCTCCTCTTCAAAACAGCAGCTGGGACAGGTGTGCTTTTTACTGATGGTAGAAAGTGCACAAGCTGCTGACTGCCCCCCCCCCAGTGTGTGTGTGTGTTTATATGCTGAGTGTGCACTGCAGACTGCATGTTAGCAGAGACTTTGTTGTGTGTAATTACGGGGGAAACAAAACCCATAGATCAGGATTCGCAGCATTATGACAAAAATAGACATCTGAATGCACACATGGTGTTTAGGGGGGGTAGAGAAGATGGGAGTGTCCGTGTACGGGACAACATACTGTACATATAATGTGCATGTGTTTAAAAGGATGTGTGCAAAAGAACAAGAGTCAGCTTGTGTGTGTTGTTTAAGGAGACAGTCTCTACTACAGGAAACAGAGGGATCCTGTTTGTGAGTTGTACTCATTGTTCAGCTGATTACGCCCCCTCAACACTCCCACTCCTCCACACACACACACACACACACACACACACACACATTTATATACAAAACATAGGCCCCCTGTCTCCATTTGGATGTGGACCAAAGACATGTACACATCAGCGTGAGGACCGTGCTTTGATTTCCTGCCTAAAACGTAACACGTCGTCTCTTCACAATATAGCCAGAGTTTGTAATGAGGGGTGGTGTCCGGCCAGTCTATCCGACTCCATGCATTGTCCTCCCAACCTTATTGATGTGCGTCTCTTTTCACTGGAAGAATGGACAACACCCAATACTCCCTTATCTTCTCTTGGACGCATCATTTACTAATTTTTCTTACCGTGAAACTTATCTCGACCTTCCCTTTCCACCTAAATGACTAATATCTATTCACATTAGGTTGTTTATCAGAGCACACTGGCTCATATTTCTGGTCAAGACAGGCCTGAGGAGTCTGACTCACTTGTCTGCAATATCCTGTTCCCGTTTGTTACACTTTTTAAAAAAATTTTTTTTTTTTACCTTTTGTCATGTTATAACCTAATTTCAAGACAAATCCATAGAATTCCTGTACTCCAAATTATACTTTTTCCTTCTCTTTCTCATCTTGCTAGTGCAGACTCTAGAGATGTCTGTCTGTCTGCCATTAATACACAGTCATGGTAGTCAGAGGACAAATCCTGCAGAATTATCTGATTCCGAGTTTTCCTCTCCTCCAACGGGCAGATCAAAGTTTTCCTTGATCCATTGAAATATCACAACATTTACAAGTTGGATTGGTAAAGAAAATTACAGACAATCATGGTTCCCAGATGATGTATCCCACCGACTTTTCCTCAAGCATTCGGTTCACATCTCTGGTTTAGAAGGGAACATCTCCATAACTGTTGAAATTTGGTTTGGATGAATGGTGTTGTAATGGACTGGGTGACATGTTAAACTGTTATGTTGCCACTGTATTTAGGGATAGGAGTTCAGACAAGTGAAAAAATGACTGTTTATTACAGTCACTGAGATTTCCTGGATGTCAGTGAACATGTTACAAGCCTACAAGCCCTAAAGCCTGTCAGTCATGTCAGCTTCCTGCGACAGTGATTTGTGTGAGATAGCCTACCTGTGATATTGTTGTTGTTCTTGTTAGCTTTGGGGGGAAGGAGTTAATCTGTAAGTGGGAGTCAATGCCAGACACAAGTTCAGACAGTGTTAAGTTACCAGTTGCATTTCTTACAGCCCACACTGTGTACTGTTCGCTAATGAACAGCTAGCGAGACCTGTGATAAAGACCTGACCTTATATCTTGCACCATGATCAGCTCAAAATTTTAACAAATACCTAAGCCACAGATATTCAGCTGAGGGGCTGTGGGCTGAATGTGGCCCTTAACAACCTCCTTTCAGCCCAAGCTAATTGGCCCATTCATTAGACATGTCTTTTGCTAAGCACAAAAATACTCTTGTTTCATTAAAAAGTTTGAACCCAGGCTGTTTAAGCAGAGAGAATTTGCAAGAACCAAACTAACAACTCACTTCTGAAATTAAAAAGGTGGCATTGTTTTTTTCCCTCCCTGTTTGTGTATAGAATTTTTCATTTTTAACTGTGAAAACAAATAAACAAAGAGAAAGAGAGAGAAAAACATGTTATAACACATTTAAATTCACATTTAAGTCAGACATACTGTAGGGAATTTAAAAGCCCAGCCCCTCGGCACATCTGGCCCTACCAAATAAGCAGTTAAACAGGCCTGTCCTGAGCTGTACATTGTGTTAAGTGGTTTTCGGGAAACATTTGCATGCTAACATGCTATTAAGACGGTGAACACGGTAAGCATTAGCACAGTATACATATCAAGTGTAAACCAGCTGTGACTTCACCCACTGGTTTGTGGACTAGGGTACCGTTTTGAAGCCTCAAGTTTGGCTGTATGGCCTTTGCCATCTTGGTTTTTTGGAGCCAGAGGCAACCATATTTGGACGAGATGGTGGAGCTGAGGAGGATATCCTGATTGGATCTCTTACTGAGAACCAGAGGACACACCATGGTAGCAACTTGTCAGTCACAAGGTAGCCAAGCTCTAAAGCCTACCCTGCTGCTTTATCGTATATTTTATTCTAAATTGGGAACTTATTTTAAAAAATGAACATCGTGCTGTGTTGAAGAAGACTTAAAACTAGCGAGTGAGACCACAAACTCATTAGGAAACTGTCTTCTGTGGTCATAAATCACGTAAGAAGGAGGGTCAGTTTCTCATAAGCTTACATACAATCTGACTTCTTTTTTGCAACCAGTGGCAGATCCTGCTAGAAATTAGAGATCATGCAGGTTTGAGGCACTTCCACATTGGCTTCACTTTTCAGAGCCAGTATATGAAACAGAGCTATACTAAATAAAATATTAGCATTGTCACTGTGAGCACGTTAGCATGCTGACATTGCAGCTGTAGGTTCTTAATCCCGTTTCATTAAACCTTCATCATGTTACAGCAGATCGATAGAACAAGCCAAACCTAAATGTCTCCTTTCAGGTTTTTTCTGTTTCCCCACCTGCGTCTCATTTGTACATTCTTCCCTTCTGGTTTCTCATCTCCTGCTCAAAAACGTCCTGTTTTCTTTCTTGTTCGCTCTTTCAACTGTAGCTCATTTATCTCCCACCTCCAGTCCTCTCAGCTTAGCTTTTCTACATAACACTCCAGCACAATACTGTGTTGTGTCTGTGTGCTCGCTGTCAGGGGCAGGCTCTTTGAGCTCAGGAAGAGAGGCCAGTGTAACACACACACACACACACACACACACACACACACACACACACACACACGGGATGAGAACCTCTGGCGTGGCCTTTCCCACCACTGCCCTCTCTATATCAACATACTGGCACAAACAAGCTCATTCACACTGCTGCACCATCAAACAAGCTTTTGTCTCTTCTTGCACAACCAACCCAATCCCACACACACACACTTATCTCCACACATCTGCATGTAAGCTCATTACCGCGTCCAAAACAAAACCTCTAAACCACAGCACAAATCTTCCCACTTCAAAGGGTCAAGTGCAGCTTTCTCACTGCAAAAATCTTTCAAGTTCACAACTTAACAAGCAATCAGCAAATTAAAGTCATTGATAGTTAAAGTACAAATTTATTTACAGCTCACCTTTAAAGATCTTACATCCTTTAGAAGTGCAGTAAATCAGCACTGACACTCAGCTGTTTAATTTGCATAACATATGTCCTTATTACAGATAATAATGAGGAGACAAGCAAGACTCTATTATCCATGACAACCAGCCACCAGAAAGGTAAACATCATTCATCCTTGTAAACAAACCCTGCAGTGTTAATGTCTTATTCAATTAATCTTGTATACAAGAGCTTATAAAAATAGCATTAACGATACGAGTAGACGATATTTTATATTGGACATAAGCCAACATACACATTCTGTATCAAAAAAAAAATATAGAAAACAATTCTGAACAAATATATTGAACTGCCACATAGCGATAGGGACATGAGTACCAACTCTTAAGAGATATGAAATTGTCATTTCCTCACCTAGATATGGGGAAAAATATGAAACTATATACTACATTATTCCATACATGAGTACCAGGGACCATGGCAACTATATGTACTATTAAAATAGCAGCCAACAAGTAACAGCTCCACAAAATCTTTGGCTAGTATGAGATGAGGAAGATTTGGTCCATTCACTGGATTGTGAGCAGATGGCAAGTCTCCCCACATGTTGGTGATCAGCAAATGCCATTGATCTGTAATAGCAAAGATGATCCAACAGAAGGCACTTTAAGGACACGGAGAGGAGACGTAAGTTTAACAAACAGCCGCAGAAACAAAAGACATCATTTTTTGTTTTTAAAGGGACAGTTCACAACAAAATCAAAGTAGTGTAGTGTCCTAATGTAGTGCTATTTATCCATCTAGGTTGTTTTAATCAGCCATAGAGATGTCTTATCTTGAATATAATGGAACTAGATGGCAATAAAATAAAATGGAAATGTAGGAATCTTTTTTTCTACCAAACAGCACCCGCCGACCATAAGCCCCCTTGTCATGGACAAGATATAAAAATTCATGGCGCTTTGAGCACCATAAGCCAGAATGCCATCTAGTCCCATCATATTCCAGAGAAGGCAGACATCTCTACAGCTGATACCGTATCTCCAAAACTCCGCAACACACATCAAAACAATCTAGATGGATAAATAGCGCTACAGGTAAGAGGAAAAATATGTATTTTTGATTTTGGGGTGAGCTGTCCCTTTAACTGAATAACAGATATATCTCCCCTAAATGATTAAGTCAACAAACACAAGACATTAACTCCATTTTACCAGTGGTGTCGTCCAATAACGGCTCCATGTAACTCTGTCTCTCTGTTTGATTAAAAATACAAGACGAGTGATGGGAGAGCTTTGCTGCAGCTCTCCATGGAGACGACAGATCTGTCATCTCTTTTCGTTTTCAAAGCTGGACCCGCCCCTGTTATTCTCATAAATGCATAGGCATATAGGAAGGGGAGCTTTGATTGACAGACGCAAATCTCCAAAACAGATAAAATCTGATGAGGCTGGTGAGGATTCCCGGCGTGTTTGGGACCTGGAATGAGCACAAACAGAAAAAAAGAAAAGGCATTATGGGTGATAGCTTTTATTTGAATCAAGAAACAGTGTTGAAAGATGTGTTCACAGGTGTGATATTCACTCTCTCTTACCACAATAAAGTAGTCGTTCAGCTGGAGGCCGTAGAGGACCCAAGAAGTCGAAGTGAACAAGGTGGCTACCGTCAGAGGGAAGGACAAGCACTGCACATTACGACTCCGCACTATTTCTACCTAAAAGGGGAGAGAGGAAGAGGACAGCAACAATCACTTAATGAATTTAATGTTTTATAATTAATTAAATTTTTTTTTATATCAACGATGGATCTGATTATTCTGAGTAATGTGAAAGCTCTGCTGTCCCTTCTGTTCTTGGTGCATGTTAGCATCTTTCAGTTTATCTTTTTGGTTTAAGAGGTTGAAACTGTAACGGTTCGGTTAATTCTCAACGCTCTCCTGCTCTGCACCGAAAGCTAGTGAACATAGTGGAGCAATTAGCAGCTAAAGAGCCAGATATTTTCTGTCAGGAGCCGATGAAGATCAAATCAGAACTAAAAAGAGTGAATATTAGACCTTAATATTTCTGGTGGCCAGAAACATGACTTCAGATTGATGATAATGTTGCTGTATGCTGCATCCAAGTCTATTTCTGATTGTGACTGATGATTATTTTTACCTATCCTGCTCTTTTGTGATATCCTCACACCCCTTGATCTCAGCAACTTTGTGATCACGAGTTAATATTAACGATAAAACATGAGTGACCAAAACCACTAAAGTAAGTTGTAGTAAACCAGATTTCCCCTCTAAATATCAGTAGCACATCTTTAGGTTTAGGTTTAGGTTAAGACTGTCAGTATGGCTTGAGATTTAGTGCCACCCTAAAATCATGTAAACTGTAAGGAGATAACAGACTGGAACCAAGGGGACAAGAAACAAACAGATACTGAGAATAACAGGAAGACGCAGATGAGGGAAAGAAAGGCAGGAAACTGACTGGGGGTCATTCAGGGCTGTGAGGCAGATGGAGGGAAGAAGACAAACAGGATAGTGAAGAGAGAACACGACAAGATGACTCAAAGAGACAAAAGTAAAGAGAGAGAACAGAGGATTGATTCCTTCATCAGTAAATATCTGCACGTGCAGAGTTGACCGAGTTAACTGAACAGATGCTGCTGTCTGTACACAAGTTCAGTGAGGCATATGGTCAGAAAAGAAAACTAAAAGTGCTAGAGTTGTTTGGATTGAACATAGCCAGAATATTTGAGTATTGCGAAGTTTGTAGAAAGAAGAGAAAAAACTAGGACAGTCTATTAGGGCCATAGTAGGAAAAGATAATCGGAGCACAGAGAGAGGTAATATTCTGAGAAAAGGCTCAGAATTTCTTAGATCAAAGTCATAAATTTGTGTGAAAAAGAACATTGAAAAAAGGCGCTAATATGCCACTTACAGGCCACACAGTATGAATTTCTTCTTGCAGCGTCTGTCTTTACAGGTGATATTAACTCTTGCATTAACAAATCATTAAAAGGGATTATTTTCCCATTGTACATAATTAAACACTCCTGTGGTGCGTGAACAACACACGTTATAACTGACTGCACTTTTTTTTTTCTGGGTTTAGCAATGACTATCATTAATGACCACTTCCATTCTGAGTTGAGCAATAATTTAGTAACTTCACTGCTTATCTTCTCTCAACAGAATTATTGTGTAATAATAAATAATAATATATCTTACAAGAATCACACTAAAGTCAAACATATGGCTTCGAGCTTATCAATTATTTGGTTCTTTGGTTCCAGTTGAGAACCAGTTTCAAACTAGAAGGGCACTCAGTAGAGCGCCTATCTCCAAGTCACCTTAATCAACATGAAATTGTGCTCGCTAATAGAGACCAGCCAACAATGTTATGTATGTCAATTTTATAATGTCCACATCAGCAGATTCTGTGAGATCAAAGATATTTTTAACGCTTATCAGACCAACTGAGACTTCCACAAAAGACCACTTCAAAAAAACATTATCTCTGAATCCAGTGAGGCGAGTCAGTTCATTTGTTTTTTTATACGTGCTGCGTGTATGTTGTGTGTCTGTTCTGCATGTGCGCTGTACCAGGTCGGTGAGCGGGGACAGGTACATGCTGACGGTGACCACACTACAGGTGAGGCCGAGCTGGCTGAGCCGAGTGTCTCCCTCAGGAAGGAACACTGAGAAGTAGAACCAGCCGCAGGTCAGCACCATCCCTGCTGCTAAGGTCTGAGACATCACCACCCTCTGAAACACACAGATGCTGAGTGTCAGGCGTGCACACAACACACTAATTTAAAGTTGAGTTGTATACATGAGACCCAGCTGACCTTTTGTTTTGTGTAGTGTAAGTACACGATGATGTAGAGGATCTGGAGCATAGCTCCAATGGTGTTGACCAGGACGATTGTCTGATCTCTCTTCAGAAGCCCATAATACAACCAGCCAAGGTTACTAATGGAAACAAGGGGAGCATTAGATGTGCTGAGCA
The DNA here is from genome assembly GCF_040436345.1 of Pagrus major. Lineage (NCBI taxonomy): Eukaryota > Metazoa > Chordata > Actinopteri > Spariformes > Sparidae > Pagrus > Pagrus major. The sequence continues at coordinate 18,354,921 of NC_133231.1, read as the reverse complement.
GAGCAGGGCGACAATGCTACTGAAGTGAGGGATCAAGGATTGCACAAACACACACTCACTTAAGACACGTGGTGAGGAAAGGGAGAAACTGGATATTGTCAGCACTTTTGGATTCTCTCATCTTCTTCAGGTCGGTCCTAGAAATACACACAGACAAACAAACAAACAAATAAGTAAACAAAGACAGAGAGACAAAGAGGGGTCAACGCTAGGGCTGCAACTAACAGTTATTTTCATTATCGATTAATCTGCATCTAATCACAATATATCATTCATTTTATAAAATATTCAAAATTGGGAAAAATGCTCATCATAATTTCCCAGAGCCCAAACTGACATCTTTGACCTGCTTCTTGGTCCAACCAACAGTCCAAAAACCTAAAGAGTCTTTATTTACTGTCATAAATGACGAAAAAAACAACAAATCGTTACATTTAATAAGCCGGAACCAACAAATGTTGGACATTTTTGCTTGAAAAGCTTGAATGAAACATAGCTGTGGCATCCCTTTTCACACTGTGTCTTTTTAGCTACGGAGTGAGACATCTTGCCTCTGTTCCATCTTATGTGAGAGTTGCACATAGGCATTACTTAACGGGCCGAATGTAGCCAATCAGAGGTAGAGTAGGGCGGGTCATGCCAAGCAAGGTAGTGTGATCTAAAATAACGCCGCTACAGCAGTGTGTCTGCTGACTGACTGGAGTGTATATATTTTATAAAATATATATAAATATATATATTTATATAACGCCTGTTACATAGTGACGCACATAAGTTCCCTTTGACGTGGAATTTTTCACTTTGCAGACCTTTTACATGCATGACAAAAATGCTACAAAACATTATAAAGGAAAGGCAAAAACCCAAAAAGCATAATACGACCTCTTTAATATATCAGGTCCTGGGTTAGATTTCCATACAATTTTTGTTTGTTATTTATCAGAAGATTTTCTGTTATTATTCTGCATTTAAAGAGTGATGGGGACAAGATGTGCCAGTTCAAAGAGTGTTGGGGACATGACCCCATGCAGCGACCCTCCCCAGTGTAAATGACACCGATACTATCTGGCATCATATATCAGCACATTCCTTCACCATGCCTGTGGCTGACTGGGGTTCAGACATGCATGCAAGTGGACCTGCTTCATAAAATCTGCCCTCATGTTTTTTTCTACCAAGCTGACACAGTAACAGGATAAAGGATGACGATGACATTAACGAGCAATTCAACTTACAGTCCAGTCGAGAACATCCCGACTGTAAACACGATGCAGGCCCATGACAGAAGCTGCAACACATCCATAGAACAGGAGAAAAAGGTACCGACACACTGCTCGGTTCCGTATCTAATGAGAAATGTCTGCTTTTAATCACGGACGCTTTAATTTCATGAAATTACAGGAGGAATTCAACAAAGCTGACGTCTCTGTCTCTCTGTTTCCGTGTTTGCAGTCAGTGTACACTGTGTTTCCGCGCTCTGATTGGCTGTGTGATAAAGCAGGTGGGGTGGATTTGCTCCAATAGGGGACTGTAACGAAGGTGGACGTCGCGGTTTACGTCATCACGTTGAAAGACCGACGTGTCTAATGGATTTTAGTGTTTCGGTGTGATGGATTTAGGAAGATTGTACTGTCTGGGACAGCTTATGATGGGAGTTTAGATCAGTTCAGTTAAACTTTATTCATCACTAAGGGGCGCTATGTAGTTTTAGAGAAGCAATTCAAACTCTGAATTTTAATATTTACAATATTAATGAGGCAATAACACAAACTCCATGTTATTTTTTCCATAACTGAATAAACAAGCTGTTCTCAGAGGAAAATAAGGTCCCCAGAACACTGTTTGAAGCTAGAAAGGTGGCAGAGTCCACCAAATATAAACAAAGTAAAACAGTATGAAATTGTGTCGTCCTTTAAGATCAGTTCGTTTTTTCAGTTTATTCAGTCATGAAAACAAAGATAGTTTGTTTATTTAGTGTGTTTAGGCATAAAAAAAAATCAGTCAATGAAGATCTTTCCCTTCTGATTAAAATTCCTTCCCTAAAACTACGTAGTGCTCCTTAAAAAAGACGTAGATTTCAGTTTATTTTGTTATAAACACGCTAATGTACATTCATGTCAGTTTTTATCAGTAGTTCCTGGTGTGGGGTTCAGGTTGTGGCACTCTGATGATGTGAAGAAGTTCACTTTACTCTTCTTCTCCATCTTAAGCGTCCTTAAAGATATTAATCTTTACATTTGCATATTTAAGTCTCAAATTAAACAATGTGAGAAGAAAGAATTCCCTCTTTGGTTTGATTGGTCACCATATGCGACCATGCCTGTCATGATAGGTCTGCATCAGTGCCAGTTTCAAGATGTATCATAACATTTTGTTTTTCTTTTCAGACTGGCGTACTCTGTCTGAGGCTGACTATGCTCGTTACACTCACTTTGACCAACCTGTGATGAGGAGCAACAAGCGGATAAAGCTTTGTTAAATGTGACCAAATGTGATTAAAAAAAACCAACTTGACTAACTGGAAGAATCTTCTTTATTTCACCGTTCTTCCACTTCCTCTTAAAATGCAGTCATTTTACTGTATGACAATTAAAACACTCTCCACTTGAGTGCACCAGTGTAATTTGATTTATTTCATTCCCTGTGCACCATTTTTCAACTAGACAGTGGGCCATTGAGGCTGCAGAGTGTTATTTCATGGCTATTACATCCAGCATTTAAGATGAGGACTCATATTTCAAGCCATGAATTAAAACCTTTAACTACCGCCGCATTCTCATTTAGATAAGTTCAGGTGAATTTAATGCTCATTGCCTAAAAAGCCCCCATTAACTTTCTCTGCCCCTTCTTACCTCCCCCTGCCATCATGGAGCATCATTGACTCCTCTCTCCTGTGTCCAGCTGTCAGGCCTGAGCATCAGAGGGGTGGATGATGCTTTCAGCAGCGCAGCCTCGTCGCGCTGAAGCTCTTTAACAATCACTTTCTCACTCTGCACTCAAAATCTCTCAAACTTGACCTTTAACAGTCTTTGATGTGTAATTTTCTCCCTTCTTCTCCCTTCTCTTCCATTTTTTCAAGTTTGCATCCGTCTGACATTTAATTTTTTCACTTGATTTATTGTGCAAGTATTTTTTAATTTCATTTCTATAAAGATGCAGAACATTTTCATATTCATGGTTTATATTTGACCACTGTTATTAAATTGTAATCCCTTTTCTTTGTGTGACAGTAAAGCTCGTCGAGTTCCATTAAATGTTAAACAAAGAAAATCTAAGTCTAGACTTGATATTTAGACATCCTTCATCTTTTCAAACATATTTTAGAAGTAACCCACGATTGAATCAGCTATATTTTCCCAAACATTTGAAATGAGATTTTCGAAAGTACACTTCATATTCACAGTAATAGATGTCACTTGTCAAAGATAAAACTAACTATATTTTGTTTTGTTTCATATTTTTACTTCACTACATTGCAGGGGGGGAATATTATGCTTGACAATTCACTTCAGGTACTTTGTACTATAATATACGGTATGGTATCCTAAAGACCTGTATGTATCCTGGCTAGATTTGCACTCTGATATATTTTTTGTATCTCATTATATATTATCATTTTTAAGAGTTGAATTGTGGTTGCTATTGCCTATTGTTGTTGTCTAGTTTCTTCGCTATTCAGCACCTGATTATTTAATGGAGACCCATAATGCTTTTTCATTTTGGTTTTCTTTTTCCTTAGGTGTGATAAAGGTTCATGTGCATGTAAAAAAATCTTGAAAGTTGAAAAGCCCAAAGTCCGCACCAACAGAAGCTCCTCTCTCCCACAGAAAATACTGAGGTACCTGAAACGCCTCGTCAGTAGTCGCACCTTTAATTATGTGACTTTGTGACATCACACTCCGTCATCATGTCACACATCTGCATAATTCATGCCTAGCAGATAGTTTGGCATGTAAGAATCGATTTAGCACAGCTGCCCTGTTGTTTTTAGTGGTGTTGGATCAGGCCTGTGTGAACTGACCAATCAGAGCAGACTGAGTATTCAGGAGGGGGGCCCTTAAAGAGACAGGAGCTAAAACAGAGTGTTTCAGACAGAGGGGGGAAACAGTGCTGCAGCATTGGACAGTATGAGAAAACTGATGTGTTTTTTGAGCTTTAAAGCATGTACATTCTAGTAGTAACCCAACATAAAATGATGTACCTGAAAATGAGCATAATATGTCTCCTTTGAAGAAACGCTTGATGGCAGTTAAGAATAGAGCTTACTCATGAAGCTCCTTGTTGTTTTTAATGTGAACTGTTGATAAAAAAACAAGTCTTAAATGTATCCTGGTAGGTGCTAGAATATTGATGCTTTGGTTCACTGTGGTTGATCTTGCACCAGCTGGCACCCATGGGAGCACTGCTGTGCACGGCGTATCATTAGTTTTTTTGGAAATATGCTTTTTACCCCCTGTAGTTATGAGGCATTTTGATTTGCATTTATTCCTCCAACTCATCTAAAATCATGATAATCCTCACAAAGTCGAGGAGAGTTTCTAAAGTTACAGTTTTGGAAGTTACATTTCCAATTTTAGGGATTTTTTTTTGTTCTTTCATCATCTCCAATATGGACACATGCATCAAAAACTTTACACTCTGACGGGTACCATATTTCACAATGGGTACTTTTACTTTGGATAATAACTTGTTTATTTTTAGTAGAAGTGGAAAATCAAAGCCAGGACATTCTCTTGTAGCTTTGACTTGTGCTTTTACTAAATGTACGAAGCCAGAAGGTTTCAATGCTTAGAATTTGGCAATTGCAGGTTTTTATAGATTATTAATTTTGCATCTACAGTTGCAATCTGACTGCATTGAACTGATCTTTGCACGTTGCTGTATGACACCATCTTGAGCTGAAACATCACTCTGCATACTGCCATGTTTAGTTATCGTGTTAGTCTCATCTATCAGGCACAGTGAGAGGCTGTCCTGCATTAACCTACTGTACAGAGCTATACATATACTGTACATGGGTGCCCGTTGCAAAAAAGATCCTTGAGCCTGTGTGATCATCTGCAGAGAATTCAAACTATGACGTGATTCTGGAAAAACAAACAGCTCAGTTTTATGTTCTGGTTTTGAATGTATATGTTGCGTAGTTTTTACAGGGGACAGTGACTTTTGACAGTTTTCAGTCAGCTCTGAGGTTTGCACACCGTGCTGCTCTTCATTCCAACATACCACTGTGCAGAAGGATGTTCAGCTTTTCTCTCCAAAGAGGATGTGCAGAGCAGTAAAAGAACTGGCGAAAAAAAAGAATGAAAGAGTGTGAGCGAGGAGGCGAGAGTGACACCCTCACACCCAGTTGTCAGTTTGCTTGTGGGCCTCTCTCGCAGCACTGTATCGCTCTCTCGCTCCTTCATCGTCCCCCTCACGGTTCTCGCGTTTGGTTTTCAGACTGTGAAATCTAAAGCGATGTCACCAGGGATGAAAGACAGAGAGGGGATGAGAAACAGGGTTTGAGAAAGACCTGGGGGTGGAAATTTGGAGGGCGCTGGAGAGATTTCATCGGACGGGAGATGGATAGCTTTGCCAAAATATTGTGTCATCCATCAAAATTTCAATGACATCATTGGGATGAGTGCAAAAAGATATTTAACTAGAGCTGACAAAAACCAGACAAAGTTTTATTACATCACAATTTTTTTTTTTATTTCACTAAAGATTTCTCACATCTTAAAACAGTTTGTTATAGTTTTCTCTATATACAAATGTACATATAAACATTTACAAAATGACACACGCATGTTTAACAAGAAAATAAACAACTGTAAATGCATTTTGGGAAGTCCCTTCAGTTTGAGGTTTGACATTGTGCAAGTGGGGTCACATCTGCACATCGGACAGTGTACCATGATACTGTCGAGACAGTAGAAATGAGTGAACAATCGTAAGTATTGAAGAAGCTCAGCTCCCTGAAATCCTTGTTAGTGTGTCTGTGGTGGTGATCAGAGGCTCTCAACCTCAAGAGAACATTTAATAAAGAAGACATGAAAAAATAAATAGATATTTTTTGGGATCCAAATTAATGTGGGGCCTTTTTTCTGAAATACATTACTGAATGTAAAAAAATAAATAATTGAAAATTAAGATACTTCTTTACTGTTTAAATACTTAATATGTAAGAATTGACCGCCTGTCAAATTCAAAACAAATAGGCACAGCATTTTGCCGCTAACTGCTGCTAACTGTGGATGTCCTTAGCTAGTCAGCTCAGTTAGCCGTGCAGGTAGCAGTCGGGACAGCGAGAGTAGGTGTTTACACCGCTGGCACGGGAGCTTTGGATGGGGACAGGTTGGGGCTAACTGGTTAGCATGCTAACTTCAGTAGATATATCTTTGCAACACAATACAGACGTCATGATGTCAGAACTGGTATTTCTTCACATTCTGCTAAAAATCATTATTTTTTCTAATGTTTTCAGCTAAAAGTCTCACATATTGTACCTTTAATCTGAATCAGCAGCAGTAGGCATCACTTGAAGTGCTCATGAGACAGAAAGGGGGGAGAAAAAGGTTGAGAACCACTGATCTGGATTGAACAATTTGTTCTCGTGTTTTTGAACTGAAAAAATGTGTAATATCAGCCATTTTGAGCGTGTTCATTGAACCCACGGCAGCTGAATCAAAGTGTCGGCTTTTGTGCGAATGTGGCAGTGGTGCTTGAGACACTTGAAGGGATATAACAGGGAGCTGAGTGCTACACAACAACATGACAAAAATCCTACATAATGGATACCACTTTGGCAGTTAGCCGACAACATTTGCAAGAGACAGAATTAATAATTTCTCTACATGTAGAGGAAGAAAAATGACATCAAAACTTGGAGATGAGAAGTAGAATGCAAATCTGTACCAACCGTATGAAAATTTGAGAACACAGCATAATGGTGACAATGTCATCCTCTTGTGAATTAAGTATTTTTGATCAATTTGCTCGCAGTTTTGTTCATTATGACTGAGAAGAAGTGGGCACCTTAAATGGTCAAAAATGAGAATTTCCATCCTCTTAGTAAAGTAATAAAAAAAAAAGATCTCTGAGGTCCTCTTCTTCGGAACGATCCACGTTCCACACTCACGCAAACAAACACGCAAACACACACTGACAACACAGTTCATGCTCGTAAAAAACAATCTGTATAAAAAAAAAAATCTCTTGAGTGTTCATGGTCCCAATGTCCAGCATTGGAATAGCATTGTCTCTTTTGTGGCGTTCAGCCTTATTGTAGCATCAGAGCTAATAAGACTGGGATCATTGTGAAGAGGAGTGGAAAGGAGACCAGCTGTGCGCCTGAACTCCCGATACTCCTCTGAACGTTTGGCTCCATCACAGCAGGGTCATCTGAGAAAGAAGAGTGAGTCAGTATTAGATTTCATAATTCCTTCATGGCAAACACACCCAGCTGTGATTATCCTAGTGGTATTTTTTTAAGAAGAATCATCACCTGCTGGGAGCCGGTTTGAGGGGTTGTGAACTCCTCCAGCGGCAGGAAACATCCCTTTTCCTCCATCCATGCTTTTTTCTGCATCATCTGCCTTGGATTTATCTAGCTGGTTCTTTCCAGAGCCTTTATGTCCAACAACATCCACTCTCAGCCTGAGACAGTCCTGGCCATGGTGATGCATTGGCTTGGCTGTGGAAAAATCAGAAAAGAGGGAACAGTTTAATACAAGAACCATCCTCAGGATCACAATGAGTTGATCTAAAGAACCTGATACTTACAGATATAATAATAGCTCTCCCCCTGTCTGAACTCCTTGCCGAGGGTGAAGGGAGTAAAACGCTGGAACTTCTCAGAGAATTTCTCAGGTGCGTGGGGAGCGAACGGCCGCGAGCACTCCCAACGGAGCTGGTCGAAGGAGTGAGGTTTACACACTTCGTAGTCCTCCCTCTCCACCATGTACAGCACATAGCGCTCAGCTGCATGCGATGACACCTCGCCGTGGGTGTAGTGGGGGCAGATGATGTCCAGATAGTCGTTGATACGCACTTCCACCGTGTACTCATCCCACAGGAAGCTGCAGGGAGACAGGAAGAAAGAGGAGGTTACTGACAAATGTTCTCGACTGTTTTTATTTTGCAAAATTCATAACAGCATGAATAATAGGCGGACAATATCATCCCTACACACCCTGAAAGCTTGCCTCACACAACACACGTGTTGGGGATAAAGAGGGCTAATCGCACACAGACACGCACAGCAACAGACAAAAGACTTACTCCCACGACTAACACATGTTAACACACAGGTAGAGCTACTTGGGTGTAATTCACGCGCCATGCGAGGATGTTTGTGTTGTCGTGTTTTGGATGTTCTTGTGCGAACCTGTCGTCACCGTGACAGAATTAGAAAGAGCCGGATCAGGCCGGACTTGTTCACTTTGTTTGTGGACCAGAGAACACACCTTCTCTCATAAAGCCCTACCACCAGCCCACTCACACACACACCTTCCTCTCGTTTCGCCGTCAGCAGTGATTCACCTCTCACCGGCTTAGAAGAGGATGAGATTTAGAGTCCAATCTCTCCGTGCAACTCAGTGCTGCTTTCTGTCAAGTCTTTCTAAACCAGTTTCTGGATGTTTGCTGTGTCGAAGCGCCTCACTTATTTGCTGTCTCTGTCTGTATCTCTGTCTCTCAATTTCTCTCCGATTCCATCAAAGACAGAGGCAGAGTGGGTGGAGACAGTCAGGCTGTCGCTCTCTTTCCCCCTTTTCATCTTTACCCTTCATTTAGTTTTATGGCTCTTTTTAAGCCCTCTTCCCGTCTCCTCTTTGCCTGCTTCCTCTGCTTGTTTCCCCCCCGGTGCCCTAATGAAGTAGAGAGAAATGTTGCAAAATCTGTATAAACCTTGTAGTTTTCATGGAGTTGTGTTAGTTGTGTTATCTTCACCATAGTTGAACTTTTACCAATCGTCAATAATTTTATAACTCTGTCGGGAACAGATTTGTCGGGACAAAGGGGAAAATCCCCAGTAGCCTAACCTGGTGTCTTCACTTTCTGTTTCACCAAACTAATATGTCTTTCTTTTACAGTAAACAGGATACAGACGAGGCCATGCTACACTGCTACATGTGTTTTGCGCCTGCCTGACATGTTGAAACTAATGTGAAAGCAGCTGAAAGCCAGGAGGTGAAGAAAGACTGATATTTTCATATTACTCTGATTACATGCTCAGGGGCAACAGGCTCTAATCCTCAAACTCAATATGTGCTTATCCTGACTGACTGCTTGAGTTTGACATGTTTAGTGTGAAAGTGACAAGAAAACAGCTCCTGTGTGTCTGCCATTGTTTATGTGTGTGTGCCCCAGCTTCAAAGCTCGGGACGTGGTGGCTCTGACTCCCCCCTCCTGTTGTTGTGGCTCCTGTTAGGACCCCCTGGCCAAGTCACAGACACGCTGGCTCCAAACGTGGGCCTCTAACCCCTCCTTCCTGCCTCTGTATGCGTGTGTGTGTGCATCAGTTAGCCCTAACCTACCTGTCAAAACATGCTTTGTTAGCTGAGCACAGCACTACACTTGTTATCCAAGGCTAACAGGCTGATCACCTCCCTCCACTTTGAATCACTGCTCCCTCTTAGAAAAGGTTCTTTGTAGGTGTGTACACTCCCGTGCAGGTGTGCACGCCTTTGTTTGTGTGTGTTTTGCCAAGGCGAGCGTTTTTTCAGTGAAAGGAAAAGAGACATAGCTGCCTAATTGGCCGAATAATCTCTCCTCTCATCTTGTTCCACTCTGCTCTGCTTTCTTTGAGTCAGATCAGTAATAATAACAGAAAGAAAAACAAGACATTTGGAGATCTGTGGCGGCTCCCTCTGAAGTAAAGAAGTCTTAAATTGTATAGGATACACTTTTTTCCCACACCGCGTCCTTATTGGTGGCCCGGCCGACCTCTGCATGAAAAAGCAGGCTTGTCAAAAGCCAACAAAAACAGATTCTGTTGCTAATTTCATTCACGACCCATGCTTTTAAGAAAGCTCTCCCTTTATCCCTCTCTTCACCTCCTCATTCCCCCCTCCCTCCTCCTCCTCCTCCTCTCCTCCATTGGTCTGGCTAATTAAAAGCTGTTAGGGGTCTGGGGCCAACGTGTTCTCTAGAAAAGGAGGGGAGGAGGAATGAATGGGGTGTAATTATACCCTTTCCCTCCCCAAAGACAGAACGCCTGGAGGCTACAGGGCCCCTTCAACCCCTTTACCTTACCCCCTGTGGAGCTTTCACTGCCCTGACTAGTGTGGATGTGTGTTATATGTGTGCTCATATGACTGCAAGTGTGTCTTTTAGTGGTTTCACAGTTGCATTTGAGTTGTCCAGATTTGTTTATGCTTGTATGAGTCTTTTCTTTCCCCCTGTGGATCGTGTTACTTTAAAAGACCATAAGTCAAGAACGTGGGAAAAGACTAGCCCACAGTCTTCCTCTGGTCCTCTCCCTCCATCCTCCCTGCTGTCCGATGCATCAGTCATCAAAGCTCCCCACTGCGTCTCCTCTCGGCCCTGACTGACAGCTCTCGGGAGAGTGAGAGTCGCGTTAACGTGATAGCTATGTCGTATGTGAGAGTGAGAACCAGGTGTGTGAGTTGTTGCAGACCTACTTTCCACACAGCTTCTTCTTCCCGTGTGTTGATTTGTCTCTGTCTGCATGTGTGCATGTTTTCATGGGTGTGGGATCCTCTGAAGACCCTTATCCAGGGCGTCTCGTGCCCCAGGCTCTTGAGCACATCTGTTTATCAAGGCCTACTGAAGCCTCTTGAGTGTTCGAGTGTGTGTGTGTGAGTGTGTGTGTGTGTGTGTGTGTGTGTGTGTGTGTGTGTGTGTGTGTGTGTGTGTATGTGTGTGTGTTTTCTTGCATGTGACTGAGGTGTGGGTAAACAGCGAGGGTTGAAGGTGGCTGTAGATGTTCTTCCTCTCTGCTGCAAAAAGGTCATTTCTCACTATGGAGCTACTCTAGCTTTTGCGTCAGTGGGGAAAGGTGTGCGTTTGAAGGGTATAAAATAGTAAAATAGCTATAGAAGTGGTAGTTATGACAGTAGGTGAGTTCTCCAACACGTCGAGCTTTGAAGTCTTTGCATTGTCCTTGCACTGCTTTACCACCTCTTCCTTTTTCTTTTTCCCTGCCATCCCTCTCCCCCCCCCTTCTTCCCCGACATTTGTCCCCTGAGCTCTCACTGGTTTCGGTCAAACAACTGACACAGGAACTCTGTCTTTCACCGTCTCTCTGGGGAGTGTTTCAAACTGCCAGGTCAAGGGGTTAGAGTTCAGGGTCGCAACTGCTCACTCACATCTGAGTCAGCACCGAAGATGTTTGTTCCACACACAGCACCAGTCAGCACCACTGAAACACTAAACAGGCCCCCCCCCCCCCCCCCCCCACCCCCCCCCCCCCCCCCCCCCACCCGCCCCACCTCGACCATTTGCTCCGCAGGTAATCAGTAGTAAGTGTGCACACGCTGGAATGTCGCAACAGGGGGAGGCTGCGGTTTGGAGGGTTTACTATGTTCTCACGAGGTGCACTCATCAGATTTCCAGTCGCACTCTCACACACTTTTACTTTGAGGTGTACACTTAATACCCTATTAATTTGCGGTGCTATGGCGGATTCACACCTCCTCTCACACAGTCTGAGGAGCTGTCAGTGGTTCTAATGGGTTTAGCTGCTCACTAGTGGGATGCTCCATTAAAGCCAATCTAATATACACCGAGAGGTCTTTCTATATTAGCTTCAAATGTAATCTACCTTCATTCTTGCTCCATCTCATTGTCTTGCAATAAGAAACCCAGTGGGAATTCTTCCCAGCACTTAACTCTGTAGTTTCCCACTTTTTTCTTTTACTTGCATGCCTGACATAGTAAAGACGATGAGAATCCCTTTGCTTTCAAAATGGTCAACGCTTATTCAGTTCCAAACTTCTCCCCTCCCTTCATCCATCACTGTCCCTCTTCTCCTCCCTCCGTCTGCCTCTCCTTTTATTCTGCCAAAATCAGCCCATCCCCCTCTCCCTATCCCCTATTTTGTCCTGTCTCTTAACGCTGACATAATATACCAGCGCTCTTCATCCAGGCTAATTTCTCAACACAAATCCCTTTCTCCGGTTCACCCTTCTCTCACCCTGCACCCTTCCTCCTCCTCCTCCTCCTCCTCCTCCTCCTACTCTCTGCCCCCGAAAGCTTTTCACCGGGTCTCCCCTTATTGTAGCCTCTCATTCTGTCTGCGATGAATAGAAGAAGGCCAAATGGTATCATGCTTGGTTTAATATGTTGTGGGGAGGGGGTGGGTTCACGGGGAGTTAATCCGTGTGCCTGCGTCTGTCTGTCTTAGCTGAGAGAGAAGGAGCAAGTTCAGTAACTTCTATGACTTATATGAAAACAGTTTCTTCTTTGAAAAGTCCATCTAACAGAAATCTGTTGCTAATTCTGCCCTTTAGAGGGCGACGGCGGGCTACGAGTGGACAGCGATGCCAAGGTATGCCTGAAATGCTATGAATGAGCAGTGTACACACACTCACACACGCATGCTTGCCCACACATACTACGATAACGCTGGGCGCAAAAAAAGCAGCAGGCCTCTCTAGTGTTAGCAGAGCCATGCAGGGCTGAGAGGTGCTCTGTCCTCCTCCGGTGGAAAACTACTGGGGCAAAAAAAACAAAAAAAAAACAGAGGAAGGTCTGTGAGAAAGAGGGGGACCGATGGAGGGAGGGGAGGAAGTCTGGACCACAGATAAGGAAGCGAGAGGAAGAGCCAGGAGAAAACAGAGGTGCATGGATACTGTGATGCGAGGGAGGACTTGAAACACAGATAGGTTACAAACTGTATGTAGTCACTAAAATTCCCAGCTGCCACCGTGTGCTCTGATGCGTGAAGGTATGAGCGTACCTCTATAAGTGTGTTAGGTAAGAGGACAGTTATATCAGTGGGGAATAAACACAAAGCCTTCGGATATTAAATGGGCTGGATTCATGGCAAGATAAACGGAGATGTCCTGCGGTGCTTGCAATTGATTGTTCCGATGTAGGATGGATCGCATCTGGATGATTATGGCGATAAAGGTCATAAGTTTAATAAGGGACTAATCTATACATTGGAACAGTTACACAATGACCCACCTACCCAGATACACACAGACTATGGAGGTCATAATGAAAGACAAAGAAGTTATGTCACAGGATTACAGACGCATGAATATATATATATATAGAATGAAGCCAGCAGGTTGATGGTTTTGTGTCTATGGGTCAGATGGTCAGATTACAAGCCGCCTGTAATCTATGTTAGTGTGTGTGTCTGGTGTGTGTGTGTGTGTGTGTGTGTGTGTGCGCGCTCTCATTCTGGTGAGATTAGAGGCCAACAACCAGACGGGACATCGGCTGGGGAGGGGTAAATAATGAGTGGATAAGGAGGCAGAGGGAGGGAACAAAATGTATAAAAAAAAGTACAAAACATTGGAGTGGGTGAGGGGGTGAGGAGCAAAAGCAGGTGACATCAACCCCCTTCACCCCAAACTCATCCTCCAGGCCACGTATACAAGTCAAGGCAGGCCCTGGCTGCTTCAATAACAGCAGAGGCAGACACAGACGGAGATAAACAGAATATTACATTACACCAAACTCCTGATAGAGATATTTGCACAGACGCTGGGAGCATGGCAAATAAAGCCACTCTGGATGGATGAAAGCAGACAAAAAAACCAACAGAGATAGCACATTTAAAAAGGAGGCGGTGGAGCACTGGTGTTAATAGCATCCATATCTGTGCAGAAAAGAGATCTCGAAAATGTACTTGAATTTGTAAGCAGAGAGAAAAATAGCGAGACGGAGGGCTCAGGGCCAGGGGAGGGAGGAGACCCAGCTGTTAGAGAGAGTGGAGGGAGTGAAGACGGGGAGAGGAACAGACAGGTACAGTGAGGGAAACACACACACACACACACTTATACACACTTACACACAGCTGACAGAGTTGAGTATAGTAACAGCGGGGTGGAATGCTGGCTGTAGCTAATATTAACATCCAAGTCCTCCCTCTTGCCCCTCAGTGTGTCTAAGTGTGAGTCACACATTTATCATGTCTCGGTAAGGGTGCCTACGGCAACGGCCACTCCTTGTTTTACTCTGACGTTGGGGCACACACACACACACAGACACACACACACACGAAGACACGCGAACAATCACGTACTCTCAGTTCACAACAAAACAAAATCACTTCCCGGTAAGAGCTGGTAAAGGGCAGCACAAGTTCAAACTCTCTCTCCCTCCTTCTCTCACACACACACTCACACACACTCTCACTCATATAATTGACACAGGCAGAGACACGTACAGTAAAAACAAGACCGGACCAGACTGAGTAAAACATGCCTCCCCACCTGTCATGTAGGAAACTGTACACACACACACAAACACACTCAAATAACAAATCCCTACAGGACTTGAAGTAACTGGATTAAGCCATAATCACTGAGTCGCACTGACAAGTTGGTGAAAATCAAACACACTCCTACATACATAGAGGAAAACACACAGACACACACATGAGCTGCTGCCAGGCAGCGTGCTTCACATCCCTCTACTCCCTGACATGAATGGGAAGACTGCTGCCATCTGGTCACTGTCCTCCACCTAAGACAAATCAGTGCTGCTCACAATTAGACCACAAATCAATTAGCATCAATTATCCGCGGCACGGTGCAGTCAGAGCCCGCTGATGGATCTATGTAATCCTACCGAACAGGTGACTGATTGATCACTGGGGGGGCAGGTGGGCTTTTAGTCAAAGCAGGAAACCAGAGGACAAGAAGAGAGATGATGGAGAGAAAGAAATAAGAGGGAGAGTGGGGGGGATTATAGAGGAGTAATGGAGATTAGACTGGAAATGCGGCAAAAAAACATAAAACGAGTGGCATGTGGAGGTCAGATGAATTATGGTTTCACTTTTGGATTTTAGCTGCCATTATCCTCCCCCTGATACCACTCTCTGTCCCTGTCTTTCCTCTTCAGTCAGAGAGTATTTGATGAGATCAGAGAAGGAGAAACCTGTCTTGGCTGGCACATGTAAGAGAAGCAGAATGGCCACATTTTTGTGATGTGTTGCTGTGATGTGTAAAGTTAATGTCTGTCTTTGTCAGGGGTCTATGTTTAGCCAAAAGGATTAGTGTTACATTATGATTTTTCTTCTGGTTACACAACTCCCATTTGAGAGCAGAAATAGTCCAGGGCTGGATTAGAGACAGCACAAGATCTGACTATAAGACCACCCCCGTTCTCTTTCTCTCCTTCTTTCTTTCTGCCTCCTTTTTTGTCTTATTTGAAAACTTGGAGCTCCAGTTTCCTTTTTTATCCACACCAAAAGGACTGTGCTTGGTGTCTGATTCCTCTCTGTAAAGCTGCCTTTCCTTTCTGGCCCTCCCCTCTTGTCTGTGGTGACTCAGGTGTAAAACTCAGGTGGGTCAATGCGGGTCTGTTGAGTCACACATGGACTAACCCATGACACAAGCACTGCTCATGACGGCAGAGCTTTCCATTAGACTCCTTATCCAATTATCAGGACAATTGTTTTCCTTGTTGCAGGGCTCTTTTTCAGCCCATGCGTCTATTGTCATTCTTTAAAGGGCAATTAGAGAGCCAGTAATGTAATCAAGACAAGACTAAAAGGCCATAATGGCTTTTGCCCTTGTTGCGGATTTTAATCGACCCCTCTCAGGGAAGAAGCGGGGGGACCTGTCCTTCTGTTTCAGCTCGCTTATAAAATAATACTGTCTCTCAAGCGTCGGGATCACTCGCTCCGCGCTAAAAGCTCAATAAATCGCGCTGCGCTATTGCGCGTCTGTCAAGCTCCATCGATTCCGCTGAGTGGTCGGATTGCATTACATTTGTGACCTCAAAACAAAATAATCAGCAATATGTGCCTCTCTCTCTCTCTCTCTCTGACACACACACACACACACACACACACACACACACACAGTGAAAATAACACACTGAGCCTTAATGTGGTATCTGTATAAAACTCATCATTAAATTAACCCACTGATTCACCCTCATTTATAGACTTTCCATTACACACACAGGTGCAGACCCTTCAGACAGCGTCACAGGCCAAGTTCATACTTGTCAGTCTATTTTCTACTATTAGAGTATGTCTGTGTCTGTGTGTTGCGGTTAAATATAGTGGTGAATCTGTCCATCTGTCTGGACACCCAGCCTGATCACAATCCTGTTACAGGCGAGTTTAAACGTGTAACACACATGCCCGACTCTTTAAACGTCACATGAATGAAGACAACAACAAGCTTAGTTGGAGCCTGAGCAGCCCTCGGGTCAGTAATGACCCAGGAACAGTGAGTTTACATGTGTGAAATGTCAAGAAAGTAGTAAATTACATCCACTAGCCTCTGGAGGCTTCAGTAAATACACACAGTCACTCTGACAGAGCAGTGAGTGATAGACCCTTTAAGATTTAGATGAACACACACACACACACACACACACACACACACACACACACACACACACACACACAACATGAAATCTCAGATCAGTACTTACTTTGGGTTCGAGCCGTTCCAGTAGACGCTGTGTCGCTCCGCAGACGCGAACCAAGCACCGATGCTCATCGCCAAACACACCAGATACACCAAATCCATCGTTCCTCTTCTCCACAGGATGCTCACCAAATTCAAGCAGCGAGCGAAGATTAAAAGAAGCGCCTGTTATTGGAGATTTAATGCGTAAATACGCGCACGGACGCCAATCAGTGGATTTTACGCACCCACTGTAGTGATAAAGGCAGTTTCAAGTGATGCGGCTCACCAAACACTATTGCAACTCCTGACTGATTCACAGACGCGCAACTTGTCTGTTTTGTCTCGGAGTGGCTCCACCCCACGAGGTGCTACCAGCCAATGGGAGTGAGGTAATCTGGATGCCCCGCCCGTCGCAGCCACGGGAGACGCTCCGTCCGCACTTTAGACCAGAAAACACAAAAACAACTCTACTACGACTGTAATGACACCGTAGAGCCACAATAAACAAATAAGAGTCGATGTGGAATATAAAAGCGATAAGATAAGAAATAATAAACAACTAAAAGTGACAACGTAGAGGCAAAAACACTGAAGCTCGTCAGGACAAGTGGTTATTTTTAACATTAAAACCAAGTCAAGTCAGCTGTCATCAGTTTTTATCAGTTAAGATAAATACAATCAATTGGAGACGATAAGGAATATGTACCATACAACTAAGGACATCTAAAAAAACAGAAGTACTCAGATCATTTACTTAAGTACAAGTAGTAATACCACAGTATGAAAACGATTTTGCCAACAACATGTACTTAAAGTATCAAAAATACTATTACTAAGTATTATTATGCAGCTTATTGGATCACAATTATTGATGAATTAAAATGTAAGCAGCACTTCACTGTTGTAGTTGGTTGAAGTGGAGCTAATTTATCTATAAACTATATAATATTTACAATAATGCGTCATTTTATGAACTGAATATATGTTTTTCTAAAGCAGAATCTTAGTCTGAAAAGTATCAGCTTTGAAATAAATGCAGTGGAGTAAAAA
This sequence comes from Pagrus major, assembly GCF_040436345.1. Lineage (NCBI taxonomy): Eukaryota > Metazoa > Chordata > Actinopteri > Spariformes > Sparidae > Pagrus > Pagrus major. Next base: position 18,337,318 of record NC_133231.1, on the reverse strand, counting down.
CTACAACATTTCACCATGTAATCTACTTAGTTACTTCTAAAATAATAATTGAGTACTGAGTACAATTTGAATGAATATCTTGAGCTTTCATCTGCATTTTGCTCTCCGATCACAAACGGGCCAGTGAAAACCCTGACAAACAGAATAACACCAGTTTAACTTGTAACTGAGTAATATTTCAGTTATGTAAGTGCACTCGCACTTGTACAGATTTTCAGAAGTAAAGTACAATTACCTCAAAATTGTTAAGTACAGAACTTGAGTTCATGTATTTTGTAGTTTTCACCACTGAAAAATGGATAATCTGCTGTACCAATGTATTTCCTACGTCCATTGTGTTGTGTTTGTTTCTGTTGTTGTGTTCATTGTGTCGTTAAATGTGTTCATGTTGTAACACTGTGTTGTTGTTGTGCTGTGTTGCACTGCTTTCTGACGTACTGTATGTTGCAACTAATTGCATGTATTGAGTGGTTATTATGCATTGTAATGCAGTTTGTCAACTTACATTTTTCGCAATGTGCTAATTTGCATTATTTCCACTCTTTGTTGTTGTGGACACAGAGCTGAAGATATGTTACTGCAGTAATTCTGCTGAGACAGATTAGTGTAATAATTTGCATACTGAAGAGATTTTGGCTCTGGTTGTGTTTCCAACATTTGAGAACCCTCTGCAGATGTATGTTCTTGCAGACTGTTGTTGTCCAGGCACGCCGGTGTACTGATTACGTTCTGTCTGATAACAGAGAATTATTACAGTCTTATCAGTCAGCCTGATCTAGTGGTCTCCGCTTAGTCGCCTCCCCAGACAGGTGACTTTAGAAAACAACCTCACAGATGGAGTGGATAAAGTCCAGACCACGGGGTGTCGGCAGGATTGTGGCCCCAGCGAGGGCTTCCCTTGGGCAGGGATGGAGCCTAGCCTGGGTTAGCTGCTGCAAAGCTCCATAGCTGCAGAGAAACGGGAGGGGGCATTTTGTGTGCATGCTGTGTGTGTGTGTGTATGTTGTGTGTGTACATATGTGCAGACAAGCTGAGTGTCTGACTGTCCCTAGGCTTGGCTGGGCAAGCACACACACGTCCTGGCACTCTGAGAGGATCACGCATACACACACACACACTGACGGTAGATCCTGTAGGCAGTGGGGGGGTTAATCATGGCTGAGGGTGCTTTTCCATTCTATAATGTCTCCCCGAAAATGAGAGAAAAAGGAGGAGGAAGCAGGGCGAAGTGTGATAAAAGAGGTCGACTTTAACAAGTTCTGACACTGCAATTAAAAATTCCAGATCATGATAAATCCTTCTGATGCAAAACCTCTTCTAATTCCACATATGCAAGCGTCTATTCCTGCAGCGTCCTACACTCAGCTCTGCTGACATCAGAAACTGTTTTAAATGTATTGATTTCCTCTAAGGAATGACTGAAATGCAAATCATGTTCCAGTAAAACTAGCCGGTGATTCATAAGCTTCATGCTACCAGCAACAGGATCCTCCGGTTCTCACTCGTACACAACACCAGTGAGTGTCCCTCGTTGCCAGCAACTTCCGCTGCTCTAACATGGGATCTCCTTGTGTTGTGTCCATCGAACATAATACCACGCGTGTGGCAAGAGAGAAACACAAATTTAGAAATTCACAGCCCACAAACACACCTCCTCTCGGCTGCTGTAGCCAAGAGGAGAGTCAGATGGGCTGGGATCTCCCATCACAGATAGAAACACAGGCGCACAAGCAAACATGTAAGTCCTCTCTGCAGGCCCCTGTGATAGTGTTGCAGCTAGCAGAAACCGCGGATGACTCTTGGAGTGAGACTTAATCCTCACACAGCCCATATACACACAGAGAGGGAAGACTGCGAATGACAGTAAAGCGCCGAAAACTTGATGGCTCAAAAAAGAAACTCACAGAAAAAGTGTCTGAGACGATGGAGAGCTCAACGGCTCTAAAAGTGGATTAAAGGAAGTCGGGGGAAGACCTGACAGCCATACAAACCTTTCAACGGAAATAGGCTTGTTTATTTTCACAGGACTTGTCTCCAAGCGTCACAGTATCTGCCACGAGTTCTTCAACATGCTATGGAAATCCCACAATTACATAACTTGTGCAATTAAGTTTAAAAAAAAATACACACAGAGCTTGGGGAGCTACCTGTAACCCGTAATGCCTGATTTTCTCTTCTCTTCTCTATCAACCGTAGCAAATGCGATTTTTATCGGAGGGGAACATGAGGAAGAGTTTTAGGGAGTGGAGAGATTTATGAAAGAAAAACAGATGGTGTCAGAAGGAAGAAGAAAAGTATCAGCCCAGATAGAATACATGTTTTGATAAGAGGGGTTAAGGATACGTGGGAGATTGCGATTTAAAAGATAGAGACCCCTCAGCCTATTAAATTTTCTTCCCCTTTCCACTTCTTCTCCCTCCTGCTCTTCACTTTTATCCCCTCGGGCTGGGATCAGAGCTGGTCAGAGATCTCTGTCTCAAGATTTTAAGGGGTTTCCAGAAGAAGCAGGAGTGTTTAATAGAGGGGAGAGAATAAATCAAAAGGACATAGAGTGAAACTGTGAGACGTAGGGTTGGGTGTTACAGATAGGAGACACGTGGAAACTGAGGGCGTCAGCCACACCGAAAAAATAACAGGAATGGCAGTGAAACAGGTAGAGAAACAGAAACACAGGCATGTGCTGGCACAGGTTTTTATTGGAGTTTTAAGATGTGTAGGAGTGTTCTGATCTCTATTTGACAAAGCGAGATGTAATCCTGTTGATCACATTTCTGCCTTCTTTTTTTGGCCTGGCTCTATCACATAATCACTCGTTGTGTCCTCGAGCATCAGCTGCTGATGTCCTCCCACAGAGAATAACCTTAGCTGGCATCGGAAAAAAAAGGTCATCGGGAAGATCAACATTATGATACAATGAAAAGGGTATAAAGGGGCTTAAAGAGGCTAAATCACTGTAATGCGCTCCGTATTGACTCTAGTTGATCACAGATTGCATCTCAAATAGTTGCCCTTTGTGCACCCAACCTCTGTCATTACCGCTAGCTTAGGCTTGTTAACACTTGGCATTGTTTCATCTACACATGGACAGCTTGTCACCCTGCTGCCCTCTGTCCCTTTATCCCCAGGCCTCCTGCGGGCCCTTGGCCCTCTGGCTCATAGCGGCACACTCCGACAAGCTGCTCCTTCTCCTGCACCACAAAGGCATGTCTCCCCATTCATCACAGCCATTCATCTGCATACAGGTGGTCTTTAATTCAAACGCAGGGAGGCACACTTCTGCTTAATAGCGCTCCATGTGTGTGGATTTAGCCTGGCAGGGGGGCAAGTAATGATTCTAGCAACGACAAACTTGTGATAAGATGGTGTTTCTGCTCTGAGCGTCTTCTGGAAAGTCGCCAGGGAGGCTTAGCACAAGCTAACGGGGTCTCAAATCAGTATGAACACACTAAAACAATGCTGCATGTGTGTGTTCGCAGGGGGTAAATGAACCTCCTCCCTCCCTCCTGGACGCTGTCTCACTATTCAGACCGCAGGAATCATTAACTCGCCCAGTCAACAGGCACACTTCACTCGTCCCTGCCGCTCTGTCCTCCTTTCTGTCTCCCTGGGACTCTCACTACCATGCCCACGCACACACACACACACACACACACACACACACACACACACACACACACACCAGCACACAAAAGCACAAACAAACCCCAGTGAAATATTTAACCATGCTAGTCAGCTTGCATTGCCTCTGCCATCATTTATTATACTGTATCTCCTTGTCTGTCTCCCTGCCTGTTCTCTCGGTTCATCTGTTGTCTCTGCTGTCTTTCCTTCCTTCCCTTTCTTCTGTTCATCTGTTCAGTTATTTCCACGGAGCACTCCTCAGCCCCTGGCCAGACCGTACCGGCTACATCTCACCCTGATTACTTTACTTTCTCTTGTTTTCTTTCCACATTGACAAGCTCTTGAGCGTCTTCCCTGTACACCCTTTTATGCTCTATTGCTCCCTTTCAGTTCCGACCTCTCCCCGACTTGAAGTGGTCCGGTTTTCTTCTTGCTGCCTCCACCCCTCCCTTCACTTTCAATCTTTTCTTATCCATGTCCCCCCCCCTCCCCAACAAGTACCTCGGGCAGTGCATTTGTTAGAAGAGAATCCATTATCCTCCTCCATCCTCCCACCTTCTGTCCTCTTTATCTCTCTCTCTCTCTCCCTCTCTTTCTGCATCTCTCTCCTCTCCTCACTTGCCCCAGCCCTATATTCATTAACATAGTGTTAATGATCCCAGATGGACTGACATGTACTCTATGGGGGCGAAGTGTGAGTGGCTTCTTCCAAGGGTGTGTGTGGGTGGTTGTGTGTGTGTATGTGTACGCAGGCATGCACGGCTGTTGGGCTCATGTGTGGAAAAATTGTGTGTACATATGTGCGTGACTGTGTCTACATGTGTGCATGTGTGTGGGTACATGTGTTCATATCAGCATGTGAGCAAGAAAGCGATCACTTGTTTCTCTCCCAGAAGCGGACTGCTCTGTTATGATGCATCTCTTTCTTTCAGAAAGCCAACAATAGAGCTGCAGCTTGTGAAGGACGCAAGTAGGAGAAACTGAGGAGTTGTGATCCTCCTGTACATTTACCATAAATACAAATATATTTAGTCATTTTGACAACCTGAGGTCAAAACAAGCAGCTCTTAAAGAACAACTGATCATTCCACTATCTTGATAGAGGACAAGCTTTGTCATACAGGTCTGAGTCATATTGCTTATTGCTGAGAGTAATATTTCACACCTTTGGGACCAGTGTCTCATTATTGCTCTTACATGGGGAACACCTGAGGAATTCCTTATTGAAAAGAAAGCTGCTGCAGGATTTCAGAGATGTAAACCAAATGACACCAAATCCACATTTTGTCACACTTTTGTTCACTCAAAAATATTACATGTTATTTTGTTGTATTACATCACAACATGAGTGCCTACACAGAAAAAGTTTCTGCTGGTTGCCCGATAATAAAACAGCAGGCGGTCACTGCGCCCAAAGATTCTTCTTAAAACAACTAATTATCATTTTTATATTTTGTGTTAACTGACATATGACTTAGGGAGCTTTAGAGGTGCTGGTAGGCAGATTTTGTTACCTTCTAGAGAAAGTTCCAGTTTCTATGCCAAGCTAAGCTAACAAGCCGCTGCCTCCGGCTTTATATTTACGGTACAAACATTAAGGTGCCATGTGGAGTTTGTTTGTAAAACAACCTGTAAATGAGTGGAATAGTGTCACACAGTTGGTATTACTGTGTGTCACCCACATATGCACGTGCATCCTCATGTATACAAGACTATCAAAATGAGTAGCACTCTACTATAGAAAAACAGCTCCATACTGCTACTAGACGAATCATATCACACTTCTCTTCCCTGCAGGAAAGCAAGTTAGCGTATTTCTCAAATTGTTCAACTGATCCTTTAACGGATTGGGCATAATTTTTCCTATTAAGGAATATCTAAAAGCTACAGAATGTAATGATATTTTAGACAATAGTGTGTTTCCAGCGTTGTGGCAAGATTTTTGGGGAGGCTGTCAAGATGACAATGCGTCTGTGAACAAAGCGAAGGCCATATGGCTGATAGTGTGACTTGTTGTGTAAGAACTTGACTCGGCTGCACTGAGTCCTGACCTCAACCTCATCCAACTCCGCTGGGATCAACTGGAATGCCACCTGTGAGCCCGACATCAGTGCTAATGATCCTGTGGCTGAATGGTCACAAAGTCTCCACGTTCAGGCTCTACAATCCTTTTCAAAGCCAAATTTCCAAAAGTCCACATACTTCTGAGATACACAACTCAATATATTTTTAATCAAGCAGTATGATTCTTTGGTTGTGAAGTGACCCTTAGACTCAAAGCATGCGAGCTATGCTAATTGTGTCTATGGATAGGCCCAAAGGATCGACAAGTTAGAGAAGGCAAGAAGTTAAACCCTGTTGCTAACCAAGTTTAGGTCCCTTGGTGCACACTCACACACACATAAACACACAGAGTCTGCTAAGGTTACAATGTTACAGGTGCAAGGGCAGAGTGCATGTATGTGTGTCATGGATACGTTAGCATTCTCTGGATGCATACACACATTGCCTGACCCCCCCTCCAAATATAGTATACTGCATTCTCGCTAGAAGCATAAATCTAAACCAACACCATAAAACCAAGTTTCCATCCAAACAACTGAACTTTATCTTTAAATCCTTCTCTGCAATGCATCTTTCTCTCTCAGTGTGGTTTCTTTTCTTCTCTCGGTAATTCATCCAACTTTGTCACGCTGTTCTCTCTGCCTCCTGTTCTGTCTCTCTGCTTTTTCTTTGTCTATCATTGGCACGGTCACGATCATTGCATAATCGCGCAGTCGCTTAATTATCAAGAACACTCAGTCTAGCGCTCTTCGTGTCAGGGGGCTGTCCCTGTTCCCTTCTCCACATAAACACACTCGACCCGGGCGCTCACGCACACACATGTACAAAAACTCAATCTCTTTCTTTATCTAAACCATCATCTCTGCATCCCTTGTTTTCTCCTGTCGAGAAGGAGTGTGGCATAAAGCTAATTTGCCACTAGAAAAACACCTGTAGATGCAATTACAGAAAGCAGCTTCCAATATAACACAGCCAGAACCACCCACACTCCGCCACTCAGCCGCACACCTAGAGTTATTATGCTCCACCGTGTGCTAGATTTTAGATGCAGTCTATTGTTTCAGGTTTTTAGTAGTTTCACATCCTCTGCAAAGGTTCTCTAAGATCACATTGTGCAAATGCTGATAGTGATAAGAGCACAAAGAGGAATTACTCCGAATGGGGGCACAGATGTGATCCTTGAACAGATTGTCTAATGAGAGACTGGAAATGAATTTAGTGAGCACAGGCCATTAATAATTGATGTGCTCTCTAGTCAAACAGGGGATGGGTATTTGTTTGTGTGTGCACCTCTTAGCAGAGAGTGGTCACCATGGTGATCTCCTAAATCAGGGTCTCCTGAATGACAGAAGTGGGCGGCAGTGATGTCTAGTCCAGCAATGGCACTACCACACAGCAACAGACACACACAATTCTATACCAGTGAGAGCTTTGTGGCATACATCACTTGAGGTCTGTTCCTTTTTACAACATGGCTTTTATCTTTATAATTCTGGCCATCAGTCACGTTGTTTATGATATTAGTTTACCCGCCAAGTTAGTCATGAAGATCTGATGTGATATGAATATAGCAACACCACTAATTTTAATATTATTGATAAGACGAGGGCTAGAGCTGCTACTGAGGTCAAAAAGGTCATTTCTTTGGTAATCTTCCTGGATAATTCAATAACACGAAGAGGACTACCTACATTAACGCACATCATGTTGGGTTTTATAGGACTGATCTTTTTAGATGAAATGTCTTTAAAATCCCAAACTACAATTAGATATCTGTCGGTGTAGAGAAGGTTTTGAATCAACATTTCGAGCATAAGCACAAAAATATAATTTAAAAGTTAGATTAAAAAATAAAATGTTTCTGTTATTTTTTTGTAATCAAGTTCAAATGGTAGCGAGTCAAAACAATTGGTAAGTGGGTCTATGCTGCATTCCATTGTATTCGGAACGACCTCCGATAAGGAAAAGTGCAATAGATCATAAACTTTTGGTCATCCAAGTCGGAAACTAGGCCAAGATCCACCAAGACCGACATAACCACAGGTGACATCACAGCAGTAAACAATTATCTTTTGCCTTTCCATCCCTTTTTACTTTATGTAGTGTTTGTGTTATGAAATGTGCTGTCACAACAACTTTGTAGTTACCATTTTCACTTCCACTCAGTTGATGTTATCCTAGTTTGAAATGTTTGCGAGCATGACGAGGCAGCCGACTCCTCCTGTCTCTTTTTAAGAGCCCTCATCTGTTAAATCAGCTGCTGTGGTTGCTTGTGAAGTTCACCCAGATTTAATTGCTTGCCTGTGCGTTTTTATTTATGGGTGGGTGAATTTAGAGTTGATCCATTGGAGTCTTCAAGAGTTGTTGCTGTGACCCCAGAGAGCAGGATTTAATGTGGTGAAAAAAATGTTCGCATAAAGCAAAGGAATTTGCCCAATACAGCTCCATGCTAACCTTCCGTGTTTGTCCACAACAACTGCACATCTGATCTCAGATAGTAACCCCAAAAATTAATATGAGTACTCACCAAAATGTCCTCATAAACCAAAAGGTCCTCATTAGACCAGTAAGTTATCATGTTAGACGTCACAAGTGTACAGGAGTTAAACCAGACCACACACAAACACAAACACACAGGCACAGGCACACACACACACACACACACACACACACACACACACACACACACACACACACACACTCCATTATCCTTGGAAGATGTACGCATGCACAATATCTTCCTTGCGGCAGGTCTTCATACCTAAATGACAGAGTAGGTCACACACAGATAGGCATGCGTCGCTTGACTGATTTATGGAGTTGCAGGCACTGAAATTATCCAAGTTACCTTGGTGTGGACAGGTTGTGTGTCCAGTTTTCTGATGACAGCAGGTGATGGGCTGAGGGAAGGTCAGGTCACATTTTGGAGGTTATTGGGAGAGTTTAAAACAGGCAGGGAGCTACAGTTCAGTTGGGGCGGTGGTCTCCTCCCAAGTCCCTAACAGCTAACAGATGGTGTCCTCTACTAGAATGTACTAATGGAATAAAATACCCTGATTCAGTTAGACACACACACACACAAACACACATTGATCCTGCAAGGAGAGAGGCTCATGGGGATCTGAGGGATGTTTTTGAGATCATTCAGTTGCAAGGAAAGGGAGGTTCTTTTGGAGGAGCCTTCCCATCAGGGACCATACTCATTCAAATAAAATGTTCTTTTCTGATGTGGGCTTTTATGGACTGTCAGAGAGGGAATATGCTCACAACCAAGACGTCTTAGTCACTGTGGCATGATGCAGTCTCAAAAATGAATGTGATGCATTGTAATGAATTTTTCAGACTACACGTCCCTTGATCATGCTTGATTTCAACAAAGACAGTAAGTGAACTCCAAACAAAATCAGAATTGGCTGAGTGCAGGGAGGCAAAATGAAGACTTTGTGATCATATTTGGCTTTGATCACTGCCATCTGCATAGGCTCGCTGGCCAAACCTGTCCAAACTTTTGCATAGTTTTCACAGAGCGAATCACAGAATCAGGTCCCAGATTTGGGCATAACACTGACCTAAGTCTTCAGATATCGACTGGTATGATTCTTACATCCTTCATTAACAAATTTGATCTCACACTCTTCATACTAAGAGAAACTAAACCAGCCTTTGTTAAGCCTCCATTTAAAAAATACCTACTCCTCCTCCTTCTGGTCCACATTGTCTGTACAGTGAAGGCATGTAATTTAATACAGCCCTCTAGCCGGAGGTCAGGTCAGGTGGGATGCACTTAAAGGTCAGGTCAGGAGATTGTACAAAGAATAGTCAAAGAACAGTCCCGGACGGGATTACCTGCCTCTTCGAAGTCACTATTGTTACTCTTATAAGATTAAAACCAATCCCATTACTGTGTCCACGTCTATGCAGGGGGATAAGGTACGGAGACGAGGAGTAGTGAGTCTGGCTATAACAGGCTTACCGTTAAGTGTTGTGAGCTTCAAAGCACTATGCATCATCTCACTGAACTCTCAATATTTGCCATCTAATCTCTACAGCACCTTACTTCTAAAAATCTCACATCTGTTTTTGGTTTAAGAGGACGTATAGAAGAAGAAATGGAGCGTTAGAATCCTGTAGCATCTCCGAGGAGTGATTTTATGGTCTTATTCTCTGTACATGTGGGACCCCTCCTCTCTTTACTCTTTCCCCTCTGCGTCAATGGAATAAAGGATCTAATCCCATTATTGGATATTATACTTAAGTGGGTTGACGTCTGTGGCTATGCTGATCATAGGGGATGTGTGTGTGTTCATCCGGCTCCCTCCACAGTGTGTTCTGGTATGAAAACATTGTTATGTGTTGTGTTATGTGTATTGGCCTAAATAAGTCAAAGATAGATGTCAGATATGGGAATGATTACTGCAAACAAAAAAATAGCTTATGCCCTTATCAACATCACATCAGACGGATTGTCTTCAGACTCATGTGTGCATGTATGTTTGCATTTTGTGTATGCGCATCTTATAAACACACTTAAACTTGCCATGTTTTCTGTTAGATTTGGGATCTGTAAGGTTGTACATACAGTATAATCTATCGTATGTATTTTGTGAGTTTGTGTGAAAATGTCTCCTCGCAATTTTATCTTTGCAACGTGCCATTCTGCCCCTCTTTGTGTTGAAAAAATTATCATTCGTCACTGCAAAATGTGAATGTTTTACGTCCGACTGCTTGACATAAGAGGATTTCCAAATCACTGCGAGCCACAGGTGCGTTTAGCATTCATGTGATCCACTCAGGAAACACTGATATGGATTTCAATAAAATGTCAGCTTTTGAAATTGATTTGTCCTGCCGGCGTCCACTCAGCACTGTGTACTCTGGGAGCAGAAAAATTGGTGAAAATGCCATGTGGCCAACTTGAAATTTCATTCAAGGCAGCTTGCTGGATGATATGAATGCCAAATTAATCAGTGAACCCTGACGGCTTAAGAAAGCTCTCGAGTCAAGCTCTCTCAAGGTTGTCGTATTCTGCGAGGTGTGTGTTTACTGATAAGTAAGTCAATGGTAAACTGCCTTTGCAATTGCAGATTTTGCAGAGTGACATTTTGAAGTGGCATTTTTTAATATTCAAAACAAGAGAAGTGTGCATGTCCAGCACGCGCTGCCATGTGTTTGTTTAAGCTCTACGGTCAGTATAGAAGTTGACTGTTTCCTCTGCTCTTTTCTCACTATTCTGGGAAAAATCTTAATTGCAGTCCTTCATTGTGGTTAGCTCGCTGTGGTTCAGGGCTGTACTCATGCGCTCACACTACCCTCTCGTTCTGTTACACACACACAGGCATACACATTGGTCATGGGACCGATCCCAGTAGCTTTGCATCACCTCTTTGCTGGCCTCCTCTCCATCATGACCGCACTAGAAATTATTCCCTGACTACAAATAGCTGCCAACAGGGTTGCCGGTTCAACTCCCTCTCCAGCTGTTTATCTTGTATTTCTCTGTTGAAGCAGGGCAGAGAAATGTCCAAAGATACACTTTAGGTCAGCTCTGACATTTCTAATTAAAGAACAGGACGAAGCAGGGAGAGGGCTCTTAATGCACTATAGTCCGTTCAGACTGACTGCCATAATTACAATCAGGCTGGCATAGCCAGGCCCTGTCTTCAGGGCTGAGGTGTTAAACCACCCGTGGCTCTCATTAGAGGACACGGGCTAATGAGAGCACTCCACACACATTCACTGGGAACACACACAAACTTACACACACATCGTGCCCAGAGTCCACTGTGCTTTTACTGCATTCTGGCGAGCTTAATTTCACACTTTTGCCTCCTGTGACACACACACACACACACACACACACACACAGATGCACATACCATGAGAGGGGTGTGATTTTAAATAGAGTTGTTATGAATGGAGCTGGGAAAGAGCCAATTAAGAGTGTGTGATTCTAATTATGCCATTCGTTTTACTGCGCTCCAGTCCACAAGGGAAACAGAGAGCGCAGGAAATGAGCATGAGGGGGAATTTTAAGGAAGGAATAAAATGGTGGAAATAGGTAGGAGAGGTAATGTTTCCAAAGATACAAGGATATGGGGAGATTTTAAAAAGGAGAGAAGAGGGAGGAGAAAAGAGAGCAGGGAAGAGGGATGGGGTGAGGGTGAAGGGGGAGGGTAACCTGATCTCTGTCCTGATAAAGCCGAATTTATTTTGGAGAGTAACAGAAACAGCCTGGTGTCACCAAGCAGATCTACGGAGCTGGGGAGAGGAGAGACGTCCAAGTCTGATACTGTCAGAGTAAATGAGGCAGAGATATGTAGATTGGGTTGAGGAGATACACCAGAAAAGAAAATGTTAGATTAGAAACAGGAAATAAGTGACAAGGTCTTACACTCGTACTGAAAAGAAGAAGGATGAAAGAGGAGAAGGGACTAAATCAATGTAGGATTGCCAGCTGGGCTGTTTGAAGAGGTTATGTGAAGTCAAGTACAGCACCACTTACTGCTCTGTCACATGAACCAGAGTGATTGAAAGCACAGAAAATGCACATGGCCAGCTGTTGTTCTGAAAGCTGAAATTAACATAAAATAACATGGCAGCTTACAAAAACAGAAATTATGTTGACATGGAAAAATGAGTGAAGTCAATTCAAAATGTCACGCCAGTGAGATCAGTTTTATACACCCAGTGAACACACAGCTCTGGACTCCTAAGTGTTTGGGTGGAGTGCTTTGGGGTTGAGCAATGAGGTGTTTGACATCATGTTGAGTTACATCTGTGTGTTTCTTGGCGCTGTCCGTGTTTTATTGCGATTGGTGTTGACTTTTCTGCAGACAGTGACTTAATGTGTAGTTGAAACGAGAGCAGCATCACTTAGGGTGTGTGTCTGACCCGATAAAGAAAAAAACACATATGTCCAACTTGGCAGTGTCCATCCAAAGGGACAGTGCTGACCTACATCTGCCCACAGGTTCAGACACATAACAGTAGGCTAAACCCTACTTACGCACAACATTACAGACACCTACTGCAGCTTAAAAGACACTGGTCCGCTGCCATTGGTACAGTGTTAATACAGCTGTCTGAGAAAATGAGGCTGCATGCGCATTTGCTTGAGTGTATTAAGCAGAAAGATGGTCAGCGGACAAACCGTATTTAGGGCAGTTTTTCCAGACATTTAGTCCTGATTCCTGTGTCCTTAATGCAAGATCCAGTCCGCTAGAGTCTCTGCAAATTAAGGACTGGTTATTACAGTCAACCCTGGATCGGACTGCTTGCTCCCTGCAGGTCAGAAGGATCAGACGGATTCAGACAGGCTGAATTTAATTGACAGATGCCTGGAGAGCAGATTGCAAGCACTGTACCAGTCAGAAAGCCACATTTTCTTGTTTCTGTCAAGCCGGGGATGTGGAGAGATGAAAGGATAGGAGAGGTTTATGCAGAGAGAGCAGGAAGGATGTAGGGATGGAATAAGGGGAGAGGGCGGCAGATTGTAATTAGGTCCAGTCAGTCTAGGTAACCTTGACAACAGCAGCTGTGTGGTATTATGGGATGCAGAACTGGTGTTTTCCTTACATGGTACAAGCAGGCAACACAAACACTGGTGAGAATAATGACGTTAGATGGATCGTAAATCCGTAAACCACTGCAGGTCGATTTCTGGAAGGGATCATCGACCTACGTGCACTCGCTCCACGCTCACCCGATCATAATGCATGTGCTATTGCCATGCCGGGTCACATGTGCTGGTGTACGTGCGTTAGGTCATGGTGAGCTCAACATTTGTGAGAGCTATAACCCAGGTGTGTGTGTGCACCTTGTTCCAGTACAGATAAGAAAGTCCTAGATTACGAGATATAAAACAAGAGAGGGAGAGCCAGTATGGTTGTACTCGTTATTATGACTCAATAAAACTTTTATCTTACAAGTGTAAGTGCAAAGTCCACCTGTTTCTCAAGAATGGACTTTGCGAGTTGTTTTGGCCGAGCAGACGATGTAAAGCCTTTCTCTCTGAGCGTCTGGCAGAAGTGGAATCCACTAAACTCCCACAGAGACAGGCACAGCAAAGCTCACCAGGCTTACACAGGCACTATTGTCCCTTCATCAGACCACCATTGTCTCTGGTTGTGCATGCATGTGCATAGTTGTTGCCTTGTGCACCAGAGTGTGGAGGCTAGCTGCTAGTGTATATAAGCATGTGAGTTTATGTATGCATGCATGATGGCATGCCAGTATGTCTTCGGAGTGGGAGCTCATGGGCTTTGGGATCAGCAGACTCAAAAGAAACACAAGCATTGATGTGAAAATGTGAGGCTGACAGTGAAAGGCTGGAGGAATCAAGAAGATAATAGGGAAACTGGAAGAAAAAACAACTTGACAATGAAAAAACTGTTTATATGGCTTGCAAAAAATACCAAAGAAAGAAACATCAGAAACAAAGAAAAAGAAAAAGGAAAAGAAAGAATGAACTAGCTAGTATCCCAGAGGCCTTTTGTCTTATCGCACTTTAAACACGGTGACCTCATGCCTGCTGGTAAGGCGGGTCGCTGATACTACACTGTTTACATCATCCAGAAACACTACTCCTGTTTACCTCACCACCTGCTCTGTGTTTCTTCATCTGACTCAACCATTAATGTGTTGGAGTGTCCACTCCTCCGTGATGCCACGGTGCGGTCAGCATTATTCCAGGCACTGAAACATGAAACCTCCTGCTTAGCGCTACACCATTACGATACCCGTTTAGCATCAGCACTACAGTATACCTGGAAATTGTAGCTGCCGGTTCTTGTTGGCTTAGACTTTGTTATTGGAGGTTTGATTTGGTTTCAGGAGACGAGCAGACTGAGCTGAGTAAACACTGAGATGCAGTAAATCTATGGAGCAGCACAGTCACAGCTTACTGAGGAGTGAAAATTTCTCTTATTATAGTCTCTTTTTGCCATAATGCCCAAGGACAGAATGAATAACTTGATGTTTTTGAAGCAAAAATACTGTTATCATCAAACTATCATTATCATTATGTTTATGTATAGCTCTGCCATTTTTGAAGCACATTATACTGCACATCTAATTAAACATTGAAAGGGGCAATATGTGGGAGTTTTAGTTGAAAAAGTTCAAAAATGAGTTCAAAAATTATCAACAGAATGTGAAGAAATAGTCTTTTTGACATCATGAATATATGTATTAGTATTTTAACCCGACCTGTCCCAGTCCAAGCTCCTGTGCTAGCGGTGTAAACGCTAACATTCCCCTGGTCCCTGAGCACCCAGTCCTAACTGCTACTTGCACAGCTAACTGAGCTAACTAACTAATGGCAGCTACGGTTAGCAACAGCAAGTAGTTACTTCAGTGATATGCTACCCCCTATTGTTTTTAGTATGAATTTAACAGATAGCCAAAAAGTTACTGCCAGCACTCATAGCTTAGCTTAGCATAAAGACTGGAGACAGGGGAAAACAGCTAACCTAGCTCTGTCATAAAGTACCAAAATCTGCCCACCAGCATCTCTAAAGCCTCTTTATTAAAGGTGCAATATGTAAGAACTGGCCACCTGTCAAATTCATATTCAAAACTACAGGGGGCAGCATATCACCAGAGTAACAGCTAACAGCTGCTAACTCTAGCTGCCATTATCTAGTTAGCTCAGTTAGCAGTGCAGCTAGTGGTCTGGACTGTGAACTTATTGATTTTTACTCGCTGGCAAAGGAGCTTTTAACAGGGATGGGCTGGGGCTAGCTGGTTAGCATGCTAATTTGAGTAGATATCCCTGCAGCACAATAAATAGACATTATAATTTAATTTCTCAACATTATATTGATTTTGTTTTAGAACATTTGAATGTTTTCAACTAAAATTCTTACATATTGCACCTTTAAACAGCCAGGCTGTTTCTCTGTCTTTAGCTAGGCTAACCATCAGCTGTCAGTAGCTTCATGTTTAGCGTACGAACATGACAGCAATCTTCTCATCTAGCTCTTAATAAATAATACAATAACATTCCACCACAAAAAATGTTATTTTTATGACTTATTATTTATTAATTCCTTTATATAATTTCATTTTGTGAGTAGCATAAAGCAACTACAACTAACATTTTGTTGTACAACCATGTGTTGTATAATGACTAATAAATGAATCTTGTATCTTGAAGTGAAGTGAATAAAAGCATTTCCCAAACTTTTTCTTAAAATATATGAAAAATAAGGCAGGAAAACAGAGTTCAAATTACACAAAGACTGTTTTGGGGTGTGAATAAAGAGATGTACTCCATCTATGTACTGTAAGTCTGACACTACAGGAACCAGTGTGGCCCAGCTCTTGCTTCTAGGTCAGAAGAGATCAAAGCCATGACTCGTCTCCCTCCCTCATTTCACGCTTCCATCAATCACCCAATCTCTGTTTGGCTTCACTTCCATTTCCTCGTACCACAGAGCTCTCTGTGTCTGTCAAAACTGTGTTTGTTTCTGCTCAGTGATGGATCTGCAGAATTCTGTTTGTGTCCAAAGGGAAACAATTACTTCAGTGTATGCGTGCGTGTGTGTTGGTGTGCTTGGCTCGGTGGATGTGTGTACCAATGTGAGAAGAGCAAGTGTTCAAGGCCGTCGCTGAACAAACTCGTTAACCAACCATTTGTTAGAGCTGAGACAGGACCAAACAAGATATAAAGGAAAACAAGGAGAACAGAGAGATGTGTGAGGACGAAGAAATGAAAGGAATTCAAAACAGAAAAAGAGAGAGAAAGTTTGTCAGGGCTTAATGATTACTGAACCTCTGCTGATCACTTTGATCAGTTTGAACATCCTGGTTTGTCGAGTCAGCAATTGCAGTCGAACACACACACACTTGAACACACACACACAACAGACTATTGCGTATCATTACAAATGATATGCATATGATGTTACACATGAAGGAACTGATTGTACAAATCAGCTCCTCAGATCCTTTCACACCATGTTATCGTCAAATGAACTGTGACATCTGACTGTCGCCAGTGCCTCATCATGTTCCGAACGTCTGCAGCTTTTCAACTGCAGTGTAACTTCATTTTCCGTGATATTGATGGTAAATCAAGCTTAAGATCGGCAGAAGAAACCTCAATAAACATTTAAGACTCCAGCAAGTTTTCACCGTGATGTACGATGGCTGTCTATTACCCTCACAGAACATGTAAATGCTGCTGTCCTGTCCCATCGATTAGTGTAAACTCATGAAAAATGTCTGGCAGATAGTTGGGCTAAACTAGTAAAGTGCCAATGCTTTCATCTATTTCTCATCCAATGACTCGCTGGTGGAATTCACAAGTGAAAAGTGGTTAAACAACGGCTAATGGGCAAGCAGTGTGCTAGCTCGGTTAGCTAACACTACCAAGCTAATGAGATTGAGACGGTATTATGAAATTCACTTGTCGTGATTAAGCTGATACCTGATTCATCATACTTCTGAAAGGTGTTATCATGAGTTTGAAACTGACACAAACAGGCCAATTAAATATATCATGCACTCTGTCATGACCTACTGAGTGTCCTCGTTTTGTGGTTACAACTGGACAAATCACAAAAGTAATGTGCGGAGAATATTTATTTGCTCGAGAAGGAACCCACCCAGTTAGCTCAGAGGTCAGAATCAGCTATTAGCTAATGGTGTGTTAGTCCTGGAAAGTGGTGGATAGCTTTGCACAGAAGAAGAAACACCTGTTTTGGGGTAGACAGCTCATATTGTCATTGTGTGTTGTGGCTGTTAAATTAATTGTTTGGACTTTTTCAGGCTCCAATGTTTGTGTGATGAGAGGATGAAGATTGCACCACATTATTACCCAGTTTTTTTTTTTTTCAGATAAAAACTGACAGATGTTCAGAGTCTCTTTACAGGATCCTGTGGGACTGATATGAGTTTTTTTGGTAGTTTTTTTCTTTCTTTTTCTTGTCTGGTATATTTTGTGGAAACAAAATATATTATCTTGATATCCAGAATGAGGAAGTTCTGTGCTCTTAACTTGTGCAGCAGTCAAACAGTAGAAAGATCATACAGTATATTTCAACACTACTTTTGAAGTTTTGTGCTTTTAACTCATGATGCTGGTTGATGTTTTTGGCTACTTCTCTTATGTGCAGCAAACTTTTTAAGTAAAAGAGTTGCTTCATTTCTAAATAATGAAAATGTCCATAATCAAGCTGTCATAACACTCTGTGTTTTACCCTTCTGCTGCGCTCACACCCTGAGCTGTTTGTGAACGGGGAACCCAGAGAGCATTGAAGTTGTTTAAGGTCAAATTAGTACAGTGTACTGTATGTACAGGGTTAATGTCTAGTTTAGATGACACAATAGAAGTACAAGAGGATAATGTCTAATGAAAGTGGACTTAACAAGATTAAACTGTTCCTATACCGGGAGTTGATCCCAGTTTGGTTTTCAGCCAGGCGGCCCAGGTTCAACTCCCAGTAACAGTTTTAATCAAAATTCATTCATTACTGTTGTACTTCCATAGCACAGTTTAAACAAGATATCAACCCTGTACAAACAGGACGCAGTACTAATTTGACCTCTCTTCAGAAGTGCATTGTGATTGCTGCTAAAATGTTACATATGGCACCTTTAATGTTATTTGTAACACTGCTGCTCTTTCTATTGTGACAAAGACAAAAAATGTCTGACGTGAGGCCCCATACTGTAGAGCTAGTGGTATGGTTGTATATTGGTACATGTCTGTTATTAACATAAAAAATAAGAAATGTGGGGATGACCCCAACATATGTAGTAAATCTGCAATAAAGATGAATGTGCCAAAAACAACGGTGGTAGAGAGTAACTAAGTACATTGAGTCAAGTACTGTACTTACTATCTCTATTTTCTGCTATGTTACACTTCAACTCCACTCTCGGGGGGAAATACTGTACCTTTTACTTCACTACATTTATCTGACACCTTTTTTTACTTGTTACTTTGCATATTCAGATTAATAATACAAAATATGACAAGAAGATACATTATGATGTACTATTATGGATAAAGGTAACTGATTACTCAGCAGTCTTGTAGTAAATTGCCTCCACCTTTACTAGCTGCAATCTTAAAGTAATGTACATGTAAATGCATCAATTATCATAATATAATAATTTTATAGGTTTTCCTCTGCATACTGAGTCACGTACTTTGTGTGCTTTAAGTACATTTTAAGACTAATACTTTTGTAATGTCACTAAAGTAAACATTTTAACACAGAGCTTTTACTTGTAACAGTTTTTCTACACTATTTGTTTAAAATCTAAGCATTTATTCCACCACTGAAAAACATCAGTTGTTTATGTTCCCCTGTTAGAGCTAGAAAATCAAGGCCACTTACCATTTTCCACTCACTTTCACTGCTGCCAAACAGGAAGAAATCCTGTGTGGAGAAGCAAAAATATCTCACTGTAATTCCTCACCAACAGTAGCCTCAGAAGACCATGATGCAACACAGCGAACACACATGTTGTGTTTTGAGCAATGGGCACAACAACACCCACTTTCTCCCACCGGGGAACTGTTACTCTTACTATCATTATCACCTCTGCTATCACCTTCTGCGGTCTACACCTACACATAAACAAAGGCTGGATAAGTCCAGGCATGTTCGGGGAAAGTGGTTCTGGGAAATGTAGGAAATCACTTACTGAGGTTGAATTAGACAAAAATGGAGCATTACACACAAAACACAGTGTGAACAATTTCCTGTGGAGTACTGCGAGGAGCAGAAAGGCCAACTGAAACCAGATTTTTCTTTGGGTCATGAAAATAATTTATTTTCTGTCTGAATATAGATAAAGGGAAAGTGTGTTGGTGTGTGAGTACTGCATGAGTACATGTTTGTCAGCGTGAGACACCACCTCTGTGCCGGCTCGTCCAGATGTTCCCAGATTATTACTTTTCTCTCTCTATCCCTTCATTTCACTACCATCCATCATCCGTCGCCCTTCTGTCCTGCTCCACTGACTTACTGCTGTTGATACGTGTAATCCCCACCTTTTATCTCTTTTCTCTCTCCCTCCCACGGCCATTTCTTCA
The DNA here is from genome assembly GCF_040436345.1 of Pagrus major. NCBI lineage: Eukaryota > Metazoa > Chordata > Actinopteri > Spariformes > Sparidae > Pagrus > Pagrus major. The sequence goes on along the minus strand of NC_133231.1, from coordinate 18,317,583 downwards.
TTATGTATTTGCCTGTCCATCACTCATACAATCTAATCTTTTCTCAGAAACAAGTGGTATTTTTGGACTTGTCATATATAACTCTTCTGTGGAGGATGTATTTATAGCTTGTAAACTAGAATTGTATAACCCCCCCGATAGACATGTGTGTTAATATGCTGTTGGTGCCAAAATGAATCAAGGACAGCCTGCAGGATGTGTGTTAATGAGGTGTTTGGATTCATTGTAATGTACTGTACTATGTGTGCCAGTGTCTCTGCATGTGTGTGTTGGCTCTGTATTGTTTTATCTGGGTCTGTCTATGGGAGAATGTTACACAAACTAATATGTTCGTCCTTAGTGAAGACCTGAGGGAGAAACATGGGATCAAATCTTCCCCAGTGCACTAAATCACATCAAGAAGTTCTGTATAATTGACCTGTTCTTCATGCACAACCTAAAATAGATGTTTTCAAATGATTATCGTGTGTGCCAGATAAAACTAAGAAGTTTAGGGACCTAATTTCATGAACCAGTGGCACGCAACACAAGTAGAAAGCACAGCGGTCCTGTGTGAGTTAGGGTTTTTTTTGTAACCTCTGCCAAGGAGGTCCATTTGTTGTTTGGTTGGTTTGTCAGCAGGATTAAACAAAAACTACAGACCGGATTTCAACAGAACTTGGATGGAGGATTGGTCTCTGCCCAGAATAGACCCCGATAACTTTTGGTGCAGATCCAGATGAAGGCATTTTTTTCTCACTTTCTTTAACACTGTAAGATAGAGCACTTTGTTCACAGTTACATTAATTTCTCAGGGAATAATGCATGGAGCTTGATAAACAAAACAAAAAATCAGGAGTATTTAGGCAGCTGGCATCTATTAGTGAGTACAACTTGATCTAGAGACCTTAAATTATGTTTAAGCAGTGATGGGTGGTTTAAAATTCAGAGTGATATTTGGTTATCGAGTTTGATATTGGATTAGGCTTGAAAGAGGACTGTTGGGCCTTGGCGGAGGTATGCACTCTACTCTACTGAATGCCATACTAGTTTGGTCATTTAACAACCAAAATTGTGGCATTGCTTTACTTGTAAAATGGTTATAAAGGGAGGAAATCATTAGATAGATGTGTTGGGAGCCGGCATCAATCATGGCAAATTAAATCAGCTCCTTTTAACAGCAGTACCTTCTCTGTCACGCAGCAGCCTTACTGGATTCCACATTCATTAAAGTTGGGACCAGGCGAGTGTAATCTGAGTTAACAGTTTATAAGATACATATCTGAGCTCTAACGCATCCAGTGAAACAGCCCAACAACAAATGCTTGTGTAGCTTATAAAGTTTATGTTAACACTGTCAGAGAGGTGCTGGTTCAACTCAGCTTTCTAGCACTGTTGCAATGTATTGCAATATACTGCAACCTTTTCCCTTCTGACAATACAGTATAAGGGAGTCCAATAGGGCTGCATGTAAGTGTGGCATATCATGTTGACATTATGTGCTTATTTGCTCGGGTCACACCACTGGATATTTTTATGGCACCTGGGGAAATTTCCAGCTGTTTCTGTGGCAGCAAAATGTGGTGTTTTTTAAAGAGAGACCACCAAAACTGTTGTTTGTTGTTGCTGTTTTTCAAAGGGAAGTTGAACAATCATCTGTGATCGTGGCACCAAAACAGGTGTTTTAAGCCAAACCATGATTTTTTTGTGGTTTTTCTGTGAAAACCTTAGCAGAGCACAGCATTGTGACAAAGGAGAAATACAAAACTCAACCTTAACAAACAAAGTTGCAACAAAAAGAGCATTTTATTTGGCACACATTTGCGTAATTTATGCTTGACAGCTAATTTGGCACTTAAGAATTGATTTAGCACAGCTGCTTTGTTGTTGTTAGCGGTGCTGCATCAGGCGTGTGTGAGCTGACCAATCAGATGAGACTGGGTAGTCCTTAAAGGAGCTAAAACAGAGCGTTTCAGAAAGAGGGGGAATACAGTGCTGCAGTGTTTGTTTGAGCACTAAAGCATGTAAACATATTCGAGGAAGAACCCAAAATAAAATTATGAACCTGAAAATGAGCGTAACACATCTCCTTTAACTACATTTTTGGACAACTTGACATGTTGACCTGATAATGGGGTTAGATGAGGAGTTAAGTCTGCTACAACTCATCCTGAGGGGAGGCTAATGTTAAAAATTTCATGGCAACCCAGTCGATAGCTGTCAAGATAACTCACTAAAACCCGGATATGCCAACCTCATGGTGGTTCTGGGGAAGAGATCATCAACAGTGGGGGTATATTCTGGGAGCTATGAATGTCTGCAATAAATTTAATGCAATCCATCTGACAGTTGTGGAGATTTTTCAGTCTGCACATAAGTGGTCCATACCTAATGACAGACCAACATTTCCATCCACAGAATCACGCTGCTTGAGCGGCTAAAAATAAAAATACAATGATTCAACGTCACTGACACATTTTCAACAAAAGCATTATGCCTCACAAAGATTATGATCTTTTGCAGGGCTGTTATATTGGACTATATTCGACTGTGGTTGTGTACTTCATAAACTGGCAACTCACGAGCAGCACTCTTATTTAAAAATGTGAATATAGGGAGCCCAAAACATAAATATACATCCTCTCAGTCCACATCCCTGAGGGCAGATCATACCCATCTGAAAGGTGAAATCACATTTCTGAAAACACTGAAATATGTATGACTATGTTTTCCTGAGTATAATGATGCACATCATCAGGCTTTTAGTTGGAGACGATGGCTGACACAATAACCAGATCTGGCAGCGCCGTAAAATCAGATTCCATCATTTTGCATGCTGTCTGCGATTTATGTAATGTTCCTGATTAAAAAGGGATGGATTTTTTTAATGGCTTTGTTTACATTAATGTGCACAACTGATGTAATAAGCTGATTAACCACTTTAAACGATTGCATAAGCTGGCAATCCAACATAATTATCCTGTTTGCATAACTGAAGTATATTTTGTGGAGAGGACAGAGGAAGTTCAGGACCAACACCATGTTGTTCACAGCAGTCGTGGGTATTTGTGTAATGGATTTGGAGGGGGCTACACTAGTGGTAGGTATTTTAGGGTCAGTGTGTAAGTTTCTTTTTGAAAGAGCCTGGTGCTACATGGCTGACACAAGGTTGCAGAAAGAAAAGTGCATACCTGTCCTTCAGCTGCTGCCTTTTGGAGGCTATGAAAGAAGATGTCTTTACAGATCTCTCAGCAGTTGAAGATGAGAAATATTAGTAAGAATTGCCTCAGATTCTAGCATGGACAATATATCTGCTGGTGAAAGTACTTCTGTGAAGGTTTCTGCGATTGTTAAGGGGCTATACATATGTATCATTACTCATGGAGGACACGCGAGCATCATTTATGTTTAATTGTGAGATTGCAGTGGTTGTACAATCCTTACAACAGTTATAACATGGCACGTGCGCAGGCAGACAAATGCTTTTCACTGGAGCACAAAGACTATTGTATTTAACGTGTGACTGGCATCAAAGCAGCTCCCTGTAGCCCGGAACAGAAACAAAGCATCAGCAGAAGTTCATCTTTTGATCCACAGCAAACGACACAATAGGAGAGAAAATATGACAATGGAAATTACAGACAGAAAATTGATGCGGCGCTTTGGCGAGTGTTTTGAGTTATGAGCTTTTGTAATCAGCTTGCAAACCAAAATATTGCAAATGGATCGCTTGGAAACGAGAATCGCACCTGATGTTGCTGTCAAAATGCACATTTACAGCGATGAATGTGGAGATCATTTCGCACAGATTTAATGAGAGACCGTCAGGATGAAATGCACAGCAGGTTACGCATCGAGGGACCTGAGGCCTTGCCCAGAAACAGAATATCAAAATCAGGGTTACATTTGACAGATTGTACAGAGGAAGAACATTAGGAAACACATCCATGCATTAAGATAATGAGTATGATATGCAGTTCATTAGGACACATTCCTGCAGAAAATAATGTCTGTAATACATTCGACCTCTGGGTTAGTGGCACTATACTGTAGCTTTGTTTTAATGAGGCAGGACCAGCAAAATGGGGTTCGGCTCAATCTATATTATGGAATGCTGTGACCTGAAAGCACATTGTGGCTATAGAGGTTACATCTACAGCGATTTACCACAATAATAACAGTACATTTGTTATACAATGGTCATAATGCTCCACTTCTCATTGTCATTATTAAATCATTGGTTTTATTTCTGGCATCTGATTGATATACAGGTCAGGGAACGGGGCAGATCGGGGCAGCGCAGCAAAAAAGCCCACAGGCGGAGTTATGAAACCACTGGAATGTAATGAACCATAAGCTTCAATGACAGGCCATCATGAAGAGGCAACTTGCATAAACATGTCAGCGGATTAATGCAGATCATTAAAGGAAATGCGTTTAAAATGTCTGTAAGTTGTACAAAATAACTCAGTCCTCGAGAAACATTCTGTAAATTTGGGGTTTCTAACATCTGGCATTTATCCTCACTTGCCATTTCTTGACCTCGCTAACACAACTTTATTTCAGAACGCACAATGGGCACAGATTATGTGTGATGCAGCTCAAGATAAAACCGCAAATCCTAAGAAGATTTTTTAAATGTAAAACTTGAGGGTTGATGTGAGATTACTTGGTAAAGGGCCGTCCGGGACACAAAGAAGAACAGCTTTGAGAAACTCGACATGATGCTCCTGCAACATTTAGCCAATGTTGATTTGTAATTGCACGAGATAAGAAGATGAGTGGAGGTTTAGTGCATGTCTTGACTAAATGAGAGAGGTTATTTGTGTTCCAGGGGGCACGGGATGATACACTCATTTTAAAAAGGCTTAGGCCACTGCTGTGTCTGCTCAGAGCATCAGGGCCAAGGGAGGATGTGTCCCTCTGTCTCCCTCTGACACCATGTGCTTACAAGTACACGTTCAATTAAGCAAACAACCACACATAAGTACACGTGTGCCCTTGAAATGACACGTTTTGGTTGTCAGTTCCTGTGTGTTACCTACATTGCACAGTAACCTACAATGTCATGATGCAGGTGACAGCCCGGGCATGTTTAGTAATCAGTGTCTGAGTGTGTGTTAGTGTGTGAAACAGACAGGCTCTGACAGCAAAGGCTCAACCAGAAGACTGATTTTCCAGTATCGCTGCGGCCGAGGCAATTGGAACAACAAGAAATGATGCAGTAAAATATAGATTTCAAGAGACGCTAAGTGACAAATGAAGAACAGCAGACAGACAAAGAGGACAGCTGAGGAGAAAATGACAAACAAGCCTCTCTGTGAATTTTAAACTCGCAGGATTGAATTAAGAATGAATGGAAGAGGGTGATAGAAAAAGAAAACTGAAATCACTCCTTGCTGCAGAAACTGATAAGGTTTTTTAATTAACTCCCAAGACCTGCGGTTCATTTAAAATCATATTACAATGGCAATTTGACAGCATCCAATTATCTGAGCAAAAACATGAATGTTCAGTGATTGATTCTGAGTTCAGTCTCATATTTAGCATGCGTTAATACACGTACTTTCCAATTAGACGTACAGTATGAAGTCATTCCTGGTCAGATAAGAGTAATTCCAACCAGACTATGAATCCAAAGGTCAAAGTTTCAGGTGACTTAATCACGTAAGAGTACGACCAATGTAGGTCACCGTAGCGGAGGCTTTAAAGGTGCAGTGTGCGATTCTGAAGATATATAGTTGATTATGTTGATTGATTATTTTCCCATTCCCAGGTCGTCAAATTCTGATGCTTTGATTGGCTGTTCGTGTTGGTGTACAACAATATGATATTTGCCGATGTCACAAAGTCTTCCTCGATACAATTTTCAGCCGTAGCTGGAACATTTTATGATGTATAGTAAAACATTGTGTTCTGACCTATGTGACATTTCCACTGTGCTTATTGTATGAACTGTGTCGCTTTGCTAGCGTCTTTGACATCTACAACATATCAACTACTATAAGATATCTACATCTCAACAGTACATCTCGGTCTAACTGCTAGTTTGGGTTAAAGCTGTCATTTTCTGTAGTCTGTGGTCTCACCTAATGTTCATTGTTGTCAAGACGCTATGACAACATCAAACATGCATTTTAGATGAATTAGATGTATTCACTTTGAAATAACATCAATAAAAAATCAATGACATCAGCTAATGCGTGATGCAAGGGTTGGAAACAAACATTGTGATTCGGTCTGTAAAATACGGCTAAATATTAACTGTCAGGGAGACAAAACAATCATTTTTTATGAGCCACCATTTTAAGCTTAAGCCTATGGCATTTTACAATGCATTAATTAGCCTACCAGCTAGCGGATGTTTCCTCTAGTCTTAGCTTATCAAATTGCATATCCAGTATTATTTAAATGTTTCCTTACTCACTGCTGGTTTAAGTCACTGCATCTTTCAAGGTTGAATTTCATCAAGGTTGAATGAGTGTATCATCCCATTTTTCAGTCTATATTTATTGTTGAAACAGAGCAGCTAATATCGCTGTAGCGAGAGCAACAAGTTAGTGGACCACTGAGTGAGATACCCCGCTTGTCTGTTGACGCTGCTGATTTATTCCGGAGATGGGGAGTAAATATCCTCCTCATCTTTTTCTTGGTTGCATTAAAACTGTATGAATTTTTAGGAAGGGGAAGGGCCTGGATGGAAAAAGTGATACAGACGTGGTGGGGGGGATTTTTAAAATAAATGCACATCTTAAAAATGATCATATGGATCGACGTTTTCACTTTGTATCGATCACATTTGACTGTTTATCATTGAATCCGTATGCCGATCCGGATCAATGAATCGTTTCACCCCCACTGGGAATGTGTTCCTACTGCACCTTTAAGATCTTGAGCCTGCAGTTGCTGCAAATTAAAAACCCACAGTAATTAAAAAAATCGGATCTTCACTGCAGTAGAAAACACTTTTAGAGATTTATTATATTATACAACCCACATTAGTCAGTGTATCTCAGCAGTCTGAGATCTGATTCTGTAACACACATTCACATTGTCACAGTGTCCCGCTAGGACAGCCTGTTATTTTTTTCCTCATTAATTCCTCTATTTGGCCAAAGCAGCACTCAGCAAGTTGCAACGTGCTCACAGCTTCAGTCGTGCTCATCAGCTTGTGCGTGTGCATGTGTGTGTGTGTGTGTGTGTGTTGGCCAGACGGCTCAGCTGTTTGTTTCAAAGTCGTGGGACATTTGAGGGAGTTGTGTGGATAAAAGTGGAAATGGGTCTCTGAGAGTAAAAAAAACAAAACAAAAAAAGGACGGCTGCTTTTTACGCAGGACAGAAAAGTAGACAGAGTTGAAATGAGACACATAAGAGATTAAGAGGAAATCTAGGGACAAAACGGCTAGATGATTCACCATATGCCCCATGGCCCACTATCCACTGCTAAAGTCTATCTTGTACTTGTCTGCACCCCATGGATTCAAAGCTCAACTTAGCAGAAAAACAAGTAGAGCATTACAGTAAGCCTTTTATATTATGCTCCTCATTTCCGGATGAACTAATGTGACATGAACAATTGAATTCTTTCAAAAGTGCACGTGCATTCACGGCAATTCATTGAGAAAAATATTTACTCTGAGTCATCCACCACCCAAAACGTGACTTTTAGTTTTAAACACTGACCTCGAGGGTTGAAAGGTGGATGCTTTTAAGGAGGTGTTCAACATTTTGGGAAATAGGATACACCAAAGCTGGGAGTGGATTAGTGTAGCTTAGCATAAAGAGTGGAAGGAAGGGCAAATAACTGGTCTGCCTCTCTCCAAAGTTAAAAAATACACCTACTCGCACCTCTAAAGCTCACTAATGAACAAGTTTTATCTTGTGTGTTTAATTCATACGTCATCCGAAATGTCCAATTAGTCGCTGACGAGGTGCTAGTACGTACCTTTTTGAACCTTGTGCTGCCTTGAAATGGAACTCGAACTCTTGTGGTAAACAACATGAAAAGTCGTGTACATCATACATGAAAACATACATACATACATTGGCGTTCGAGGGGTTAAGGGGTCAATGAGCCACAGAGACTAACAATTTAGCAAGTGGCTAGCAAAATGCACGAAAAGTAAAGGCATAAAAAAGAGGGAATATCAACAATTTCTTCAGACACATAATTAAGTTATGAGGAGAAACTCTATACGATTAAAATGACAATATATTAACTTACTGTCCACCAAGAATCAAACTTTTATGGCCTCAGCTATCTCTGAAAACGTCAGCAAGCACGGCTTACAGAAAATTTTCACTTTCACTTCACAAAGTCATGGTTTTACTGTATTGGACTATTCTCGTGAACATGGCAAACACCATGGCAGCATTTGACCACCCGGCTACCTGTTAATGCTGTCGGTGTTAATGCTTAGCTAATTGACTAGCTCCATTGTTAATGCACAGACATGAAAATGGTATTGATATTTTCAGCAATTTCTTGGCAAGAAAATTAATAAACACATTTCCCAAAACATCCAACTAGTCCTTTAACATTTGTAGTTTCCTCATTTGGTGGTGGAGATCAGCTGTAATCAGGTTGGATTACAATGGGTTCAAACTGTGACATGTTTTATATAAAAGGATCAAAGAGGATCAAAACTTCTCAAATCCACTTTTCTGTCAGGCGATGGTTTCAATTCCTAGAAAGGCAAGTACACAATACAAGTACATTTTGCTGCAGCAGTGGTTGAAAAGTTTCTTTGAACATTCTGGGTACTCTTTTCCATCATGATCACTTGTTGCATTGGACCGACTGACTCCGACATGACCAACAGCTGCTGTTCTCTGCAAATACTGAAATTAAAAATGTATAAAAAACATCTTTCAGGTCAATAGCAGTGCAGCATTTGACACTTAAAATATGGTTTTGGGGTTTAGAATCATTCTAACTATCCATCTGTGAAACTACAGGGGAGTGCATAATGTAAATCCGAGCAACATTTTAATTTAACAAGCCAGAAAAATCTGCATGGAAATTGCCACATTTAACCCGGACGAGCACATACTTGTCAAGTTCCCATGCTGATGAGCATCTGCACCTAGTTATGTATCAGACAATCATTTCTTTCATCCTGACCTGACCTTTAAGTTGTGAAGCAAACATGTTTTTTATTCACGTGTGGCATGAATAAATTAATATATGCATGAATTATGGAACAGCGGTCATACTGGGTGCTGCAGGTGGTTGTACAATATGTGTTCCCGTGGCTTGCATGTGCAAAGACATCCATCACACGTGAACAAATAACACGTATGTCCGACCTGATGGCAGCCCCCATGTGGTCGTGTGTGCATGTCTGCATCACTGTTTGTTTGTCAATATGTTGATATTTGTGGACGTGCACACAAGCGTATCACGTTTTCTGACGAAAGAGGTGATTCAGACAAGCTCGTCACATATGTGTCACCGCACATGTCAGTAAGCGGTGCCAGTGTCATGTGTGGGGATTTAACATGTTGTTAGTCTCTGACAGAAATCAGATGAACTTTGAAAAGTTCACAGTGCAGCTCAGCAATCAGGAGTTTTGTTGTTTCCTTTGCCGGCCATGCACAGTATTTTTTCTATATTTATTATTTAGAGCTCTCATTTGTCGTTTTTTCGTGTAATAACACTTAATTTTGCGTATGCAATTGAAGAGTTTGATTTAAAGCAACATTATGTAACTTTTCTATCTTAAAGTAACAGCTTCAAAATAATTTTGATGATACAGTGTCCCCTATCACTTGTTTCTGCACTATGTAGCTTCAGTGAGAGGGTAGGATCACAGCGTTACATACATGTTTACTTCAACACACAAGTTTTCAACACATAACATTGTTATGACGTAATGAGTTTTGTTTGTAGTCAGCACCTACGTCACGTCTGACAACCTGGGATTTGTATTACCGACAGTGGTGTTGCACTCAGAAACTCTTTTCACATAATGTTGCTTTAAACTTGTGAAATAAAAATTCTGGATTGTTTTATAAAGTGAACAGGTGCCATCTTAAAGACTTTAATGTGGTAATTGTACTTTTTTCTGCAAAAGCCATGTCAGATACAGTTTTCAACAGGGGGGTGGCAGAACGGCTTGATTCTGAGAAGATAAAAAACTCAAAGTGGTAGAAATTATGATGTTCTGGACCTTTTGTCACTATCTGATAATTCTCAACAATCTGTCAGTTATAGTACCTGGTCTTGATAGGATGGCGTCTAGGTCCGGACCCAGACAGCAGCCTGCTAATTAGTAATCTCAGGGGGGTGGAGAGGGATGACAGATTAACAAGAGGGCTTAAATTGCAATGTATTAACTACTTTTTTTATTGACCATATGTGGGTGGATTGTAGCATGATGATTGTAACTTCCCCGTCTCCCTCAGGTGCCTTAACATGCCTGTGGATGATTTGTTTTTCTCCGTGAGGATGTGAATGCATCGTCTCAGTGCCTCTCTCCGCTCAGCTACAGTAACGTTAGTTTGGAAATGTAGCCTTTAACAGCAGCAGATAACAATAACTTCAGCATGAAAGTTCATTCTTGACCATGAAAATTGTACCTTGACTCAAGGTTCACTTGCTAACTTTGATAAAGATTATGTAACGTGGTTGAAAAAACAGTTGACCTTGAGGTTGGATTTTCTATTTTTTATGGTCAAAAATAATAACTTTGGTTTGGTTTTAGATTTTGTCTGATGTCAGTGTTTGTAATGAAAGACCTTCCGATTGGTTTGGGAGTAGGAGAATTTCGGTCGACTCTTTTGTTTACACATTGGGATTCCAGACTGTTCTTTTAAAGACATAAGGGATATTTCTATTGTTTGGTAACAGCATCAGCTGTCAGTCACAGGAAAAACTGACAAGAGGAGACACAGAAGTCTTACGTCACAGACAGGGCAGTATTGCGTGGGCTCCACCTGACAGTTGTTACCTAAACAGGCGGAACAATTCGTTGTTGTTGTTGTCGTCAGAAATACAAAAACTCCATGACAAAGACCAGAGGTCCTCACCACGGAAATCCAGCAGATAATCTGGTGATTAGGGGATAAGAAAAGAGGACATGGGTGGTTAGAGGTACAGTTACACCATACAGCTCCACCGCTTTGATTAATCAATTAGATCTAAATCCATTAAGTCTGTCCGATACCTCTTCTGACCTCAAGTCCAGTTCCTAGATATGGGAGTACGAACACATTAATGTGCATAAAACCACTCAAAGTACACACAATCACACACAACTCTAATCATGGTGTAATGATATACTACCCCTGGGTGGTGGTGCATCATAAAGCGTATGTTTTCCTAATGTCTTAGAAGGATGAGTGAGGGATCAAATTACACTTTCAATTTACATATTTCCTTCGTAGTCTCAAGAGTTTTATTAATGAGACTTTCATGTCCAGAGTGTATTAAAATGTTGCCTGCTGTGTTAAACTATTGTATGGATGCTTGTGTAAGACAGAGGGCACAGAGTAAATATAACCCTCCCATCTGTTGGGGCTGTGCAGATGCTGTCTCAGAAATAGAGGATTAGAGCTAAACTTAGAGAGGAGGGGGACATGTGATGAGAGGACGAGAGGAAAGCCAGTCAGTGACTAACACCAAAAGCATAAATCTGAGGGCGACTGACAGCATCAGAGCAGCCGCTCGGAGGGAGGATGAGAAACACGGAGAGATGGCAAAGCAGGCAGTGCAAAGTTGTGATGGGGCCAGGCACGTTGCATCCATGTGAGCGATGAGGAATGAGGGGAGAGGGAAAGTGTACAAATAGAGACGAAGATAGACGATGTAAAGAGAGAAATTTGTAAGATCCAACACTGTCAGAACATCTCATTAAAGCGCCAGATATGGTTCAAAGCGTCCACTTGGAATAAGTCAGGGTGATGTGTTTGTTGGCCTGTAGGGAGGAAAACTATCTCGTCAGTGACTCAGCAAGCTTTAACCTTCCGTGGCCCTTCAATGTTATATGCCCACCACATACATATGTGTATACTGTACATGTTGGCTGAGTCAGTGCAACGCCTTGGACTAAATAGCACACGCTACTTGAGGCTTATTGACTGAATTAACATGCAGACAGAAAGATGGCTTCACGTGGTGAGGATCAGGTTTTTTAAGCAGGAGCCATAAGCCAAGGAGGAGGGCTTTCCTTGCCTCGTCGCTGAGCAAGTCGCGGGGCTCATCACCACGTGGACGTGACTAAGGGGTGCAGGGGAGCAGGGCGTGCGTCAACACAAGGAGAGCATCTGTTTCATATGTGATGTGGTCTGTCTGTTTCTGTGTCTAATGTGTTGCAGATGGATGGGTGTGATGTTTTTGAAAATGTCAAGACCAAATGTTAAAGGTAACTACAGTTTATAATATAGTGTATTCCGGCTTGGGGAGTAACAGAATACATGTAATGGGATTTTGTAAACAGGACACAAAAAAAAGGCAACTGTGTTTTTGTAAAGTTACAGAAAAAAGGTGTGATTAGATTACAGATACAGGATTACGATTTTAAAAGAATGATATATAGTCCGTCGCCGTCCATAAGTGGATTCTTACAGATGACACACTGGTTAAGATTATATCAAAAAAATAATCTTGTTAATATTTTTTTTCTCTTGTCTTTATTTGCATGTGTTTGGTACTGAAGTAATCCAAAAATAATGGAAAGTAAACAAGTTACATTACTTTAAAGGTGCACAGTGTAGTTTTTTTGGAGAAATTTTATGATGACAGATTTTTTATCCCTAAACACACTAAATAAACAAACTATCTTTGTTTTCATGACTGAATGAGCTAAATAATCAAACTGACCTTAAAGGACAACACAGTTTCATACTACTTCATAATGTTTGGCAGACCCTGCCACCTTTCTAGCTTCAAACAGTGTTCTGGGGACCTTATTTTCCTCAGTTATGGAGAAAATAAATAATTCTGAGTTTGTATCATTACCACATCAATATTGCAGATATTAAAATTCTGAGTTTGAATTTCTTCTCCAAAACTACACAGGGCCCCTTTAATATAGTGATACTTGGATTACGTTACAGACTCCATTTTTTGACAGGTAATTAGTAACTGTATCAGAGAACATTTTTAGATTAACCCTCCCAGCCCTGCGTGTATTTACTTGGTTTATTTTTGTTGCTCAGGAGTTCTACTGGTTCCGAAAACAAGTAACCCACCAAAGTAATCGCTGAGTTGTCAGACTGTGGCGACACACCCAAATATATCTTAGGGGGCAACAAGCAAGAGCGTAAACAGATTGTAAACAAACCGTCAGACTAAACGAACATGATTCTAAGAAGAATACAGACTACCATCTCCGTCAGCCGTCTTCCTGGTTCAATTTTGACCTCGTTGTGCTCACTCACATTTCCCCGATGCATTATTAGCATCATTATGGGTGTTGCTCACCGTGGTTTGAGTAGAAGTAAATCTGTCAGAACTGTCTGTCTGTTTACAACCTGTTTGATTGTCTGAGTACTTGTGTTTGTTGCCCCATTTGACCTAGTTTCGCGGGTGTTGCAATGTTTTGTGTTCCAGAAAATACCTTGGTGGGTAAAGTGTCATCATAACCATTAGGACATGTGGCCTGAGATATAAAAAGAAAGCCCAAGTTGTGATAAATCATAGTTTTCCTTTAAATCCTCAAGTTTGAAGACATGTGAGGAGGCTCACATCTGCGACAGCATAGGTGATGAATTCAACAGGTGGCCTAATCGTACATATTGCACCTTTAATACACAGCTACAAAGGAAGCTTTGGGTTGATGGTTCTGCACCACAACACTTAAATTGGAATTAGGATGACAACTTTTTGGGCACCAAAGACATTGTGGCTAAAGGTATTCTGAGGTGAGTGTCTGAGTTTCGCATTGGTGTTAAAATTCACAACACTTTTAAGATGAGGTTAGCTGTGCAGTGGAGACAGTTCATTCTAATGTCAGACGTCCTCACAAAAGAGTAAAAAATTGTTAGATATTAGCTGAACAAGCCTTTTATAAATGGCTTCGTATTTACAAGCCTGCTCAAGCGTAACATTGTTTTCTCAGTTAAACAAACACAATCAGAGAAGGTAGAAATTCTTCTCCTCAGCCTGACGCATTGTGATAAATGAATGCAGCTGCCCTGAAGATTGTGTGGAAGACCCTGAGTTTGAACAGTCATTAGTTAAAGTCTCGGATGGATAGTTGTTGCATAATTTCTCAGTGTTGGTACGTCCTTGGTCTCAGCAGCCACATTCCCACCTATGGGGAGGCACTCTAATGCTCTCCATGAATTCACCTGCTTTGTTACGCTGCAAATAAACGGTTATATCATGACCCGGTGGAATAAATCAGCATGTTTAATCCCGATGACTCCAGTTACACAATGGCCATTGTGGCTTTAATGGATTTATGTATTCAGATAAAGGATTACAAGGCAGGGGCATTAGGGAGCAAGCACCTCTACTCAACAGAGCTGTGACTGAACAGCGGCACCAAGTGGTCACCTTTGGATACTGCGGCGTGCACAGAAAAGTTTTGCGTGAATTCACTTTGCTTCATCAGCCTCAAGATGAAGATACATGAACAGAGAGGCCTTTATCTAAGCTATGTATCAATTTTTCAGACTTACTAATCCTGTTAATGTGTCAGTTCCTGGTGGTTTGGATTGTAACAATGGCAACAGTAAGGAGTGAAGAAAAATGGCCTGAGGTTAATAATAATGGAGGAGGTGTTTTGACTATCTAAAAAATTAGACAAAAGTGTCTGGAAGCTTAATGTCAGCCTGAAGTGAGTCAGTGATTCTTGGAAAAGCCGACTCAGGGTTGCCAGAATATGGTTAGTTGAACTGTGCCAGACAGTCATAACTTTAATCTCTCAGTTCACTTTTCAGATGTTATTGATGTGACTGATGATTCACTGCCTGGATCATCTTTCTCTGGGATGATGATGCATCTTTTTTCCAAATGGAAATGATAATGGTGCTTTCTTTGAAACATTAAATCAGCAGGAAAATAAAGACACCTGATTGTCGTCTGTTAACCCATTGAAGTGTTAATAAAACCAACTAGACCACATACTTGATGCACTGGATGAAGATAAATGTTGGACTTTTTCTAAACACTGTTGTGAGTCTTTGGGAACAGAAAAATGCACTTTTTGCTCTCAGCTGTTTTTGATTACTGATTAATCTGCTGATCTTTTTTTATGCATCTAATAATCATTCTGTTTTTTTTAAATATAAGAAAATAGTGGAAAATCACATTTTTTCACGGCCAAAATGTCCTAAACTTTGCTTGTTTTGGTCGACTCATGATCTTAAACCAAGAAATATTTTGTTCACTAACACACAGGATAGAGAAGAGGAACACATCCTCACATTAAGAAGTGTGAGCCAGTGAATGTTTGGGAGTTTGCTTTTAAAAGACCAAGTGATTAGTAGAACAAATTAAAAAGAATTCATTGATTCATGGTTTCAGATGTAGAGTAGACAATGATGTGATGTAACCAAGTATATTCACTAAAGTACTGTACAATTCTTGAGGTACTTGGACTTGAGCATTTCCTTTTTCTGCTACTTTATACTTCCTCTCAGATACATTCTGGAGGCAAATATTGTACTTTTACTCGACCACATTTATTTGGTAACTTTAGTTACTAGTTACTTTGCAGATTTATTTATCTTATCAGCAGTTGGATTGACAATTGACAGATTCAGATAATCAGAAATATACTGAATATCGAATACGATAATCGGCCAGGTTGGTAATCAGTTGACCCATAGCATACAGTGAATACATGCAAATAAATGTATAGGTCTGCTTTAACTTGTACTTTTGACACTGAAGTATATTTATTGCCAGAAAATTACTTTTGATACTTAAGTAGGTTTAATACAAGACACTTTAAAACTTTTACTGAAGTTCTATTCGTATGGGCGACTTTCAGTTTTGACAAAATAATATTTTAACGCGATATATTTACTTTTACTCAGATATGACATTCAGGTACTTTATACAACACTGACAGTGGATCATGCCAACCACACAGATGGTCAACACAGAAGTGGCCGATGCTGCAGAACTGGTTTGATAAGTTTCTTTGGATACTTTTATCAAGTTCCCTTTCAAGCCTTCAGGGATTGAGTGTGAGGCTTAATATCCCAAAAAATGTATTTCGTGATCACTTCACGCCAGGTTTTAGTTCAATACTTTTATTCCATAACTCAAACCTCAACTGACGTGACTTTGCCGCCAGAACTCATCCTTCAACATCAACTTGTCTTTCAAACTAAAGCCCACATCTTCTTGCTTCAGGACCTACGCATGTGCTGACCTCTCTATCTGTCCATCTTCTTCCTCGTGATGTCCCCGTCAGTCAGCCGAGACACCCTGCTGTATGATAACGACCTGTTGCATAAGATCACAGACAGTGAGCCTGGCTGCACTCAGCAGCGGGCGGCTTTATCTGTCCATCAGCCGGTCCAGACATACAGGTACACACTGCTGGCCTATGCCATTGTCATTCAAATGTTAGGCTGGTGATTGAAGCGCTTATCTCTCCTAATCGGAGCGTGTAAAGGTATTACTGCTGAGGGAGCACGTCGCCACACCAACTTTGATATGGAAAATCACATCTGTGAGCTCCCAAACAACATTATCTACAGAGAACTGAATATACCAGGTAAAACCTTTCCTGCAACCCCTCCATCTGTTGTCTTGGATTAGCTCCATGCATGTTCCCTTTTTTTCAGATCCTCAAAGACAGAGAGATGGAGGGAAAAAGGGAGAGGGGGAGGATTAGAAAAGGGAGGCAAATAAAGAGCCGAACACACATGTTGTTAAAAGTAAGATTTGTAAGCTTATTATTTTGTTATCATGATCATTGTTATAACCTCTGTTATGGTTTGTTCAGTTTACAGTTTATTTTCAAGTTCATTTAAAGTCATTCCAGTCGAAGGTAAACATGATTGTAATTGTTGTTTCCAACACTATTAAATGCTTTTTTTGTTTTGCCAGACAACAATCGGTCACACTTGCTCGCTCATACACACATGGAAAGAGCAGAAACAAAGAGACTGTTGCACACTCGCTCACACATTCATTCGCTCACTCGTGTACACACTGACACCACACAAACAGCATCTCATGCGAAAGCTCCTGCACACAGACATGAAGTGACTAACAGAAATGAGCTCTGATTCTGACTCTCCCTGACACACGTACAAACACACACACACACTTTCTTGCTCTCGTGTCTAAGTTCATAAGTGCAACTTCTTGAAGAGTGATTTACCCTCTCGCACAGTTCTTCAACCCTCCCGCTCCACACCCGGACCCAAAACCCTTCCTACCTCCCCCCCAAACCAGGAGCCATATATACAACTGGGCCACTTCACAAACTGGATCACAATGCACTCAGTGATGCTCCAAAACTACACGACCGCTGTTTGTTTCCATAGATATAATCTCTTGTCTGGGGGACCAGAGCTTTTACATCGCTAACTGACATACACCACATTACTCCCAGGCTACAAGCACACAATGATGTAAAAAAAATTACTTCTTTAGAACAAAATCTTCGATATCAGTGGTTCCAAAACTGGTGGTCTGGACCCCCTAAGGCAGGGAAACTCAACTTGTCGGGGGCCACTTTTACAAAATGACAGGGAGCTGGTTAATAAACAAATATTAAAGTTGCAATATGTAAGAATTGGCAACTTGTTGAATTCATAATCCCAACAAATAGGGGCAGCATCTCATCAGAGTAACTGCTAACTGCTGCTAATGTATTGTAGTTATACATCCATGACTGTAGCTACTGTTATCTTGTTAGCTCAATTAGCTGTGCAGCTAGCCAGGGAGTGTTGATGTTTACACTGCTAGCACAGTAGCTTCGGAACCGCTCGAAGAAAGACGTTTCTAGGCCTGGAGCTCGCTGGTTAGCATGCTAACTTCAGTACACATCTCAGCAACACATTTTTTTTTGAATGTGTTCAACTAAAATTCTTACTTATTGCACCTTTAACATTAATATTAATCTGAAAAAATGCATCGGCCCATAACTCTAGATTTTCAAATTAACTGATTTATGAATGTAACTTATTAAATAAATTAACTTGGTACAAGGATGTCACTAGGCCTATATGACAAATAAATCAGATGTTTTACTGCATTTAATAGCTGCAACTGCATTATAGTTGTAAAAGCTTTGGTTACATTTGAAAGAGTTTATACAACATTACATCACGCAAATCACTCAAATGTTGGAATGATTCAATAACATACAGAAAAATAGTCAACGGACAGCTGCCCAAAGGGGTTTCAACATGAATCTGACTGGTCATGAGATAGTTAGGCACCTGCTTTATTATTTCAGACTTTCTACTTTCTCAGACTAATCTTTTCTGCTTCTATCGAGAATTACGGGAGAATTTTACCTGATCGGGAAATGCAATCATCTCTTGGTTGAAAGATTGTCTAAATTGGTAAAGCAGAGGCCGACAAATGCCGATTTGCACCGGATCTAAGACGTAACATCTTCTGTTAGTCCCTCCCTGAATGCTTTTTCATACTTTATCACCACAGTTTTCTGTTAAAGATTTCAAAGGCTCTAGTCCAGTCCAAAGTAACCCTAGTGACAATATTATGTTTGTTTCCACAGCTGAATAATACTGTAATACTGTGTTCTTTCAAGGGGTCACAAGCCAAAAGTGTTGGGAACCAGAACTATACATGATTTGTCAATATTGCTCTTTCTTGAAATCATACTCCGCAAGATAACCTTAATTTAAAAGTGAATAATCACAGAGTCTCAGAGTGCAGCCCAAGTTTACATATGGCTCAACCCACCCAATTTTCCAACTTTTAAACCCCTGTCTTCCCCCTCAAGAAAACCAAAATACACCACAGCAAACTCATCAAAATAATAATAAAAACATGAAAAAAACAACCACAAGGAAACTGAGCTTCAAGTTTGTAAAAATGCTTACATCACATTCCGCCTTGGCAAATTTCAAGACATTTGAGTTTCCATTCTTTGTCCGTTTTTTTTTTTTTTTTACACGAGTACTTGAACGTCTCACGTGCTGCTGGGTGAGCCGTGGCGGCGGCCAGCGGTCAGCTCGCAGTCCATCTTCATCATTGTTATAATCATCATCACCTTCATCATTGTTATCAGCTACTACGGTAAGCCATGCCCTACTGGAGTCCATCGTTGGCAGGGTGGGGTAACCATGGTGAATAAGGTGCTAGTTGCTATGGAAACGCTATTCTGCAGCAACCGACTGGTACAGATGTTTGAGTTTTGAATTGCCGTACCTCCCCACCAAAGCACTTGGTTTGTATTACTTGTCGCTTTAGTTGTGTTTTGATTTTTTTTTTATCATTTTGCATTTTCATACTTATAAGAGATGTACAGTATGTGGATGTATTCTCAGGCTGTTAGTACCATTTAAAATAGTCTCTCTGACTCTCAAACACGTGGCGCACACACACATAATGTTTTGTCACACTCGTACAGTAACAGAAAAAAAAACGTTTACATGTGGCGTCTGACGAATGGGTTTGCAGAGATGAGGCTGATCAGTGGAGAGCTTCCTACTGTCCCAGACCTGTCGGATCTGTTCGTAGATGCTTGTGTGAGTGGCTGTCCTCCCTCCATCGTCCCTCCTCTTGCTCCTCTCCTGAGAGGAGGGCAGTATTGCTGAGTGTCTCCATGGCTGCTCCTTAGCCATCGTGTGCTTCGTTAACCTCGGAGATGACAGAGGACCAACCGAGTACTTCAAAGACGGGACAGAAAAGTAACACAGCAACTTATAACATCAATAAACCCTTGCGGTTTCTGTGTCAATGGCACATCTACTTTGTTCCCCCCCCCAGTGGATGTTTAAGTGAATGATTCATTGTTTAAATGCTCTGTATTTTTTCCCCTGACCCCGTCCTGCCTTGTTGGCTTCATTAGAGACGTGCTGGAGACTGATGGTGAACACAGGATGACACAGCGGAGTGGAGATGACAACTAAAAACACTGGCGTCTGGAGTCCCAGGGTGTGTTTATGAACTATCAACTACTTTGACTAGTCTCCTACACAGGACCTGCGCAGTCTGTCAGCTGGTTCCTTTTTTCCCTCTCCTCCGTGGACTGGGACAAGATCCCAGCATCAAGATCAACAACAACAACAACAACAACAACAAAAAAAAAGGCAAATTCAGTTCAGTTCTGCTGAAATCTATTTGATTCAGTTCATTTGAGTTCAGTTTGAAGTCTTGTTGCAAGAAACTATGGCAACTAGCCCTAAGGAAGTGTTTCAGCCAATCAGATCCAGGGGAAAGTCCTCAAATGGTTTTCAATTGGGTGGGTGGATTTGATGCCTTTTTCTTCTTTTTATTGGGATTTCAGCCCCGCCTCCTCCTCCAGTTGTATAAATGCTTTGTGTGGTGTGCATGATTCAACAGGCTCAACCTGTGGCCTGTTCAGACACACACACAAACACAGACACACGTACACACACACACACACACACACACACACACACACACACACGTACACACACACACACACACGTACACACACACACACACCTGCGTCTGTAAGCACAGGCTGTCTTTAATACAACATACGGTTCAGTCTGTGTCGACGAGTACCTGAAGGCCTTCCAACTCTGCCAAAACCACACACTTGCTCAACTAGCAGCTGCACAAACACACGCACGCACGCACGCACGCACGCACGCACTCACACACACACACACACACACACACACACACACACACACACACACACACACACACACTGTGATGCTTGAAAACTCTAATATCTTGCTTCTTTTGACTTCTGCTCTATTTGTGGTATAACTCTCCTCTTTCTCCTCGCTTCTCCTCCTGACTCCCCCCTCCTTGCCCCCCCACTCTCCCACCCGCTGATACTGTACACCTTCCCAAGGCTAGTTGGCATGGTGACGCTGATGGGATGGCCGTTGCTAGGAGATGAAGAGAGCGGCCAGCAGGAGCATCGTCACGGTGAGGAGAAGGCGATCCCTGGACGGGCTGCTGCCACTGACGCTCTTCTCCAGCTTGGGAACGAACGGGTTATATTCATCTGAAACGGAGAGAAAGAAATGGGATGAAATGAGGGACAGTCATGTCTTTATATCAATTCATCACAGTCATAACCGCGGTGAAAAACTTCAAGGGAAAGTAAGGGAAAAAGATAAGTTTATCTGCGCTTCTAATTGAGCTGTAATCTGCTTACACAGCACGGCTTTTATCAAACATGACCACGGTTTTAATGAGGCAGACTGTCTGAGACAGAGTCACACTCCAACTAAAACATGCTAAGTCTGCTACAAAGACAAAGTCAACACGACAGCAGGGCCATGGCTTACTGCTGCAGCTGTTAGCAGAGAGCCCTTATTGTTCTAATAAAGTGACACATTCCCAGTCACACTCATGCATACTTTCACACACAGACAAACTGTATATACAGTAAAACCCCCCCTCAAGTACACCTGGCCACGTCCTAAAAATAGTTTGCGGTTTTCTTTTGTTTCACGCCGAGCGTTGATGTCTAGCCGAACAAACTGTACGAAAACATGAGCAACCAGACAGTTCGCTGCATGCCTTCGCTTATGAGACACATGTGCAGCCAGACACACCCTCTGTAGTCACCTGATTAATGAGACTGGAGGCCAGACAGAAGCACAGTTTTCTGTCTATACACAGGACGGATGATGCTTATTAGGAGCTATTGTGTTCACGGTCCGATGGCACCAAAGTGAAGTGTGGTTATTCTCAGAGTTTCCATATCTAGCTCCGGAATATTTCCAGCTGCTCTGTGGGTCAGACAGCAGAGTAATGACTGGCTGACACCTGGTTTTAGAGATGGCCTCCTCCGGTATGCTCTGCTGGCCAATCTAATGAGGTCTATGCAGCAGCCGAGCTCAGGTTAAACGCTTTGACCGCTCAGTAACCGAGCATGCAGCTGGGGGGTCAGGACACTGTTACTGTGGCGCTGACTGACAGAGAAATGTGGTTTTGAAGACACAAACAGCAGACTGCGAAACATTTTGCAAAACTGGTTCTGGAGTGTGACTCTACTAATCGCCTCATTACACACACACACACACACACACACACACACACACACACACACTGTCTCTCGCTGACTGTCACAGACACATAATTATTGGCGCGCAGCGTTCGCACGATGTTTGTGTAGGGGGCATGTGACGTTCATCGTGACCTTTTGACATGTTCCAGAGCCAAACATTAGCTCACACAAGGAAGCCGTGTGTATCTAAGTGTGTGCGTGTTTGTTCTTGTGTATTTGTGTGCATGCCATATTTTGGAGCAGGAAAGCAGGCAGCATCCGCCTAATAATTAAGAAGCTCAGACACCTAGAGGCGTCTATGAAATTGAACATCACGTTGACGAGAACAAGGGGATATCTTAGGCTCTGACTGTGTGGAGATTATCTGTCTGTTTGTGACGTGTGTGTGTCTGTGTGTGTGCGTTTAGATTTGTCAGTAGCCATCAACTGCAGTGGTTTCTGTCTGATACTGAATATATAACACGATGTGTATGCCATACTATTCTGACGCTGAATTTTAATTTGACGAACTTTCACACACATTTTATACAACATATAATTGAATATGGTAATTCATTAAATCGTGACAGTGTGTACCTCTGTACATTGTTACACAATTAAAGAGTCTGTGACAATAACTTGATGAAAATAATTATCTTTAATTGCTGCTGTCAGAGAGGTGTTGATTTAATTATGTAGTAAACTTCTCAGACGTGATAATTTGTGGTGTCGCCTTATCATAATGTCCTCATTTAAGGGTCATTCCAGTGATGTTGTATTGCACCTCGATGCAATTAGGGGACTTTTGAGTCATAGGTTAAAATAGGACAGGAAATTGATATGATAGCATCTTTCATTAGACTCTACCTGACTGATTAATGCACATGTCTTTCAACTCTAAACTTAATAGAACTCCCACAGAGCCACAGAAGGCATCACACAACTGTTTACAGACTTTGAGATGTGGAGTACCAGATCGGTGTGCCCTCCGTCCGTCTCCCTCTCTTGGTCATGTCTTGTCTGTGTGGCTCTCATGGCTCCCAGCTCTGACTATTGAACACACCTGTCTGCAATCACCTCATCGCTCCTTCCGCTCTGAACACCAGCCTCTCATTAGTTCATCAGTCTGCAGAACATTTACTCTTCAACCACTCCTGTTGTTCCACAGATGCCAAGGCCTAGTCACGCATAGCCAGAGCTATCTCCATAGTCAAGGCCTAACCTTGACTATAACCCTGCCTTTAACCTCCCAGCCATCACACCATCTTTGCCAGCCACAATTCCCCTCGTCTTTCCACGCTCACGCCTCACCAGCCTCCGCCATCATCCTGCCTCATCCTATGACCTCATTCCCTCATCAATATTCAACTCATGATCCTCCTCCTGGTTACAATAAAACTTGCTCCTTTATCACCAGATCCATCCGATGCCTGTGTCCTGCCTTTGGGTCATATATATATTTATATATCCAATTGGGAGGCATAACTTTTAAAAATTAAGGTGACATTGCGGCCCATTTATTAGCCTCATGATGCATAGGGAAATACTGTTGTTCCATTCCTGTTACATCCCTAATTAGCACCAGGGAGACAGCTTGAAAAACTAAAGAAGACACACATGCATATCCAAACCCTCTTAAAACACAGTTTAGAAGCTGCTAACGAGCTGAAGTTGATTACATGAAGAAGCATTTCAGCAAAGTGACATCATCAGGCTAATTGATGCATGTGAGCAATCAACAGGCACACCTGGTATTAATTAGCTATTTCTGGAGACCACTTCCTGGTAAAACAGGAAACTGCTCCAGTGACCTTTTTTTTTTTTTAAATGGACTACTGTAATTTTTAAATATAAGTGGTTCACCTGGTATCTTAACAGGAATGTGGTAGTACATTTGCAAGTACAAGCATGTATTTGTTGAAGCAGCGATGGAAAGTAACTAAGTACATTTACTCAAGTACTGTGCTTAAGTACAATTCTGAGGTACTTGTACCTTACCTGAGTAATTCCATTTTCTGCGACTTTAAGCTTCCACTCCACCACATTATGGAGACAAAAATTGTACTTTTTTACTTCACTATATTTATTTGATAACTAAAGTTACTAGTTACTTTGCAGATTACATGCGGCATCAGAGCCAGAGTAGCACATTTTTAAATTAAAAACACTGATACTGATAATCAGAATAATGTTGATTTAAATATAATAGTTGACCCATTGTATACAGTATATACATACATGTAAAAAAATGTATCTTTTACTTTTACTTGTACTTGTGATACTAAAGTACATGTAATATCAGATACTTTAAGAGTTTTACTCAAATACCATTCATATGGGTGACTTTTACTTTCACTACGTAATATTTTAACATGATATCTTTACTTGTACTCGAGTATGACTTTTGGGTACTTTTTACTACACTGTGTAGAAGTATGAACTCTGTATAAGTGGTATAAGACTGCAAGATAAAATATCCGATGAAACAAAAACGTTTATACATTTTACAACATATATAGATAGATCCCTAGACCTTTATATAGATTTTCTGTCCAGTTATTTTGAATTAAAACATATGACAGAACTGTTTCTACAAATAGAAACAGGAGTCACATTCAGTTTTCTGTGTTCAGTCCACTGAGACTCGTCCTGACGTTGCTGACAAATTAACCCGAACACACTGTCGCTTAAAGGAGTGGTAATTGCTGCAACAAACCCCATTTAAGAAGAAGCTTCTGATTTCCCCGCTAATGGCCGGAGCTGATCGTCAGATACAGTAACCTGAGCCAACAGGGTGGGTAAATGAGTATCCTCCCACTGAAAGCCGTCAGTAATCACATGGCTGCATGGGGAGCTGCTAGCACCATTCCATCTGTGTCGTAAATGAGATCTAAATGAAATCTAATACTGAGGCCGTATTCAGGAGGGAACCACTGTTGAGCCGTAGACACTGATTGAAAGGGGCAGCGCCCAGGAAATAAACTGTGAGCAGTGAAGGGTAGAGAGAGGGAGAGGCGATATGAGCCTGCAACATTCAGCTTAGTTAAACATTTTCAGACACGGTAATCAGGCGGGTTTGAACTGAGCAGTTTGTGTGTTTGCGCGAATGTGCTGATGTGAACTCTGAATAACGGTAATTAAAACTATGATGTGATGAGTCTAATCGGCAGTCAGGAGGAGTGAGAACGAGGGAGGGGAATAGGAAACTGTACAGCGTCTTTGTTTTCGGTTCTTTTCACAGCTCCCCGCTGATTTCCTCACTTCCTCTTGCACCACTTGGGTTATCCTATTAATTTAATTGGCAACACAGCACTACAGGTGAAAATGACCCATAGGAGCTGGAGTAATTTGTGCTCAGCTATTGTGCCAGCCGTTTGCTAAATATTAAAAGTGTTTTCATGTAGTGCAGATTTTTTATCTGTTCAAATACATCCAACACAACTGTTCTTCAGTGGAAATAAACATTGTTTTTCTCAGTGTTCTTGTGCAACTAGTAATTAGGGACGCACTGTGTGATCGGAATAATAGTTTTCTGTTTATTGGAATGAGCATCTCCTGCATTTAGCCTTCTATGTGGTTGCAAATATTTGCAGGAAAGAAAGGAAGACAGACAAGTATTGAGGATAAATGATGAGAATGTATTGCTCAGTGACGCAGAGGCAAAGTAAGGGTGCACTATGAAACTTGTTTACAGGACTATAAGAGACAGCGCTCTTTATACAAGGACTCGCAGTTTGCAAGAGCTAACATGAGTTTAATATGTACTTTAAACCTCAATTTTAACATTTGTATGTGTAAAAATCAAAGGAAAAAGGCATGTATTTTGAGGCATGGTGGGGTGGGAACAAAAACAGCACATTGTCCAACTAGAAATCCGATATTTTGATAACATAGGTCTAAAAAAAAGGTAAAAGGAACATGTAACACACAACAATTTTTTAAATAAACTAATTTCTCTGTTTTAATATGTCTTACATCACTGTGATAGCATTAACGCATACTATAACCACTAGATTAATATCGTTTTGAGTAAAAAAAAAAAAAGAAAACATTAAAAGAGGGAAAAAAACCAATTTCACACATCAAAAGGTGAATAAACTGAGTTTTGGCGGCTTTCCCCTCCACTGCATTCCTACTTTTGCTCTGGGAGAAAAAAACGGAGGATGGGAATTAAAGGGCGGGAGGATGAGGAGGGCATGGAGAAAGGAGATGGAGTGAGAGAGAAACGACATGAAAGAATGATGGAGGGAGGAAAAAGAAGTAGGGGAGAGGTATCTCAACAGACTCATACGACCTGCAGCCATTCGCCACAGCCAGTGATGAGTTTTCGTATGACAGTTATATGAACAGGCTGATTTATTATGCAATCGCACACATGTGAGCATGCACACACACACAGATTAACAACAACACAGCACCATATTCAACAGGATACCTTGGAGAAGACTGACAGGGTTGATGATTGATACCCGCATGTCTGGTTGTGTAAAGGGCGGCAGCGAGGTAGGACAAGCTAGCTGTATATGTTGTTGTTGTGCTGCTGCACTGTTGTTGCCATAACACTGACAGGCAGCTTCAAGATCATCTGAGAGATTATCCCGCAGACTGTCACTTATTGATTTACTGCTCAGTTCCTCCCTTTATCCCTCCCAAATTTCGTTCAGTTCCAGTGCTAAAAAAATTTAGCATGATTCACGTGATTCCCATGATTTGGCCGGTTGTGTAATGTTGGCGAGAGCGACGTAAGGGCAACCTGGGAGTACTTGCCAAGATTTAGCAGTCAAGTACAGGGAATATGAACAAGCCTTTCCTTTTCTGAATGAAGTTTTATTTTTGGGTAACTAACCATGAAACTCAGTGTTCCTTGCTTATCCGGGTGAAAACGGCGAGTGTGAAATGAATATGCATGTAGTTGTTCAGCAGGATCAGCAGCTTGCCGAGCCAGCTGGTGCTGTAAAGTTAACTGTGCTGAAGGTCTCTATTGAAAATATTTCACTTTAGCTGGTGCATTTTGATGCTGACTGGCCAGTTACCTGGTTGCTCTACCATCAATTATAAATGATCAATCTACTGTCAATATCTATATTTTAAAGTCTATTGTTTTTGTTATTGTCCACAAATCCTGTGAAAATCCTTCCACTGAGGATGTCGGGACTTCACAGTAAGACTGAGTCACTACTATCTCTCCAGTCAGTGTCCCCTTATTGTCCAGCTGTCATCATTCAAATGAGAGGAGCTTTGAGTCAATAAAAATGTTGATTTGTTCATTTAGCTCATATCAGTATGCTCACAGAGCCGAACCGAGTGCTTTGGGAACATTTTGCTGCCCTGGATTTCAGGCGAGGTAGGCACAGGCTGTCCTGACTATCTGATTGGTAGAGTTAGGAGAAAAATATTCAAACGTACTACAAGGAATTTTAACAGGCTATGAAACAGTCTCAATTTATACTGATCCCTCTACATGACCTACATAAGCAAACAGGCCATCAGCAAGAATAAGCCCGTTTTTTGAATAAATATAGTGATTCTTAAAGGTGCAATATGTAAGAATTGGCTGGCTGTTGAAGTCATACTAACAGAGGTCAGCATATCACCAGAATATCAGTTAACTGCTGCTAACTGTAGCTGCATTTAGCTAGTTGAGTTTAGTCAGCAGACTGGGATCTTAAAGCACCAGAGAAGAGTTGGTGTTTACACCGCAAGGACAGGAATGGGGAGGGACCAGGGCTAACTGGTTAGCATGCTAACTTCTGCACATCTCTGCTGTACAATGAATAGATGTCACTAATGTAAAAACTCTTTACATTGCGTTGATTATCTTAATTAATTTTGTGAATGATTTTTTTATATTCTACGTATTCAGGTTGAATAACTCAGAAAAGAAAAAAAATCATGGTGGAGTGCTGAGGATGAATTAATGCGCTGCTGAAAATAGTCCACAACAAATGCACCATTAACTCCTGTTTGAGTGATGTTTGTGAAGAACTGCAATGCCCAGCTGTTTGAGGGAATAGCTGAGCCCTTTTTTAAAAAATGAAGTCAAAATTTGATGATTAATTGATCAGTGGATAAAAAGAAAATAAAAATTGTAAGCTGTTTTGATAATCTATTAAATCATTTCTGTCATTTTTTAAGCAAAAAGGTCAAGTATTTGTTGGTTCCAGCTCCTTAAATGTAAGGATTTTCTTTGTCATTCATGATGGTAAATGAAGAGTCTTGGATATTTAAATAAAAAAATGTAAAAGATGATATTTGAAGATGTTACTGTGGGCTTTGTGAAATTGTGATGAGCATTTTTTTTACATTCTTAATACTAACTGATTAATAAACTAATGATGAAAAAAATCATCAGATTAATCGATAATGAATATAATCATTAATTGGAGCCTTTCAGTTAGTTTATGGGATTTGTTGAGAATAAGAAAAAAACAGAGGTACTGTCCTTTAACTTCAATACCTGTGATTAATATGATTTCCATGATTTGACAATGATGTGATCTGAATAATAAACCTGACTCAGTGTCTGTTCTTATGAATCCAGACGGGCCCCACAGGTGTGTTCCACACTTAGTCAGTGTCATGTGATGTCATGTGTGTATAGGTTAAAGAGTGCGTGTGTGTGTGACTCACCAATATCGTCAAGTTTTAGACCTGGTCTAAGCGTGTAGTCTGGTTCTGTAGGCTCTGGCTCATCGTCCACGTCAGAGGCTGAAAGACAGCGAGAGACAAGAAATTGAGTGAGACAGAAAACGAGGGAGTGAGAGAGTGAGGGTGGAGGGGTTAAACCATTGCTCCAACCCAAAGGATTTTAATTACATCCAACTTGACATCTTGAGAGAGACATGTGAGAGAGCGGCAAGGCGAGGGTGTCGGGGTTAAAAAAAAAGAAAAATCCCCTGCAGCAGGCAGACTGACAAGTCAAAACATCACCAGCAGCCCTGAGAGAAAAAGGAAAGAAAGAGTGGGAGAGAAAGAGTGAGCGAGGGAGAGAAGAGCGAAGGTGAAGGGAGGCAGATCAAACTGAAGAGAGGCAGTGTGTGAAAAGGGAAGGAGAGCGATGGAGTCGGGGTGAAAGGGAGGAGAGGTTAATACTACAGGGCGGTGGAAGTTAAAAGGACCGGACAGGCCAGGGATCAAAGTCTGTGTGTATATGTGTGTGTCAGCGTGCGTGTGTGTGTGACGGAGAGAGAGAGATTCGAGAGAGGGTCGAGAGATTGAAGGAAGGCAGGAGAGCGAGTGAGAGAGGTTAACACTACATATACATAGCCACCCACTGACCGCACACGGCAATAAATGGATTCTGACAGGGAGCGAGGGAGGAGGGGTGAAAGGGGAGGAAAGAGAGAGGAGAGAGGAGAGGAGGGAGGCGTGGGGTGAGGGCCTTCAAAGCTGGAGCTGCTCCTTTTCTGCTGCTGTAGAGGGAGAGCAGGAAGGGGAAGGAGAGAGAGAGACAGTAAAAGAAAGAGAGAGAGAGCAAGAGAGAGAGAGAGAGAAAGGACAGGAAAAGAGGAGCAAAGGGGGGTTTCTGTGCTGTGAGTGAAAATGCTGCAGGGGAAACTCAGCAGGGGTATTAATAGCTCTGCCTGTTTCAGACTGTATTTAGATTGTGTATGCATCTGTATGCAGCCAGTGTGTGTGTGTGTGTAAACGTGGGGAGCCCGGTGCCTGCCAGATGGGTAGAGTGGCCATATGGGTGCAGGTACCCTCTGCAAACAGGTCCAAGCATTGCATTACAGGTCACAACACACACACACACACACACACACACACGCACGCACGCACACACACAAGGAGTGAAAGACTCACCCGTGGAGCAGCAGACGTACACTCGTAGTCTCAGACAGCTGCGGCCGTGGTGATGGGTGGGTGTGGCTGTGAAAACATAAAATGCAGGTCAACACCATCCCATTACATATTCACGTGTTTATTGCTTTCAACGATGCGGTCTTCCCAAAACCGGCAACAGGCACGTTTTTTTGCTTCAACTTATTATTATGAAGTAAGTGTTGATTGCACAATGTCATGGAAATAGAATAATGACACCATCGTTGTTTAGATTGGTTTCCTATAAACCTCTCTTTCACTCTGCTATTTTGTCTGCCACCGGGTCAGGAATCTCCTGACTGGCAGCCTGGCACCATTTCTATCTGCTTTCAGGCCTTCATTATAGACTAAATAAATAAATTAACTCACATTTTGAATAAATACAGTCATGTTTCGTCCTGTGTTGTCGGTAGTTGCTACTCTGGTAGCGAGCTTGTTGTCTACGCGACAGTGGTGCCAACAATAATACCACCTGGAAACGCCAGGGGATGGGGTGGGGTGGTTGTTTCCACTCTAACGGAAACTTACCAGTGTTGGGTTTTGTTTTTGTTTTGTTTTTATAGCATTTATAATCCAGAGCAACATATCAGAAGCAATGCACAAATCAAAACCACTGCATCAGTGTCTGATACTGACTTTGTTAAACAGATCGGATATCAACCAGACATGTCATGACTGTCATTTAACACATCTGATATAACACTTTACACATAACATAAAACTTTGACACACTCTTTTAAAAGTTCTCAAACAAGATTAGAGCCCGACCGATACTTTAATTTAACAAAACTTCACTGGGGATTCAAGCATAACTTACCTCAAGCATCTATTCCTACAACCAATATTGGTTGGGCTCTGAACAAGATAACTTAAATTTACACAACCCAATGACAAAGACTAACATTAAACAACCACTGTGGTTTATACCCGTACCTTCCAACAAAAGTCAGTCAGAACTTGTTACTGCAGAGTGACCTCAGTGTGTAAACAGGCAAAAGCAGTCAGTTTTGTTGGAAGTCTCCTTTCTAAAACAGTGACTGTGGTAGGCTAAGTTAACAGTAAGTATTTTTATTTTAGGTTACACGATGTGGTCGAAAGTTAAAAGCACATCATTTAGATTGCAACACTGTGAGAGCAGCGGTTTCGAAAATGTCTGGTTGACACATCACCTCCTTTGTGCCTCACCAGACTCCTCCATGAAAAACATAAATACACTTATGTAGGTTAATTTGTGGCCAACAAGTTGTTGTCTAGAGGGATTGTTGAGAACACACCGCAGTTCAGTCAAACAAAACTTCAAAGTCAAAGTACGACTTTGAATATAAAATACTTTGGACACTCTTGTTTCGGACAAACTCACAGCCGGATTTCAGCATGTTTAACACTCAGTCTCACACAGTAGTGGAGACGAGCATATTTTACTGACTTTATGAACATCAGTCATGTCACAGTCATGTGCCAAGGTTCTCTAATTAACAAGACCCGTTAAAACAATAAGCATATGACCTTGTTCTGTAGCTGTGAGGTAACATTTGGTATCACATGTGAAATATGTCGGTGATCTTCATTAATTTATAAAGTCTACATCGGATTTATTTTAGTTCACAGAAGACATTTTGACGTGCCATAGTCGGAAGTGTAAATAATAAAATGAATGATTCTGAGGGTGCTGGTATCGTTCGTGTTGGCTCAGTGTCACGGCTTACTCGTACACGTGAATAGAAAAGATCATTAATGTAATTGGTAACACCTGTGCTTTTTCTACCGTGACATGTCAAAATGTCTGCTGTTAAAAAGGCAAATTCAAGATGGGCGGGATTTTTTGAGAAGCATACACCGAAATTGTCAAAAGTTCAAATGCATTTCATTTAAATAACAACCAATAGCATTTTATTTGTATTTTTTCCATTTTTTTTGCCTCTATAAACTAAGAAACTCTGTGTTGAAGCACAGAGCAACGTTCTAACAACTTTCTGGAGACGTCTCCCATCAGGTAACGCAGCATAAATGTGCGCTGCACTCATTATATAGCCATTTAATGCATGAGACATTTATCCTTGGCCTGAAATATTTGTTTTTAAATGGCTTTATGACAAGCTAAAGGTTCATTATTTATACAGTGTCATATCGGCGCAAGGTGTTGTGAGTTAATTTGATTAGCTATCAACAAAATGGATGAGTCTGCTTGACTGCAGGGTGATACGATTAGATTTGAGACAGCAATTTGTTATCCTGGAATTACCTGAGGATGGACTGAACTGATGAATCATCAAATCCATTTAACAATACAAAAATAACATGTTTAATCTTACAGATAGCGTTTGTCAAACAATGCTCTAATCTCACCGTCCTCAAGCAAGAACAGCAATCCTTCACTATGATTTATAGTTGTTTTTATATATATTTGTAGGTACATTTGTGGTATTGTATTGACAGGATATTGGTTGTTGCTCTCCACTCACAGATGTAGTAGTACTCCTGTCCAACATGGAACTCGTAGCCTAGCGAGAAGGCGCTGTAGCGCTGGAACTTCTCCGAGAACTTGATGGGCGCGTGCGGGGCGTGGGGCCGGTTGCACTCCCACCTCTTGAAGCCCAGCTGGGGGTCGCAGTTCCTGTAACCGCGGTAGCTGACCATGTAGAGGACATACTGCTCGCCGGTGCCCACCATGCGCTGGCTGTCGTTGTAATGAGGGCAGTAGATGTCCAGGTAGTCGTTGACGTTCACCTGCATCGTGTAGCCCTCCCTACGCAGACTGGACACACAGAGAGAGAAAGCTGGATGAGTACAGATCATCACATGCCATATCATTTTCATTTGCCTCTAACATTAATCCAACTTTTGTGATTTACATATTTAAATTAATTGCATTTAGTCTGTCATGTTTTACAGGCAATTTCAAACATCCGGAAAAAAAACATTTTTTTCCTGCCAGTCAGATTTTTACCAAAACAAAACCAAAACAACTTAATTAACCTCATTCTTCCTAAATTATGCTAATAAATTACAGTTATTTTTATTGTTCAATTCATGCAGCACACAGCAAGTGGATGAACGTGAACAACACACAGGATAAATCACACCACTCTTATGTTTGTTCCACATTTAGCATGAATGCCGATAACTGGCTCTCATTCTCAATTATGCATGTTTACACACATTTTTTTTTGGACCTTTACACCACACTCATACACACGTCACATACTTCACCACAAAGACAACATAACATCACATATCATTGTTGACTATGCTGTGTTTCGGATGCTCACCCGGAGTCAAACAAATCTTTTATTTTTAAAGTTATTGAGTTATTAATACCACAAAGCAGGTGTGTGTGTTTGTGTGTGTGTGTGTGTGTGTGTGTGTGTGTGTGTGTGTTTGTGGTTACAGGGCTGCTGCATGCGGAGAATGCGGAGCTGGCTCTTCAGTATGGACTGAAGGCCCCAGGGCCACAGCTCCTTCTCCTGGTGTCAGCGCAGTGTTGTCCCCTAACCCCAGTGCTCGTACATCAACCTGAGCGCAACGTTGCGCTCACGTCAGCCGTCAACGTCCTGGCCACGTTTCTCCTCCCCCCCAAAGCTCATATATCAGCGTCAGCCCTAAAAAAGACTCGGCCTGACAGGAAGATAAGGTCTGACTCTGTGTCTGGGTGTGTATGTGTGTGTAGTTTGTGTGACAAAGTGAAATAGATTCTTTCCTGACATCCAAAAGCCCTCTTTTTCTCCCCATCACAGACGCGAGCCCATATCTGTGTGACAGAGACAGGTTGCAGTTGTAAATCATACACACGCCGATGAGCATGTGCACGCATACACACACACACACACACACACACTCACTCACTCACTAGATGCTATAGTGGTGACATGATAAAATCACAAGGGGGCAGCAGTGTGTCGTCCTCAGCCTGATGCTGCCTCTCTCCCTTTGCCAGTTCTAGGTCATGTCTCCAGGGAGATTATTATTCAATTATTAAATGAAGATCGAAACACTGTTCCCAATGTCTCCCTCTCTCCATCACTTCTTCCCGCTCTCTCCAAATCCTTCCTGAATTTGTCTTTCTCCCCTTGCTCTCCATTTCTCTCATCCCCTTTTTTTCACAGTAACATGAACGGGAGATTAATTGTTCAACATCATCCGTTGCTCTCGTCCTCCTCCTCTTCTCTCCTCACTTTCCCTCATTACATCATTTACTAGCCTGCAGAAGAGATTTACTTCTTGTGGAATTAGTGGCAGAAAAAAAAAAAGCGGAAAATGCTTCAAGGGAACTATATTTATAGTGGATGCAAAAAAAGAGAGAGGGAGAGCGAGAGAGAAAGAACACAAGTGAGGGATGAGTTTGGTTCCACCGGGGAGGCGTAAATGCAAATTGAGTAAAAGAGCAGAGAGAGCCAGAACGGAGTAGATAGAAAAGGAAAAAAGAGGAAGTTGGAGAGGTTTACGCTACCAAAGAAAAGAAAGTTCTCCATGAGATGAAGGGATGATGGCAGAAAAGAGAGAAAAATGAGGGGGAGGGCAACTCGGAGCATCTTGAGTAATCTGAGAGTAAATCACTTCTCCAGGATAAAAGCTGGCTTTAGGATTCCCACTGCGTATGTGTTTGTATGTGTGTACTTGTGTGTGTGTGTGTGTGTGTGAGCCTGGTTTGGTTTGCGTGTGCGTGAACAAGCGTTTTTTTGTGTGTGACATCAAAGCACCTCACCTTAATCTGCCGAACATTTATATTTGATGGAGTGACGTTTTTAAGGGGAGGGGGGGTCTCTGACATACACACATAAAACACAACAAAACGGGTGATTAAGTGTGTCCTAACAGCAAATCCAATATGAGTGTGGCATCAGAATCCTTGAATGTTGCAATAATCTGTCTAAGACCACATTATGCTTTATAGTTTCAGGCCATGCATAATCAGGAAATATACATGGCCAATTGAGGAGTGAGTTTGTGTTGAAGAGAGCATGTTTTGGGGTTAGGACTGAAGGATTAAAGGCATTAAAATAATTTTTAATCATGCCTCTGCTGTCTCATTTGTATACAAAGCATTACGTGTACTTTGACCCCATGTACAACTTGATCCAATACAACAGTCTTGGACTGACTTTGTGAAACTTACAGTATAATCAGGGGTGCACCTTTTGGTACTTCAGCAGGTCGTGAACAATTCACACAATTTTTTTGCAGCACACAGTGTTGAAACTTTAGAGAACAACAGAGTTAAAATGAAGAACGTATTGTTAAAGGTGCACCTTGTAGTTTTGGAAAAGAAGTTCAGAAATTCAGAAACTCAGATATTATATATCTTAGCGATAATATTGCTAAGGTAATAATGCAAACTCAAAAATATAAATTTTTTCCATAACTGAATAAATAAGGCTCAATCCTCAGAGCGAAATAAGGTCCCCAGAACACTATTTTAAAGCTAGAACGGTGGCCGGGTCCGCCAAATATAAACAAGGTAAAACAGTATGAAATTGTGTTGTCCTTTAAGGTCAGGTTTTCTTCTCACTAAAATTTCTTCCCAAAAATTACATAGTGCACTTTTAACAACTGTGTGTAGTTAAGCCAGTATCCAGACGTGGATCCCTCTTTATACTGTAAATTTTGGATTTCGATGTTGATTCAACTCTGCGGTATCTTTTGAGGCTGCTGTCTGTAGTGTTGTTTTGTTAGACTGTATGCTAAGGTATGAGGTAGGGTGTTTCTAAAGCTCTGGATATGCTCCTGCATATTAAGTTGAGAAAAAATATTAGAAAAAGATGAAGTGCAATTCAACAACACCACAGAGTATAGTCACAAAATGTACCAGACAATGCAGTCAGCAAATAAACAACCAAGTCCCAACAAAAACATGTAATACTTACTGCACAGGCATTTCAATGTAGAGCTGTTTTTACTTGTCACACAGTGTACATGCATGTTGTTTTGCTCCTTATGCTTTCAACCACGATCGTATATGTGATGATGCGTACTCAGCGAATCTGCTCTGCTCATAAAAGACGCTCTTTGACCGCGATAAAGAAAAAAACATTTCTGAAGTTCTTTTACACGACAGAATGAAAGATCCCTGAACTGACCGCAATGTGACTCAAGTTTTTACGTTCATCGCTTAACTGAAGCAGTTGGATTCGACTGTCTGTGGGGAATGTGCCCTTTCCTCTGTACTAAATTGATGGGACAGCCCCGTACCAGTCACATACGTAATATTCCTTCAGGCGGCTTCAAGACAAAAGAGAATGCAATAAATATTTTAATTTAAAAAAAAGAAACTGGTTTCCCTATGAATCATGAGCGGAAAAATCCACTCAAGCTGAGAAAATCCAGATTCTCAATTATATCCCAAATTGTGCAGCCCCATTTTGAAGGCTTTTTATTCCGCTTTATGATATCGGAGTTTATTGGATGGTAATGCTCCCAGATAATTCCAAATAAAGAGAGATGGAGGGATAAAGAGAAGCAGAAACTAAGAGGTGGAGTAGCTTATGAAATGTCGTGATGTGTTCCCTTCCTCTGTTCCCCCTTGACGCCTCCCCTTCCTCTTGTGTTGGATCAACGCTAATTTCCCCCTCTCATAAGCGATACCTGGCAGGGCGATGTCGAGAAGATGGAGCAGGGGAACGTTGCATCAGCGCAAAACACAACTCCGAGGAGCGTAGCAGAGGCTTCCAGAAGCGAAGGAACACCAGAGGGATGGAGTGATAGAAGGATGGAGAGAAAGATGGGAAGATTTATGAGATGAGACGAGGGGTAGTCGGGGTTAAAAGCTGCAGAGTCTGGCCACCAGGGAGCAGAGGGTGATAGCGGGAGGGAGCGAGAAGGAGCAACAGCTAAGAGCAAGATCAAAGTGGGCCTGGATCAATGTCACTACTGTAAAATCACATCAGAGAGTGTGAGAGAGAGCGAGAGAGAGTCTGTTGCCTATATAAATCAGTCGTAGGCAACATAATGCCACAGAGTTACCCCCTGCCTTCCTATTATCTGCCAGGCCTGCTGGAGCACTGTACATCAATAAAACACTTTGACAGTAAGAGCAATCATTCCTTTTTGTAACAAGAGCTTGGAGGACCAGCTTACTCTGCTGTTCTCTGTTGGTAAGATGGTTGACTTTGTATTGAAAGAAGGAGGGCGGCTGAGGCGCACTGGAAGCTCAAAGATTTAAGCCAGCGAGGGTAGTTTTCCCCTTCAACCATGACAAAGTCATAGCATGGTGCGACACTGAATACATACCATGTTTTTATAACAATAGCAGCTAGTCAATATACGGCATAAGCAATGAGGACACCAAAATCATCCATGTGTAGAGCCCAGACACACCAAACCGACATTTTAAAAAAAACAGCGTCAGAGGCGGACGTTCTGTACCTAACTTTCCATACAACCAGGTGGCAGTAGTTTGTATTCATCATGCCAAAAGGGAAGACTCAGGACTAAAGCAATTTTTACACCACTCTCACTAATGTAGCCACTTCTAATCAAAAATGTGTCTGATAAAAAGTTGCAAATGGCACTGGTGAAGAGCCAGAAGCAAATAATAATGAGAAACTGGATAAAAAAAAAGTGAAATCATGGGTGATACAGTGACAGATTCAAGGGCCTTCCCTTTCCGTTTTCCGTTTCTCTTCTCAAGCACATGCTGTGCATTCACGTGCTGTCTGAATTATAAGAAAAACATTTTTCCAACTGGGAAAATTCACATGACTTTGGAGCAACAACGTGGAAAGTTGGAGAAAATGTTGATACACAAGTTGCAGAGTTATGACGCCTAAACATGGCGGACGAAAGTAAACACTGAGTTGATAGTAAGAAACTTTTACCAAGATCATGTATTGTGTAGTCATTATATGATTTCCTTTGCTCTTCCTTGCCACTCAAATACTGGGAACAGCTGTCGAAGGGTTGTTTAAACGCTCTGAGCGATAACATTTAAAACGTTTTTTGCTGTCCATGTTGCTTCCACATTAAAACTCCACAAAAACTAGGGCCACAGAGGCACACTAAACCAGACAATCTGCCAAGGGGAGACTTGGCTATCATTTCCTGAAATAAGTTTGAACTTTTGGTAATTAATACCTGTAAGTTGTTTTTTTTTAATAATCTGGGGATTCACATATTTTCATTAACAGGCCCTTTTAACAGGAGATGTTTTGACATATAACAGTATGAAAAGCACAGGTGTACATAATAAAAAGGATTGATGGCTGAATTCAATTTAGTTTCAATTTCAGGGTCAGCTCACTGTCACACTGTCATGACTCACTGGCACAAATACAATAAAACAGAGCAAACTTTCATGTCAGTGGCGACAACTGTGCTTTTCCTCCTGCGACAAGTCAAAATGTCTTCTGTGGAACACACATTCTACTTGATTTTCCATTATAAATAAACTTTGTAGAAGTGTATTTTAGAGCAATTCCACATGAGAAACGATTAAACGTTTTCAATGTTTTTGAATTAAAATTGTGTCAAATAATTGAAAAAACCCACCCACCCTAATGTGTGACAGGTGAATCAGGGAGCAGCTCAATTTGAATAGAAATTAAACACTTGTCTCACTTACTGCTGGTAAATGTATTTAGTCTGGCATTTCACTCTGAACAACCTTCACTCTGTAGCCGATATAGCATCACAGCAGTTCCATATATAGATGCTTGGTGATGTGTAGGTGTTTAAGTGAACATTTTATGGAAGGAATCCCATTCATGAAGAAAACTGGAGATTTTCCTCTTATTTACCCTTATGTTATTTAACCTTATGTTTACTGTGTCGTTTCTATTAGTAAAACCTCTCCTTTACCTTGTTACTGGGATGACTGTGTGTGTGTTTGTCAAGGTGTTTTATTCACCGGGGGGGCGAGAGTGAGTGGATGACTTAAAGGAGACAAATTATGCTCATTTTCAGGTTTATAATTTTATTTTGGGTTATTACTAGAATAGATTTACATGCTTTAAGCTCAAAAATCAGTTTTTTCATACTGTCCAGTGCTGCAGCTCTGTATTCCCCCTCTGACTGAAGTGCTCTGTTTAAGCTCCTGTCTCTTTAAGGCCCCCCCCTCCCGAATACCCAGTCTGCTCTGATTGGTCAGCTCACACACGCCTGAGCCAGCACCGCTAACAACAACAGAGCAATTGTGGTAAATTAATTCTTATGTGCCAAACTAGCTGCTAGGCATAAATTACATATACATATACATGACATAGTGTGATGTCACAGAATTAAAGGCGGGACTACTGACGAGGCGTTTCAGGAGCGGTGTTTTCTGGAGGAGAGAGGAGCTACTGTTGGTGCGGACTTCAAGGTTTTTAACTTTCAGGTTTCACATTCACTAAAAAAACAAAAAAACATAATCATCTCCTTTAATTAAAAATCAGCTGGATTCTCTTCAGAGATGCTTGAGCTTCTAGATTACTTTCTCATAAGAGATAACGCAATCTGCAAACAGTCACTTAGAACATGATAGCATTGATTAACTCAGCACACATGGATGCAGGGATAATCTTGGTGTTTTAAGTTTGTTTATTCTTTCTAACTAATACATACTCAACGATCAAAAGTAGAAAACTATGGGTGGCTGATTTGGTTGCAGGGGTATAAGTGTGTGTAACTGTGTGAGCATAAGCGAGCTACCCCCCAAAAAAACAAAAAAAAACATGCATGCCCAGATAAATCAAGGTTAAAGAAATCAAAGGAGACGCTGCTGATGGGCACAAGGTTGGCCTGGATTAAAACTTGTCCAGCAGTGTTACAAATGATTGCCAATCAGGACTTAAAAGCCACTCGGCCTCCTGAGGCCAGAATTCTTAATCCCATCTCAGTTCGCTACAGAGATGCTAACATTGTTGCGGGAGGACTCCAATCAGCCAGCGGAGCGGTAGGTATAATTGAATGGCTCCCCTGCTGAATGGAGACTCCCAGAGATCTGTAGCATCAATGAGGCCCTCATCAAACACAGGCAGGAGTCCTTCGTACTGTATCCTCCTCGTTCTACTCCCTCTGCTCTGCCTCCTTTTGTCTCCTTACCTCCATGTGTTCTCTCTGCCTCTGTTTCTAAGTTTGGCTTGTGCCTGAGAGAGAGCATGCAGACACGAGTGTTAAAAAGCAGATACATGCCCCTTAGTGATGCCATCTAATTCAATATTGGTTGACATTGAAGATATTGACATGTGTGACCGCTGGTGAATAAGAATGCCATCTTTCTCTTTTCTCATCTGCTGTCTCTTTTTATTATTTTCCTCTCCATCCATCCCTCCGTCTCCCTGAACCACTGGAGGAACATGCATGTGTGTGTGTGTCGATGCCTGTAGGGGTGTGTGTGTGTGAGTGTGTGTGTGTCTTCATGGGTGTAGTGGTTGAGTAGGTTCTAAATTCTCCCCATTGAAATCAATACCTGTCGAGAGTGTGTCCAACAGACTGGAATATGCTGCCTTCTTTCAAGGCTGCTACACACACACCCCCTCACACACACACACACACACACACACACACACACACACACACGGTCCTGCCCCGCAGAGCGATGGTTCATCATTGGTAATTGATCAAAGTATTACAGCGAACAGGGTTTCTTGCCAAGCGGCCTCACATGCAGCGCTGACATGATCCCATAACACGAGCAGCATTTCTTGGACTCTTTCTCTATTTCCGCTCCTTTCTTACATCTCCCCCCTTTGTTTGCTTCGTTTTTTTCCGCTCTTGTCTCACTTCTCTTCAGGCTCTTAAGCACTCTTTCTCTTTCCTCTCCTTCCACCGTTCTCCATCCATCATCCTCGTCCTCCTCTCTCTTCCTCTCTCTGGATATTGACTATGTGGTGTGAGAGAGAGTGTTGCAGCCGCACGAAACCTAATGGCAGGCATTATTAGCCCTTTGAACTGGGCTGCCTCGCTTTCACACACATTCGACAGACACACTCCCAACCCATTATGTACACGACGAACACATGCATGTTTTTTTGCAATCAATCATACGTGTTTTATTTACTGTTTTTTCGTACACACATGACACAGATGGATGGATGTGAGGATATTAAAATGAACAACTGCATGAAACAACAGATGGCGGAAGCCGAGGCCGAAACACACGCGGAATAAGAAGACAAAGAAAAAAGGCGAGAGAAGGGGAGATCAGAGATGTGGGCGGATGAAAGACAAGAACGGCAAGGAGGAAAGACAGAACACTTCGATTAAGAAAAATGTTGTTTAACCTGTGAGTAAGGCCGGTACTTGTGGTCTTTACCTTAATTTGCCTGTCTATTGATTTTGTTTTCAGCTTTAATTTATCGTCCGCTTCACAACCATCCCACCCAACCTATTCTATGCTCCACAGGGTTTTTCCTCTCACCTTGAGGCTTCCTCTATCCCTCAAACCCCCACGTGTCATTCACCAAGTATCTGCCAATACCAGCCAATCTTTCCCTCTTATTCCATCACTTTGCTCGCATCAATCCTTCCTGGGCCGCTCTATCCTTCTGTTTCCCTACGCCTCCCGCTGTCTCTGTTCCCAAAGCCCTTACATGAGCAATAGTGATCCCATCAGACACTGGGCCAGCAGAGACGAACAGACAGACGCAGAAGAGAAAGAGAGTGTATGTTCCCTAAGCTCTCCCATGATTGATAGTGATCCTGTCTGATGGCTGTGTATAGACTCAGCACTCAGTGAGACATTACCCTCTGACCTAGCTATTGATTCTCGCATTCGCCGCCCCAAACACACAAGTCCTGACCCTGCCCGTGCAAAAACCACACAAAAACACTCACACACTATCCCTGTGTGTACAGTCCTGCAGATTGATAGTTTGGCGGTGTCCTGTGAAACCTGATCAATCTGCTGCATAACAATCATTCTCCCAGCCTGCCCCAGCCCACTTCCTGGCCGAGTCACATGGCACCCATGTCCTGCTGACTGATGTGTTTGGGTCAGGGTCTGGAGGGTTGAATATCAGAGCTCCAGCACTGGGATAAGCCACTCTGTACAACAACAACAACATTACTCAGATCCCTATCCTGAGCCAAATTTAATATGAGATCCGGGGCGAGAAAGAGTGCTCGCGAGGCAGAGGGACAATGTGGAATGAGAAGTAGTGCCATTCATCAAGAAGACCCGGGTCAGACAGGAGTTGCAAATATTTCTTTATCTGCTTGCACTTGTTGTAACCTACCTGAACTGCAAGGTCGGTGGGGTTTGCCGTATAAAAGATATCAGCTACTACAGGCAACTATTTAAAACTCACTTTGCTTCTTGTCTGTTCTGTGGCCAACTGTGTCTGTGTGTGTGGCCAAGTTGGCTAATCTAAGAAAAAAAATCCCCTATCAAGCACTTCAAACGGGCTAAAACAAAGGGCTCAGAATGATTTGCAACTGTTATTTGACCCATGTCCGATATCACAGACAAGTTAAACACGGAGAGGATATTTTCGCCATTGTAGGACCAAGGAGGCGCAGCCAGAAAGAAAAGCAAGACAGAGAGGAGTGCCAACTGAGCTCCAGCCTAATGGGCTTCCAAGACAAAACCACAGCTGGCTTTCAACATTAGTCTCCATGACGACAGAAGAAGCCCTAGCTATGGAGCTATTGTAACAAAAAAATAGGAGGCTACAGGGGTTCATTGCTTTGTGCAGAAACCCATCTATCCCCTCTTTATCCACCATCTCTCCTCCATCTCTCTAATGGCTAATTAAGTACCACTTATTACTATTCCACATTATCACAAATCACCGGCTATTACTGTGGCAAATTCAGTTTCGCACCATTTTCAGGTTTTTTTTGTATGGTTACATGTCAGTTTGGCTGCAAAATGAACAAAGAATTAAGGCTAAAAGCAGAGGGGGGAACAGGGGTGTGTTACTAAGGGCTACAGGCAACATTTGGTTTGGTGGTGTACTGTATGAGCAGCTAGATGTGCAGGGCTGTGGGACTTCATGTGTGTGAAAGGCATGGATCATTATTTAGGATCTTCAACAGCCTTTACATGTTGAGTTTCAGATGCTTCTCGTTTAGTCTCCAAAAAGGTAGCATTAGTAGATACAGATTGCTCTTTGTTCCATCTGGTATTGTTTTTTTTAAACAAACTACAACCCTGTATGTCATTGTGTTTTATTCTTTAATGATTCATGATAACAGCGTAGGAGATATGGGTCATGTGCTGTGTTTCTGTATACTGTCTCTGAAGCAGATTGCCCCTTAGGGACACTAACAGTAGGGGTCGACCAAATTGGCTTTTTCAGGGCTGTTACAAGTGCAAATTATTCAAAATCAAGGAGACGGAAACAGATATTTGGGACCAATTTTCATTTGTAGTAAAAATGTAAATCTTTGTGTCAACAGTTTGAACAACCAGTGATAGTATGAACCTAAATCAAAGTATTTACTACTTTAGGTTTCCTCTCCACTACATTTATTTGATAAAATCTGTGACTAGTTACTTTGGAGATTCAGATTTTTTTCAGTGTTTATAGGCTATTAATTGTGACGTGTTGCCAATCAGATATTGTTGTGGGTGGGACATTGTGTAAGAGGATGTTGCATTGGAGCCAAAGTAGTGAAAAGTAGCAAATTATGCAAATGTGTGACATGGTGACATAGTGTGAGTGTCAAGAAGTCACAGGGTTATAGGCGGGACTACTGACAGGCTGTTTCAGGCACTTCAGGAGCAGTGTTTAATGTGGGAGAGAGGAGCTCCTGTTGGCACGGACCGCTATAACACACTGAAGAAAATGAAAAAAAGCATAATAGGTTTCCTTTAAAGTTTTACTGAGTTGACATCAAAAGGTGAAATAAAAACAAGGGTGAATTTTTCTTCAAGTTTTT
Source organism: Pagrus major (assembly GCF_040436345.1). NCBI lineage: Eukaryota > Metazoa > Chordata > Actinopteri > Spariformes > Sparidae > Pagrus > Pagrus major. The sequence goes on along the minus strand of NC_133231.1, from coordinate 18,273,898 downwards.
TAAATGCTGCTACATCACTTACTAAAAAGAGCACATCGGTATTAGGGGCAAAAAGAAGCTCTGTTACTCTCAGGGTACAACAGATGGACAAACACACACACACACAAACACACACACACACACACACACACACACACACACACACACACAAGGGTGGTGAGATAAATAGTAGACTTGGTAGGACAAACAGGCACCAGCATGAAGTCTTTAAGTGCTTAAATGCGTCTGGGCATTCTTGTCAGACAGAGGATGACATTGAGCTCAAACATTTCAAGCGTTATGGATGTTCTATTAATGCACTGTAACGTGGAGAATTAATTAAATGTATTCACATATCCTGGCTCTCAAAGGCCTGAAATTAAGGCATGCAGATTGAGACACAATGCTAATCGAAGCGATAAGTGCTCAATTACCCATTTAGAAAAATAATTTTGCTGCCTGGAATCAATGGAATAAAACAATGAAAGGAGGGAAAAAACACTCCAACTTGCACTCCAAAAAAATAAAAGAGAGAGAGAGAGAAATGTTCAGGCTCACTTCATCTTGAGAGTTTTCTATTTTTATTCTTTATCAAAGCGAAACATTAAGACAAGCACGGCACAGATGTTTCTGCGCTGAGACCTTCCACAGTGCGCGGGCCAAAGTGATAAGAGAAACAAAAAGATTTTGTTTGGGTGATGAATGAGACAAAAAATCTACCAGTGCCACGTTTTAACTCTGCACACAATAGGCAGAAAACAAACAGAAACTTTGAGTTTGTGCATCGCGTTTACGTATCTGGCAAATTACCTGTCAGAAACATACAACTTGTCAAAGCCTGTAAGAGTCGACATAAACAATAAAAGAACATGAAAATGAAGCAGGAACACATGCTGGTTCCTCAAATGTAAGTAAAATGAGATGTATTTTAAGAGCTGTTAGTATATGATTACGCACATTAAGCTTTAAATCCTGTTGATTTTACAAGCTTGTGTGTGCGTGTGTTTGGGGGGTGTCAGTTTTTCATGATGGGGCTGACTCTCTCCATTGAACATGAGCAGACTCTGTCAGACTCGACAGTCTATCAGTGGAACATCCCTCTCCCGTTTCCCTCCCCCACCCTCTCTGTCTCCCCCCCCACTATCACCCGCTCTGCCCAGTTCTCCTCCTCTGTCTCTCCATCCTTATCAGCGTCCTTCCATCCGTCTCTCGTTCAATTTTTCATTTCAGGTTCAATCTTTTTGACGTCCTCTCACTCCTCCTCCTCCGACACCTCTCCCTCCTTTTCTGTCTTCCTCTACTGGCCTGTCAATCTGTCGTCCCCGCCCTCTGCCTCTCTCTCTCTCTCATGAAATCAATATGCTTCTCCACGTGGTGGCAACCTGTCAATCATCATACGACAGTCAGCAACATGTGCATTCATGTGGACCTATGCGTGCTTGTGTGTGGGCTTTTCCGTCCGAATCTGAGAACATATTGAAAACAAGAGTTGTTTGAGATGAAACGTCTCTTTAAGATGCTCAGAATAAAAGTTGCACACTTACAAAAAACATGACTATGAAAATATGTCCACATCTTGAGCAGTTTTGTGAAAATAGTAAGTGGAGGGTAACAAACCAACTCTAACAGCTTATCATGGACTTGACAAAGCAATCCCACCATGCCAAAAAAACATTTTTCCTCCATTTGTTTGTGTGTGGGAGTGCCGCATGTGCCTGTGCTCGCGCCGCAGCTTCACTGTGACTTACTACTTTAATTTAAGTGGTAATCCACATAGACCTTCTTTATTTTTTATTATTCTAGCAACACGTTCCACACTAAACTAATCACTGCTTACTGTAGGTGCTTTTTCCTCGCATCCTGGCACTATGACAAATAAAATTAATAAGTCTTCGCTGAAATATTGCAGCAAAATAGGAAACACTATGATGCCTTTTTCATTGTATTTTCTTTTGATGAGGTTTGAGTTCCTGTAGTTTTGGTTATTTTCTTTCAATCCCACCATTGAGCTCTTCATCTGTTTATTCCAAAACAAACCGCTGCTGCTGCTGCCAGAAGCATAAAAGACATCACTTTCTGTGTGCCTGGGGGTATTTCTCAAGAAAGAACAGGAAATGAAAAAGGTATCGGCTGAATCACTGTTGTGTTTCATAAATGGGAATGGAAAGTAGCAAAGTTAGCATTTATTCATATGAAGACACCGCAGGTTATTACTTCGACTCATCTACTGTCCTGAGCGACGCGCAAACACGCACCGATGATTCATACAACAGGTGGCCACATGGGTCCATTTAAGATCTGATATTCCACGTGCGACATTAAGGTTTATGGGTATGTAGGTGTCTTTGTGGAAGGATTATGAAATGTGTTGTATTTATTCGCGCTCAGGCATATATTCAAAGGGGACAAAAGCAGTGGGATGTGTATATGAGCGCTCATAAAGTCAGCCCACGTCCCAGTGCAACATCCTGGCCATATAAGCAATGCCTGCTCTGCTCTGCTTTGCTGCTGGAATATGAAATATGCATGGACCATAAAGAGCATATGGACCATCTATCTCAATATCCGCTACACCAGACCATCAAAAAAGATCATTAAACCTAATACACACAGGCTGCCTCGCACACACGCCAACACACAAAATGGCACATAAACATGCACTCCCATGTTGTGCATAATGGTTTATCAGTTTCAGTGCCAACTTTCTGCTGACAGTGCACACGCAGTAAAAGGCAAGGGCGTGCGCGCGCTCAGACACACCCGCAAACACAGTTGGGAAAGTGAAGAGGTTAAACATCTGTGTACATTTGCTCACTTTTCTTAATCTAAATATATTATAAACAGCTGTGACAAAATAACAGTGGACACATAGAGAAACCTAAATATATGTCCTTGTTTCTCTCTATCACACACACACACACACACACACACACACACGTGCCGCCCCTCTCAGCCGTCACCCTGTCTATATTTTCTTTACCACGCCTCTGTCAGGCTCTGTCACTGTCGGGCTCTCTGGCCCTCCACTGCAGGGAATTAAAATTTAATATGAGACTCACAAGGAGAGGGAGAGAGAAAGAGGGAGAGACAGACAGATAGACAGACAGAGAAAGAGAGAGAGAGAGAGAGAGAGACAAAGTCACAGTGACAGTAAATCAGACAAAAATCCAACTCATGGCCAGTTGTTTTTTTGAGAGAGCGACAGCAAATGCACAGATAAAGAGCAAAGTCAAGGAAACTGTTAACAGAGCAGGGAAACAAAGGACAAAGGAATGAAGGGATGGACAAGAGGGATGGAAGAGTAAATTCTCATTCACTCATTTGACAGAAATGACCGTTTAAAACACTACCGCTGTCTCTAAATCTATCCATCTCTCCTCCTTCACCTCCTCCTCCCCTCCTTTCTCTCACATCTCTCTAATCTCTTTCTAACTACACTATGTGTCAGCAAGGAGTCTGACACTAAGTCAGCGTCATATTCTATCATCCATGCAGACAGAGACAGGAGCACACGCAAACAGGACAGCTACAAGACGGGCTTCATCTTTATCTAATCTCTTTACTCCTTCAGCCCTTCATCCCTCCATCACACTTCCTCTAAAACTTGTCAGCACAGGTGAAGCAAGCATCCATCCACTAATGGGCCCTGCTCTCTTGTTAGTTCACGCTGTGGCCTAAAAAGTCCATTTTCAGTTGGTGAAAAGCGACAGGAAAGGGCTGAGAATAAGAGATGGACAAAATGTTTGTTAGCCGGATTTTCCCCACATTCACCTTGTTTCACCTCCACAGTAGAGGGCACAATTTTGGGAAATTCAATCTTTGTTGACAAGCTCTACCTGCAGGTGTAATAATTCACTTCTTTATGTCTGAAGGTGCAGAATTGGAGGTTGTGGAGGTATTTTTGCCTCCATGGTCAGTTCCTGAATAATTTAACAACAGCAAAGTTTGATGTTATCGTGTCCAACAGCAACAATCATTTCTAAAAATTCATGTTTTTTTTCTATCAGTTTGGTATGCCAATGACTCTAAATACTACATCACCCATGAGCCTCAACTGCTGTTGCTATGGAGAAGAGGCAGGTCGAAGAACACCTTGTTATTCCACCAAAATTGATCCATATTTTAAAAGTAAATTGCTGAATGTAAGTGCAAAGGTGTGTAGTGCTATTTGTTTAAGTACAGGAGTGCACCTAAGACGTCTAAGGGCGTAGATCTGCAGCCACCTACGTGGTGAAGTTTTATCTTTTCAGCTGTTCCAAAAAATGAAAGGATGTTTTGCTGCCTTTTCATTGTTACTATAAAAAAAAAAATCACCAAGACTACCGGCATCTTTTAAGGTGGAACATTTTCTTGCATGTTACTCAAAGCATGAGTTAAATCAATCAGCACACCTTAAATATCAAATTGAGATCTTCAACCATTCCATTAGTTTTTTGTTTAATTTTTGGCTCTCTTGCATGGCAGACGCTTCAGTGATGAATGGATCTTTAAGTGCCTAAAATGTATATGGTTTTCAACCGGATTATGCAAACTGAACATAGCGTAGCTCCGGTAGCCCTACACCTATGGTTGTGCATTTCTCTCCATGTTAGCAACACGCGCAACTCAATCTTAAGCTCAAAGACTGGACACTGGGAGTACTAGCTGACTTTCTCTCCTCTATCATTGAGAAAAGCTTGTACATTTGAACCAGATATGTTTCTTAACTTCCTCATCTTGATGATTCAACCAAGAGAGTTTCTAGCCCACCCAAGCCTATGCCCCAACTTCTAGTCATCTAACATTTTCTATGCACAAAACGAACAGGAAGTATACTTCCAGAAACCTGAAAGCTCAGAATACCTCCTCCCACTACACAACTCTATTTCTCACCCTCGTCCTCGGAGGTACAATACACCTCCAGTTTGCTCCGGTATACCTCCAGTGTAGTGGATACGGCCGAAATGTGAATGCAGGAATACTCAGGGGCTGTCGCTGGTATATTGCTGCCTTCTGGATGAGATTTAAAAATATCTCTTTTGAAACCAGATGTGCCACCTGCTCACCTCAGCTGCTGTCGAGCTCTTTTGACAGACCGGCTCCCTGCCTTGTTAACAGCACTTTGATTCAGCCAATTTCAGGAATATGAAAAGATGCTGTTATGTCTTGGGAGGCCGTTGTTGTGCCTTTATGAATGGCGGTGTGTGTGTGTGTGCAGCTGGCTATGGTATTGATGTGTGAGTAGGTGGGCGCGTGCGTGTGCGCCTTCACAGGTGTGTGCGAGAGCAGAGAGAACACAAACGGGCACAGCTGACATTACAGAAAAAAAACACATGAGAGAAATGAATCAACTGCGCTTGCTTTTTGACGTTTTTGTCCCCTCTGGCAAGGACTTTCTCCCTTGCCTACTGTCCTTACTCGCCTTCAAACACACTTTCTTTTTCGATCTTTTCTGCCTCTGTTTGACATCACCTGTTCCTCTCGTCTCTTGCACCTCTCCGTCCCCCCTCTCTCTCTCTGTCTGCCGCTGCCAATCTATCCACCGTGCTGTAAAGTTGTAATCCCTTTCCCTCTTTCTCTCCTGTCGTTTACTTCCCCCTCTATCTTGGTAATTATCTCTCCGCCCTGTCCCCTCGTCGCACCCCCTGTCATCCATCTATCTACCTCTATGTAAAATATCTCCATCTGCTTTCGCTTTCATACTCCATTTCTCATTCCCTGCCCTCGCTTATCTCACCGGGCTGACCCCTTCATCTCTCCCCTCCTTCCCTCCATCCTTCTATCTCTCCTCCTCTCATCAGCGCGCTCCTTCTGCCTGCCTGCCTCCATCTTTCCATCCCTCCTCCCGGTCACGGGCCAATTGAAATTCAAACCCGAGCTTTATTGTCGGTCCGTGCGGTCGGTGATTTGCTTAGCACACATTCCCGGCCGAGGCCGTGGAGGTGGTGATCACTCTGGTGTTGGGGCTTCAGAGAGAAGATAAAGCGACATCAGAGGCCGTGGTCGCCGACTCGTCCATCCATTAGGTTGCTGTAATGTTTATCATTACCACTGAGCTGAAGCAGCGGCCGCCAGCCAGACAGCGCTCGCTCGTCTGTCTGAACTCTGAACTTAGTTTGTCTCTCTGAGGCAGAATCGACTCACTTTAAATGCTTCTACACACCTGCATTTAGCTTCCCTCACCACGGCCACTGTGCCTCTCCGTCTGCCACCTCCAGCTATTCTCCTCTATTTGTCCCTGTCAAACCGTCTTTCTCACCTTTTCTGCTCAGCCCATCATTTCCTTTTTCTTTTTCAGAGTCAGAGGAACAGCAAAGTGAATCAGACACAGTGACAACGGAGGAGGAAATGATGAAGGTCAACATCGGGGCGGATAGGCTTGCATGTGTGCACAATTAGAGCCGGGCAACAAATCAATTTCATATCAATATTGCGATATAAGATTCATTAACCTTCTCCTGGTCTTTAAGGAGGCATTTAAATGAATATTCTGAGGTTATTTCAGTGTTGTGATTCCCACATCACAACAGTATATACTAATATTGTGATACTTATTTTAAACTATGACAGTATTTGAGTTATTGCCGCTGCCTATTTCCATCCAATTCCCATCAAATCAAATATGGATACTCTTTGGTGAAAACGTCATAAATAAGATATGTATTGCGATTCTGATGTAAAATTATACTACACATTCCATTATTTTATCAAAGGCTGCAATTTATAGTTGCAGCAACTATCTTGATAATCAGATAATTTGCCTTACAAGTCATTTGTTAAGCGTTTTGCGGCTCTCTGTTCTTGATCTCATATGACTTTAAATGAAATATTTTGAGGTAGGGATAGACCGATTATCAGCCTGGGGATTAGTGCTTCTCCAACTATTGGTATCAGTGTTTTTGGGTCTGATTGCAGATAAAATAAATTAATTAAAAAATACACTACATCAAAATATTGGTCGGTCACCTTGATTACGAGTAATCAGATTGAGTACTGACCCTGAAAATATCGGTCGATTCCTATTTTGAGGTTTTGGACAGTTGCCGGGACAAAACAAGACATCTGATTACCATGGGCTCATGATGGAAATAATCGGCAGCTTAATCAATATTGTAAACAACCAGTACCTGCGGCTCTTATTTTGATCCTTATCACCCACAGTCATTACAAAATCAGGCAGACTGGAGCGAAAAGCTATTGCAAAGCTTTAACACTGATGACAATAGCTGCTAACAAAGAAATGATAAGCAGATGGTGCACGTGTGCGTGTGTGTGTATGTGCGTTGGGAAGGTGAGAGAAGGGGGCGTTTGTTTGCTAATACGTGTGAGCAGGAGACAGGTTACATGCACACTTTTGCAGGTGTCACAGCTGCTCCTGCGGGCAGACTTGTCTTCATATGTGCTTGCCTACGTGTGTGTCTGTGTGTGTGTCAGATAGTGTATCCGCATCTAGTGTGTGTGTGTGTGTAAGACTGTCATGCGCAGGACAGCTGCTTCAAAGATGGCAGTGTGAGCTTTTGTTCTGTCTCTTCAATCAAAGTGCTTCCCCACAGCTCGGCCTGCCAGACAAAACCAAAGTCAGCCAACACTGAGCTCTGGGCTCGGCTCAGTCGGACTGGGAAACAAACAGAGAGGGAGAGAGAGAGGGAGAGAAAGGGAGAGAGAGAGAGAGAGAGAGAGAAAGAAAGGGAGAGAGACCTGTGGGTGAGAGGCCACCGAGGTCTGTTTCTGTCTCTGGTGCAATGTGATGAAACCGGCAGGCAGCCAATCAGACATGACGATGAGCCAACCAGGGAATAACCTGCAGGTCAGCTAGCACGCACACACACACTCTCACACAATCAGCCGCGTGAGCTTGCTTGGATCGCAGCATTGTTCACTGATGTCTAAGCAGACCTTTTCTTGATATCAAGTGTTGCATGTAGAAGGTAATTGGATTGGTTGTAATTGGTTGTGGTCGGCTGGTTTGAATAGCAAATGCTGGCTTTGCATAAACACACAAATTAAAATCCTTGTTTGTGTTTGCGTGTCTATGTGTGCACATGCCGCTGAGTTGCTGTTGTTATATCTGTTTGTGTGCTGATTGCAGAAACAGACCCTAAGCTGACTTTTTGTTGCATGTTGCAGGGAGAGTAAAGAAAACGCTGGTGGTAGAATGGGCAAAGAAAATGAGGAAGAGTGAGTGACGTGACGAAAACAAAGGAGCGAGAGATGGATGGAGGAAGTGAGGGTGGTCGAGGAGGGAGGAGGAGGCCAGAGAGGTCAGGGAGAAAAGTGAAGGGGAGGGTGAGGCTGACTGTGCTGATGTTTCCAGTGGCAGAAACCTTCAAGCTTGGCTAATGCTTTATTTGTGTGACTGTGTTTGTGTGTGTGTGTGTGTTTGTGTGTTATCCATGCGAGCTTTAACAAGGAACCGATTGCTGTTTATTTCTATGAGGCAAGGCATGAGTGTGAGTGTGTGTGCCCCTTATACCACCCTGGTGACTCTAAAGGTCGTCTACATGCCGGTGAATGCAGCAGCAGACAGTCTAGACACTTGTGCAACACACACACACACAGTTACACACACACGCACACATATCAGAGTTGTGTAATGAAAGACTAAATGAGACAAAGAAACTTCAGAGGTGTAAGAAACACAACACTCTGGACCTCCCACTGAGTACGAATGTGCAGTGTCAGCCTTCATGCCTCTGCCTTCTCTTTTATTACCCCCTTGCTTCTCTCTCTTTCTCAACTTGTTTACTTTCCTCTCCACTTATTCCCTACCTCACTCCCTCCTCCTCCCTCTCTGTGCGGCCGTTATGGCAGAGAGGGAGCAGCGATGTCGTGTCATCATGTCTTCCCGGTGCAATGGCGCCTAAGCGATGTCGTTTATGCATCTCGCTCTCCCCCCGCCATCGCTAAATGCACCGTTAAACAATGACGTGACAATGTTACTGTATGTATGGTGTTTTGCATGTGCAGGAACACACTAGTCCTGTCTTTACATAACCACTGTGAGAGGAGTAAAGTGGGGCAGCCAGAGAGACGGCGAAACAGAGTGTGTGTGTTTTGACTTTTGCATCCATTTTTTCTTGAGTGTGTGTTAAGGGTCAGATCGACAGGGAGATGTTTCAGGGAGAGAGACGCTGAAGAAATGAAGGCGGACAGGCAGACAGTCTGGACGGCGAGAGAAGACAGAGGAAGGAGAGATTTGGTTTTTCATCACCGCCACACTCTAACATCCAGCCTGTGTGGTGAAAAATCGATCAAGACCCTCCATTTTTCAAGGACATATCAAACTGGTTCTCAGAGGGTGAAGCTTTCCAAAGCAGCCCGATGAGAGGATCCACAACTGCATCCAATGTGGAGGTCTTTAATTGGAATGTGTGTCGCTTGGCTGAGCAAAGACAGCCCACTTAAGAAATATGTGTTGCACTAACTCATCTGGCCTCGCTTTCTAGCCTTACATCTCTTATTGGCCTTGTAAGTAGGAGGGAATAAGGAGAGAGGAAATGACATGAGGATGCATACAGAGGGAGGAGAATT